>NC_092240.1:8417500-8580000 GCF_036320965.1 Panulirus ornatus | reverse complement strand
ATATATGATAATTTAAATTATAATTAATATAATATATTAAAATTAATTTATAAATAATATATATAATCTATCATTGATATATGTTTTCCCCGATGGGCGGTCTGTCTAAACATATAATATTTTAATTCTAGCTTTTTTCGTAGTTATTTGTGGGCAACCCCCTTTTTGTAGTCCTTAGAGTAATTTTCCTGTGGGCTTCTATGTACTGTCATCAGATTTTCTTCCCCCCACCCCTTAGTAACGTTGTTTGATTTTTTGGTGCCTAGTGGTTTTTTTTCCCCTTTTAGAAAAGTCCCTGTTTCTTGTTGTCTTTTCAATTGCGTTTTAGTTTGTGTGTTATGGGCAGTTCGTTTTGTTGGTTAACCTGGGGGGGGGGGGGGGGAGCCTTAGAGAAAATCTTTTGATCTTTTTGGGTATGTTATTTTGAGTAGAAGCGATTATGCATCATGATAATGGAGAAGTGAAGCAGTGTGGGGAGACGAAGATAGGGGAAAGATAAAAGGGGAAATCAATTTGTTTGGACCGATATTCGTTAAGTAGGCCCGCCCCCTGAAAAATAATGTAGGAAGGGTGGGGGGGTGGGGGGGGTAACCCCCATGGAAAATTGCGTTTTGGTGGGGCAAAAAGGGCTTTGGGGCCCCAGGGTTTGGGGGGGGGGGGGGGGTAAAGGGGGGGGTGTGTGAATTTGGGGGGAAAAGTGGCGGGGGCGGTGCTGCCACCCTTCCCCCCCTCTCCCCTTCCCAAAGACCCGCTGGACGCCCAGGTGGTTTTTGGGGGGTTTTTGGAAAAGGGGGAGGCGGGGGGAGCAGTGTGTTTATAGCGGTTCAGTAGGGGTTTTTGAAGGGGGGGGCTTTAGGAGATCTTGCACGCCCCTTTTTCCCCCTCCTCCTCCTCCTCCCCTTTCCCCCTGGTCTTTCCAGCGAACTTGAGCTTAAAGTGTGGTGGTTTTGGGTAGGGAGGAAAGGGAAGGGGGTTTGGGGGGGAGGAGGAGGAGGGGAACCCGTTTGGTGGTTGGAGGATGGAAGGTTGTATAGAGAGCGAAGTTCAGGTGCGGGGAGTCCCAGGTCCTCGATAATTTGGGAAATTTTGGGGAACGAACCCCTTTCCCCTCTTTGGCCCCGAAGTTGTAAACCGATGACTGATTACACTGAACCCCTGGGGGCACGTGTCCTGGTGGTAATGACTGACTACACCGCCCCTTTGGGGGCCCGGGTTTTTGGGGGTACTGACGCAACCCCCGAATGGGGGGAGGTTTTGGGGGTAATGGACTGCTAAAACGACCCCCGGGGGGGGAGTGTTCTGGTGGGAAAGGAATGACTATATGACCCCCGGGGGCAGTGTTCTGTGGGAAAGACTTCAAAAACTTTTTCCCCCGGGGGCCCCGTGTTTTTGGTTTGGGAATGCGACTATACTGACCCCTGGGGGCACGTGTCCTGGTGGCCCAAGACTAACTAAATGAACCCCCGGGGGGGTTTCGGTGGTAATGATGTACAGCCCCCGGGGGACGTGTTTGGTGGTAATGATGACCAAGAACCCCGGGGGAGGTTTGGTGGTAAGACTACCACTTTCCCCCGGGGGCCGGTTTGGTGAACGACTAAACCCCGGGGGCACCGGCTTTGGGGGTAAAGACGCAAACCCGCCCCGGGGGAGGTTTGGTGGCAAAGGCCCCCAATTTCTGATACCCCCGACGGGCAAGTCCTGGCTTTGTTTTGGAGGGGATCAAGGTTTTCTTTCCCTCGTTTTTCTTCCAAAAAAGAAATGTTTTTTTTAAATTATATTTATATAAATAATATTAAGTTTCCTGAAAAGCACCGTGGTTTTCCTGCTTAAAGGGGTGTTCCCGGTGCTTTTGTGGTTGGGGGGAGGACGCTTTTGAACTTAGGTGTTTGAGAGGGACCCGGGAAGTTCCTTCCCCCCAGTGAAAGTTTGGGGCAGGTTCCCCCTGGGTTTTGTCCTTTTTCGTCCGTACAGAGCAAGGCTTGCGGGCGGGCCCGTGTGTCAGAATCCCGACTGAAATTATTTTTTTTCCCGGTGCACGGGGAGTGTGTGTGTGTGTGTGGTGTGTTTTGGGGTGTTGGGGGTGGTGTGGGTGTGTGGATTGATGGGAAATTCTGAGGGTTTTGGGGAAAAAAGTGTCGAACGTGAATTAAGCTTGAATAATGTTTTTTTCCCCTCTCTCTCTCTCTTTTCTCTCTCTTCTTCTCTTCTCTCTCTTTTCTCTCTCTCTTCTTTCTCGAGGGCAAGCCCCGCACCCGGGGTGTAAGCGAGCCGGTTCCCAAGAAATCAAAACCCCAACACAAAAAAATCTTAAGTTTTTTTTTTTTTGGAGTGGCCCGGGTGACTTTCCCAACCCCCCCTTTACCCCCCCCGGCCCCAAAGGGTGGACCTCCCCCGTTACTGTGTTCCCCATTTTTTGTTACTTTTTTTAATTATATACATTTTGTATACTTAAGTATTTTTTATCTTTAAATTTTAAAACATTTTGTATACTTTAGATACTTTATTTATCTTTAATATACATTTTGTATACTTTAGTTTCCCTTTTTTTTTTCTTTAATTTAAAAACATTTTGTTTATTTAGATACTTTGTTTATTACAATTTTCTTTTTAATTTTTTTTGGGTTTTGCCCGCGTTTTCTAGGGCCCCTGTTTGGGGGGTGTAGGGGCGCCAACCCTCAACTTGGGGGAGCTTTTAGGAAAGCGTCACACTGTGGGGGTGTGGGAGCCGGAAGTCTTTTTGTCGGGGGTGTTGGGGGGTTGTGGGGGGCTGGAGGGACAAACCCAAAAAATGCCCGCCCGCACCTGCCCCCGGGTTAAGTTACGTGGGGCCGGGGGGGGTTTTTGGGCCGTGGTTCAAGTACACTTTCTGTTCGTTATGGCCCTAAATAGCCCCGCATGGCCCCCGGGGCCCCCCTCCTGGGGGACGTCGCTTGGCTTTTTAAGTGAAGGGAACCCGGGGTCTTTCTGGTGTGTGGTGGGGGGGGAAACGCCCGGGGGCTGGTGCGCCAGTGGAGGGGTACCCTTGGGGCTGGTGGAGTTGGGTTTGCTGACGGGCTTGTGCAGTTGGGGGACGCGAAGGTTGAACGCCTTTTTTTTGATAAGTGGCACCCGGTTTCAAAAAAGTAAAGTGTGTTACTGTGTTTTATAAGGCTAACTACGTTACCCTTCCCCAGCCTTTGTTCAGTACAAGATGGGAAGATATGAATGGAAAATAAAAAAAAACCAAAGCTGTAAAGGGCCCATTTTGCTTCGATGTGTAAAACTTTTAAATTTATATTAATAATATATTATATTTTAAATATATCTATATATATATATAAGCTAATTGGGGGAAAGTAAGGGAACCCCTAATGTTCTTTTGGCCATGGTTATTCCCAAAGGAACCCGGGGTTTGTGCCGGGGGTTTTAAAACCCTTTGTGGTTTTGGGTGATTAAATTTTTATATTTTAAATTTTATATATAATATTTAATTATTTATTTTATATATATATATTTGTGTGTGGTGTGTGGTGGTTTGGGTGGGGGCCCTTCTTGTCTGTTTTTTGATCTCCCTCGTGAGCGGGAAAAGATTAAGTTTGATAAAGATAAAAGATTGAAATTTAAAATAATAATAATAAATTTTAATGTAATAAATGATGAAAAATAATGTCAAGATTTTGATTAATTTTACCATAACCCCCAGGAAAAAAGTTCCCTTTTCCTTTATAATATTAATTTTATAAATTTTAAAAATTTAATATAAATATATAAATTAATATATAAAGCGTCCCCCGGTAAGGGGCCGGGGGGGTTTTTAAAAGAAGGAGGAGAAAAGAAAACCATCTTGGGGTTTTTTTGGGGGGGAAAACCCCGCTTTTTTCAGGGGGGCGGGTGTCCCCCTCCCCTTTGGGTTAAAATTTATGTTTGCCCAGAGGGGGGAGAGAGAGAGGGGGGGAGAGAGAAAAGAGAGAAAGAGGAAAAGAGAAAAGGAGAGGAGAGAGGAAGGGCGCAGCGGTGTGGAGGGAGGTGTTAACCCCCCCCCAGAGCGATCCCTTAGTTGAGGTGAAAAAAGAAAGACCCTGTTTTTTTTGGGTGGGAAGGGGAAAGGGTGGGGGGGGGGAAGGGGGGGGCGTTAAGGTCCCTGGGCACCCCCAAACAAGGAAGGAGGGGGAAATACAGACCCCGGGGTGTGTGTTAAAAAAACCCCCTCCCCAAAACACACACTTACCAAACAACAAACACACCCAAAAACAAACTACCAAGGGGGGGGGTTTTCTTTTTGGGGAACCGGAGGGTTGTGGGGCAGGAAATATCTGGACTGTGTGATCAGGGGGGTCCCGGGTCCCGGGCGAGGGACCGAAAGGGGTTTAAATACCTGATGGTGCGTGGGGCCCCCCTTTGTGGGTGATGGGCGAGGTTTCTGCTTTCTTTTCGCATGACGTTGTATGTGTGGGTGAGGGACATATGTAATTTTTTTGATTGGGCGTTGGTGGGTGGGGGACATAAATTTTTTTGTTTCATGGCGTTGTATTTTGGGGAGGGACCCCAAAAATTTTTTTGCTGGGCGTTGAAAGTGTGGGGAGGGGGAAAATTTTATTTTTTTGAGAGTTGGTTTTGGGTTAGGGACAATGAATTTTTTTTTTTGGGTTTTATTGGTTTTGTGTGTTGGGGTGGGTGTGTGGTGTTGTGTCAGTCCCCCAAAATAATTGATTTTAAAAAAAAAAGAGTAATAGATCTCAGAATTGAGTAAACAAGTGGGGTGGGTGAACGTTAAACAAAATTAACCCCCCCAGTAGACATTAATTTTTTGGGGATTTGTTCATTCACCCCTTTGGGGGTTGGGGGGAAAAACGTACCCCGACAGGGGAAATGGGGGTGACGACGAGTGGAAGTGATCCCCCTCCTGTGTTGTCGCTTGAATTTTTGTCAGGAGGGCCCGAGGAGGGTTTCAGGTATTTTACCTCGAAGGTTCTTTTCATTGCCCTTAAAGGGCCCTATTTTTAAAGGCCCGGGGAAAGGTGAGAAAGGGGGTATATATAAAATTTTATTAAAATTTTTAAAATTTTATTTAATATTTATATTAATAAATATTATATATCAAAATTATAAAATATAAATATATAAAATATATAAATATATTATTAAAATTAATAATAATAAAAGAAAGAAAAAGGGGGAAAGGGAAAAAGGGTGCAAGAGGAAAAAAAAAAGGGAAAATGAATTTGGGGGTGGGGCTACCCAGTAAATTTTAGGGGAAAAAAAAGAGTTCTGGAAGGAGGTAAAAGGGTGGTGGAACGGGAAAGAAAATGGGAATTTGGGAAGGGCTTTAAAGGGGGAGGTGTAAAATTTGCGGTGTTTGTGAGAAGGAAAAGGAAGAGAAATTTTGGGGTTTTGTTAAAAGGTCTATGACGGGAGTGGCAGATTGGGTTTTTTGGGGGGGGTTTCAAAGTGGGGGAAAAGGGTGATTTGGTTCCCCCCGGGAAGGGCCCGGCTTTGCGGGGAAAAAACCCGGAAAGGGCCCCCCGGTTAGGAGGGAAATTGGGAAGTGGAAAAATTAAAAAAGGGGGGGGGATTTTTTTGGGACGGTTGGTGGGTTTATTTAAAAAAATTTTTTACTATGGTGAGGTCCCTGAGGTTTGGGGGAAGGGTCCCTGTGCCTTTGTAAAAAAGGGCCCCAAAGGGGGGATAAAAAGGTGAGTGCTCAAACAACAGAGGTTAAGTTTGTTGGTTTTTCCGGAAAATTTTATATGGGAGGGTTTGTGAGAGGGTGAAGGCTTTCCCCGACCCTCTTGGGGAAAGACCCCGGTCCGGTTTTCAGAAGGGTAGGGTGTGTGGATAGGTTTTGTTTGCTTTGGAATGAAAGTTAAAAACCACTTAGAAAAAAGGAAAGGATTTGTAACAAATAGGAGAAGGATTGATAGATTTGATAGAGATGTTGGGAAGGTATTAAGAAATAGGGTTGTGGGAGGAAATTTGTTGAAGAAATGAAAATTTTTTAATCGGGGGATGAAAGGCATGTGAAGGGGGGGGAAAAGGAAAAAAGTAAAGGTTCCGGAAAATGAGGTTTGCGGCAGGGGTGTGTAAATGTTCCAAAGGTTGTTTAATTTTTTTTATGGATGGGTTGTAAGGGAGGAAAAATGCAAGAGTTTTGGAAAGAGGGGAAAGAAAAAAGTTTTTGGGGGAAAGAGAGAGTTGGGAATTTTTTTTTTAAGTTGTTGTTTCGTGATGTAAGCCCTGGTGGCTGTTTCATGTGAGAAACTGCAAAAGCTGGGGACTGGTTTGGTAAAGTGTGTGGAAGAAAAAGTTGAGAGTAAATGGAAAAAGAGAAAGGGTTTTAGGTTCAGTAGGGGTAAAGGGTAAACCCGGGGGGGAGGTGAGTTTGAATGGAGAAAAACTGGGGAAATTGAAGTTTTTTAGGAATTTGGAGTGGTCTGTCAGGGAAGGAACCCTGGAAGCGGAAGTGGATCAAAGGGTGGGGAGGGGGCCCAAAATATTGGGAAACCTTGAAAAATGTGTGGAAGTCCCCAGAAAATTATTCCCGGGAAAACAAAAGGGGATGTTTTAGGGAATAGTGGGTTTCCCCCAATTTTTTTTAAAGGTTGCGAGGCGTGGGTTGGATAGAGTGTGCGAGGGGGGATGGATGTGTGGAAATGAGATGTTTTTGGGGCCCTGTGTGGGTGAGGTGGTTTGATCGAGTAAGTAACGTAAGGGGAAGAGGAAATTGTGGAAGAAAAAAAACGGGGTTGAGAAGCAGAAAGGGTGTTTTGAAAAAGGTTTTTGGGGAATGGAGGAAGAGTGAGGGGTTGACCGGGTATAAAGTGTCGGAGGGGGGAAGGGGAAGGGAGAAGAGGGGGCCAAATTGGGGTGGAAAGATTTGGGGTGAAAAAAAGTTTTTTTTGTGAACGGGGGCCCCGGGAAAAAGCAGGAGGGGGAAAGGGGGCCCCCCAAAGAGGATTGGGTATGTGGTAAACAGGGGTTGCCCTGCTGTCAGTGGATTGAAGCAAGGCATGTGGAGCGTCTGGGGTAAAACCATGGAAAGGCTGTGTAGGTATGTATATTTGCGTGTGTGGACGTGTGTATGTGCATGTGTATGGGGGGGGGGGGGGGCCATTTCTTTCGTCTGTTTCCTTGCGCTACCTCGCAAACGCGGGAGACAGCGACAAAGTATAAAAAAAAAAAAAAAAAAAAATATATATATATATTATATATATTATTTATATATATATTATATATATATATTATATCTATATATATATATTTCAGGGAATGCATTAGTTCATGAATAGCTTGTTACGAAATGAGAGGCTCTTGCAAAGCAGCCATGCGTAAGGTAGTGCATTGGTAATGGCGGTGGGGGTTAGGAGGGCCGCCTGCCTCCAGCCAGGCGGGGTTACGCCGCTTAGTGCTCGAGCACGACGGTACGACCCTTGAGCACAGAGGTACGACCCTTGAGCACGGAGGTACGACCCTTGAGCACGGAGGTACGGCCTTGAGCACGGAGGTACGGCCTTGAGCACGGAGGTACGACTCTTGAGCGCGAAGGTACGACGGCCCTTGAGCACGGAGGTACGGCCCTTGAGCACGGAGGTACGACTCTTGAGCGCGAAGGTACGACGGCCCTTGAGCACGGAGGTACGACTCTTGAGCGCGAAGGTACGACGGCCCTTGAGCACGGAGGTATGACCCTTGAGCACGGAGGTACGGCCCTTGAGCACGGAGGTACGACTCTTGAGCGCGAAGGTACGACGGCCCTTGAGCACGGAGGTACGGCCCTTGAGCACGGAGGTACGACTCTTGAGCGCGAAGGTACGACGGCCCTTGAGCACGGAGGTACGGCCCTTGAGCACGGAGGTACGGCCCTTGAGCACGGAGGTACGACTCTTGAGCGCGAAGGTACGACGGCCCTTGAGCACGGAGGTACGGCCCTTGAGCACGGAGGTACGACTCTTGAGCGCGAAGGTACGACGGCCCTTGAGCACGGAGGTACGACTCTTGAGCGCGAAGGTACGACGGCCCTTGAGCACGGAGGTACGACTCTTGAGCGCGAAGGTACGACGGCCCTTGAGCACGGAGGTACGGCCCTTGAGCACGGAGGTACGACTCTTGAGCGCGAAGGTACGGCCCTTGAGCACGGAGGTACGGCCCTTGAGCACGGAGGTACGACTCTTGAGCGCGAAGGTACGACGGCCCTTGAGCACGGAGGTACGACTCTTGAGCGCGAAGGTACGACGGCCCTTGAGCACGGAGGTACGACTCTTGAGCGCGAAGGTACGACGGCCCTTGAGCACGGAGGTACGACTCTTGAGCGCGAAGGTACGACGGCCCTTGAGCACGGAGGTACGACTCTTGAGCGCGAAGGTACGACGGCCCTTGAGCACGGAGGTACGACTCTTGAGCGCGAAGGTACGACGGCCCTTGAGCACGGAGGTACGACTCTTGAGCGCGAAGGTACGACGGCCCTTGAGCACGGAGGTACGACTCTTGAGCGCGAAGGTACGACGGCCCTTGAGCACGGAGGTACGACTCTTGAGCGCGAAGGTACGACGGCCCTTGAGCACGGAGGTACGGCCCTTGAGCACGGAGGTACGACTCTTGAGCGCGAAGGTACGACGGCCCTTGAGCACGGAGGTACGACTCTTGAGCGCGAAGGTACGACGGCCCTTGAGCACGGAGGTATGACCCTTGAGCACGGAGGTACGGCCCTTGAGCACGGAGGTACGACTCTTGAGCGCGAAGGTACGACGGCCCTTGAGCACGGAGGTACGGCCCTTGAGCACGGAGGTACGACTCTTGAGCGCGAAGGTACGACGGCCCTTGAGCACGGAGGTACGACTCTTGAGCGCGAAGGTACGACGGCCCTTGAGCACGGAGGTACGGCCCTTGAGCACGGAGGTACGGCCCTTGAGCACGGAGGTACGGCCCTTGAGCACGGAGGTACGACTCTTGAGCGCGAAGGTACGACGGCCCTTGAGCACGGAGGTACGGCCCTTGAGCACGGAGGTACGGCCCTTGAGCACGGAGGTACGGCCCTTGAGCACGGAGGTACGGCCCTTGAGCACGGAGGTACGACTCTTGAGCGCGAAGGTACGACGGCCCTTGAGCACGGAGGTACGACTCTTGAGCGCGAAGGTACGACGGCCCTTGAGCACGGAGGTACGACTCTTGAGCGCGAAGGTACGACGGCCCTTGAGCACGGAGGTACGGCCCTTGAGCACGGAGGTACGGCCCTTGAGCACGGAGGTACGACTCTTGAGCGCGAAGGTACGACGGCCCTTGAGCACGGAGGTACGGCCCTTGAGCACGGAGGTACGGCCCTTGAGCACGGAGGTACGGCCCTTGAGCACGGAGGTACGACTCTTGAGCGCGAAGGTACGACGGCCCTTGAGCACGGAGGTACGACTCTTGAGCGCGAAGGTACGACGGCCCTTGAGCACGGAGGTACGGCCCTTGAGCACGGAGGTACGGCCCTGGGCACGGAGGTACGGCCCTTGGGCACGGAGGTACGGCCCTGAGCACGGAGGTACGGCCCTTGGGCACGGAGGTACGGCCCTTGAGCACGGAGGTACGGCCCTTGAGCACGGAGGTACGGCCCTTGAGCACGGAGGTACGGCCCTTGAGCACGGAGGTACGGCCCTTGAGCACGGAGGTACGGCCCTTGAGCACGGAGGTACGGCCCTTGAGCACGGAGGTACGACTCTTGAGCGCGAAGGTACGACGGCCCTTGAGCACGGAGGTACGGCCCTTGGGCACGGAGGTACGGCCCTTGGGCACGGAGGTACGGCCCTTGAGCACGGAGGTACGGCCCTTGAGCACGGAGGTACGGCCCTTGAGCACGGAGGTACGGCCCTTGAGCACGGAGGTACGGCCCTTGAGCACGGAGGTACGGCCCTTGAGCACGGAGGTATGACCCTTGAGCACGGAGGTACGACTCTTGAGCGCGAAGGTACGACGGCCCTTGAGCACGGAGGTACGGCCCTTGAGCACGGAGGTACGGCCCTTGAGCACGGAGGTACGGCCCTTGAGCACGGAGGTACGGCCCTTGAGCACGGAGGTATGACCCTTGAGCACGGAGGTACGACTCTTGAGCGCGAAGGTACGACGGCCCTTGAGCACGGAGGTACGACTCTTGAGCGCGAAGGTACGACGGCCCTTGAGCACGGAGGTACGGCCCTTGAGCACGGAGGTACGACTCTTGAGCGCGAAGGTACGACGGCCCTTGAGCACGGAGGTACGACTCTTGAGCGCGAAGGTACGACGGCCCTTGAGCACGGAGGTACGGCCTTGAGCACGGAGGTACGACTCTTGAGCGCGAAGGTACGACGGCCCTTGAGCACGGAGGTACGGCCCTTGAGCACGGAGGTACGGCCCTTGAGCACGGAGGTACGGCCCTTGAGCACGGAGGTACGGCCCTTGAGCACGGAGGTATGACCCTTGAGCACGGAGGTACGGCCTTGAGCACGGAGGTACGACTCTTGAGCGCGAAGGTACGACGGCCCTTGAGCACGGAGGTACGGCCCTTGAGCACGGAGGTACGACTCTTGAGCGCGAAGGTACGACGGCCCTTGAGCACGGAGGTACGGCCCTTGAGCACGGAGGTACGGCCCTTGAGCACGGAGGTACGACTCTTGAGCGCGAAGGTACGACGGCCCTTGAGCACGGAGGTACGACTCTTGAGCGCGAAGGTACGACGGCCCTTGAGCACGGAGGTACGACTCTTGAGCGCGAAGGTACGACGGCCCTTGAGCACGGAGGTACGGCCCTTGAGCACGGAGGTACGACTCTTGAGCGCGAAGGTACGACGGCCCTTGAGCACGGAGGTATGACCCTTGAGCACGGAGGTACGGCCCTTGAGCACGGAGGTACGACGGCCCTTGAGCACGGAGGTATGACCCTTGAGCACGGAGGTACGACTCTTGAGCGCGAAGGTCAAGTTGTTGGCAGCATTGGATGGTCAAGTTGTTGGCAGCATTGGATGGTCAAGTTGATGGCAGCATTGGATGGTCAAGTTGTTGGCAGCATTGGATGGTCAAGTTGTTGGCAGCATTGGATGGTCAAGTTGTTGGCAGCATTGGATGGTCAAGTTGTTGGCAGCATTGGATGGTCAAGTTGATGGCAGCATTGGATGGTCAAGTTGTTGGCAGCATTGGATGGTCAAGTTGTTGGCAGCATTGGGCGGCCATATTGTTGGCATTTTGGGGTCATATTGTTGGCAGTGGGAACACATTGTGGGCGATGTGGATCATGCTGTTTCTTCCCCCCCAACACCTCGAGGTTTCGGAACTTCCCCCTCACCTCACGTGTATCCCAGTAACTGGTGGCTTGACACATGGTTAAAAGACAGGGTGTTCATGACCTCCAAAGTTCTGCTGGCATAGTTCTCCTCGTCTCTCCTTTCCTCCCTTTCATTAACCAATTTGGATTTCAATAAAGGAATAATTCTCTCTATAGTTCAGTAAAGGCCCGGCCATATTATGGACTTTGGTCCGTGACTGGAGCCTCCAACGTGGGGAGGAAAAAAAGGAAAATATTGTTGGCATTGGAAATGTATTATTGGCATTAGTTGTTTATACACGTATGTCATCACTGTGTGTGTGTGTGTGTGTGTGTGTGTGAGCTGTCCGCTCCTGCAGCTGGCTTGCTGTGGGTGTCACCCGGAAGCAGACCATGGCTGGGGCATTGATTCCCTAAGTTCTGCTTCATATTTAGCGTCCCCCTGCGCCACCCGGTCAGCTGAGGCTATGGGTAGTAGGTACGTGGATCTGCGCGCCGTCCCCCCCTCCTCACGTCGCTGCTAGGGGTATGGCATGGCGGTTGCTAGGCTCACCTGGCGTCGTGCTCGAGGGCAGCGCTGCTACCCTCGCGTTCACGACAGTATTTTACGTGAGGCGTGTACGGTCTCCGAGCGACCTGATTCACAGCTTGAAATTTTGCTTTTTTTGTAAAAAAAAAAAGTCAGAAGAGAAGGAAGTTGAATATGCCGTATCCATTATAACGTCTGGAGACTCGTGTGTGTGAACCATCTGGGTACTTGGGTCTCATTTAGTATACTGCGTGTTTGCCGAACAGAAAGAAGGAATACAGTTAGATCAGTATAGGTATTTGGAATATGATTGGAACAGTATAGGTAGTTGCAATATAATTGGATCAGTATAGATATTTGCAATATAATTGGATCAGTATAGGTATTTGGAATATAATTGGAACAGTGTAGGTATTTGGAATATTATTGGAGCAATATAGGTATTTGGAATATAATTGGAACAGTATAGGTATTTAGAATATTATTGGAGCAATATAGGTATTTGGCGGTATAGTGATTTTGTAATAGATAACTAATTACAGTAAGACAAGGTGATTGCACCGGGAGGTGAATAATAGTGAGGGATGAAGGAGTTACAGGCAGACCCGAGGTCGTTATATGAGAGAGACACATCTTAAGCAGAAGACGAGGAATATGACGGACCGTCACTGTTGGACATAGCCTGGTGATGTCATTTCCCCGAGTGCTTGAAACACGGAAGACCAGAGTGGTGTGTGTGTGTGTGTGTGTGTGTGTGTGTGTGTGTGTGTGTGTGTGTGTGTGTGTGTAATTGCCTACTTGTGCTGTACGGGTTTGGAGTTCTACACGTGGGGCCCCCACCTCTTGTACAGTACGGAGAGGGAGTTCTACTCTCGTGGGGCCCCCACGTCTTGTACAGTACGGAGAGGGAGTTCTACTCTCGTGGGGCCCCCACCTCTTGTACAGTACGGAGGGGGAGTTCTACTCTCGTGGGGGGCCCATCTCTTGTACAGTACGGAGAGGGAGTTCTACTCTCGAGGGGCCCCCACCTCTTGTACAGTACGGAGAGGGAGTTCTACTCTCGTGGGGGGCCCATCTCTTGTACAGTACGGAGAGGGAGTTCTACTCTCGTGGGGCCCCCACCTCTTGTACAGTATGGAGAGGGAGTTCTACTCTCGTGGGGCCCCCACCTCTTGTACAGTATGGAGAGGGAGTTCTACTCTCATGGGGCCCCCATCTCTTGTACAGTACGGAGAGGGAGTTCTACATTCGTGTGGCCCCATCCCTTTGTACTGAACGGGGAGGTCTACACTAGTAGGGCCGTATCTCGTGTGTGTGTGTGTGTGTGTGTGTGTGTGTGTGTGTGTGTGGCTTTGAACAAGGCTATGGAGTACACGGATGGGCCCAGGTCAGTTTTTGTGCCAGTCGTGACAGTTACTGGCTGTAGGTAGAGGGACAGTTCTCGTCTGGTAATTCACTTAGATTTTATTCCGGGGGTTGTATAAATATCGATCGTTGGGGGCACGATGATCATCATCATCATCATCATCATCATCATCATCATCAGTGTCATTATCATCATCGTCATCATCATCATCAGCTGCCAAGGGGTCATTAAGGCCGTTAATGTCAAGCTACGACATCATCCACCAACCAAAAAAAAAAAAAAAAAAAAAAAATCTAGTAACACTCTTGATGCGTTGAAGATCACTCTAAGATCACATAGAACTCTCGGTGTTCTGGTGGCCCTTGTGGCAGTGGTAGGACACTACGTAGCCAAGCTTGGGGCGCAGTGATCGAACAAACTTGTGCGATGGTATGTCGCTGTTCTCATTTGCAGCCGTGAATGGAGGTTGATTGGTTCATAAGTGGGTCATAGGTTAAAGATGACCTGTATTTTAGTTGAGTGAGGGAAGACTAGTGCGTAAGTTAGGGGATGACCGGGAGTGTTGGGTGAACAGGTGGATAATATGTAGGTGTGATGCCTCGTATCCCCCAGCTGCTCTTGTCACCTTTCAAGAGACCGCACACCTCCTGCCTTGGTCTGCAGACCACACACCTGCCTTGGTCTGCAGACCACACGCCTGCTTTGGTCTGCAGACCACACACCTTCCTTGGTCTGCAGACCACACGCCTGCTTTGGTCTGCAGACCACACACCTTCCTTGGTCTGCAGACCACACACCTGCTTTGGTCTGCAGACCACACACCTTCCTTGGTCTGTAGACGACACACGTGCCTTGGTCTGCAGACCACACACCTTCCTTGGTCTGCAGACCACACGCCTGCTTTGGTCTGCAGACCACACACCTTCCTTGGTCTGCAGACCACACGCCTGCTTTGGTCTGCAGACCACACACCTTCCTTGGTCTGCAGACCACACACCTGCTTTGGTCTGCAGACCACACACCTTCCTTGGTCTGTAGACGACACACGTGCCTTGGTCTGCAGACCACACACCTTCCTTGGTCTGTATACCACACACCTTCCTTGGTCTGCACCTGCCCAGGACTGTAGACCACACACCTGCCTTGGTCTGCAGACCACACACCTTCCTTGGTCTGCAGACCACACATCTTCCTTGGTCTGCACCTGTCCAGGACTGCAGACCACACACCTGCCTTGCTCTGCAGACCACACACCTTCCTTGGCGCAATCTGCAGACCTTTGCTGACCATCATTGAGGGCAAAACATACATCCTCCTTCATGAAATGTTCTGTCATTAGCGTAAGAAGTAAATTACTCTCACATCGGAGATGGTGATTACTCACATGATTACCAGGAGAAGGAAGGGGTAACTGTAGTACCCAAGAGCTTGGTGGATGGATCTCGACTATGTGGAATGATTATAGTGTTTAATGAGACTACGGAAATACCCTTTTACGCTCATAATATGGTCATTAAATGTATTGTAGCTAACTAGATTATCTGCAAATGGATCCGTTTTGCCGTAATCGCTTTTTATTTTCAATTACCTTTTCCTTAGTGGAATGTTATACAGTTCCGGAAAATAGAGCCTTTGTTACCCTCGTGTAGAGAGGTCTTCCATCCAGCTCTGTTGGAGCGGAAAGTGCATTATGTACGCCAGTGAATGAGCTAGGCATGCGTGTAATCAATCAACCTACGCATTGAAAAAAAAAAAAAATAGATGCGTAGCCCATTTTTATCCCGTCGGGAATATTCCATTTACAAATGGTAGGATTGTGTACGGAAGATTTCAACCCGGAGGGAGGTCGTGTTCCGCCTGTTCTGTTCCACAGTGCAAGAACTCCTCGCTGAGAAGAAGCTACGTTTTCTTTAGGGGGGGGGGGTGTTTACGTTTTCTTCAGGGGGTGTGTTACCGGACTCCACCGTCAAGTGGTTATAACGCTGTAAGCGAGAAGGTCACCTTCGGCGAGGTTGAACGGTAGGGAGTATAGGTATGGCCTCGTCCAGGACTCATATCGTGATCGAGTCCATCTTTTTTACTGCTCCTGCTCGGGAGTTACAACTTTAAAGGCTCGAGGAGACCCATAAAACGGATTCTAAGGGTTTTATAGGCTGCAGGAGATCAGAAAACGAGTTCTAAGGGTTATATAGGATGCAGGAGACTCAGAAAACGGGTTCTAAAGGCTATATAAGCTGCAGGAGACACATAAAACGGGTTCTAAAGGCTATATAGGCTGCAGGAGACCAATAAAACTGGTTCTAAGGGTTATGTAGGCTGCAGGAGACCCATAAAATGGGTTCTAAGGGTTGTGTAGGCTGCAGGAGACACATAAAACGGGTTCTAAGGGTTATATAGGCTGCAGGAGATCCATAAAACTGGTTCTAAGGGTTAAATGGGCTGCAGGAGACCCATAAAACGGGTTCTAAGGGTTGTATAGTCTGCAGGAGACCCATAAAACGGGTTTTAAAGGTTATGTATTCCTAGTTATTTATTGATTAATTTTGTTTGGCCTTTTAGCGGTGCAAGACCCAAGTCTGCATCAGAGGTTTTACCGTTACCAACATTAGGGCTATGGCGCCAAGCCAGCCCTAATTATTTTCTCATTTTTATGGGATTATAATTAGATAGCTTGTTTGTTTACGTTCTTAGGGGTATCCTTTAAGGGAAGGTAAACATGTTTTACGATTATATATATAAATAGTTTTTAGTTATTAGGATATCTCTTGTGTATAACACGCGCCGGACTAACCATTCGGTAGAGGTGCTTTTTGCACATTCCACAAAATCAAATATACATGCTCACCTTTCCCGCTGCAGCGAGATGACACGAGGAACAGGGTCATGGGGGAAGGGAGGGGGAAAAAATATATATGGCGCAAGGAACAGGGTCATCGGAGGGGGAGGAGAAAACATATATATATATATATATATATATATATATATATATATATATATATATATATATATATATATTTCCCTGGGGATAGGGGAGAAAGAATACTTCCCACGTATTCCCTGCGTGTCGTAGAAGGCGACTAAAAGGGGAGGGAGCGGGGGGGCTGGAAATCCTCCCCTCTTGTTTCTTTTTTTTTTTTTTTAATTTTCGATAAGAAGGAACAGAGAGGGGAGCCAGGTGAGGATATTCCCTCCGAAGCCCAGTCCTCTGGTGTTGGCGCTACCTTGCTAACGCGGGAAATGGCGAGTAGTTTGAAAGAAAAAGAAAGATATATATATATATATATATATATATATATATATATATATATATATATATATATATATATATATATATATGTGTGTGTGTGTGTGTGTGTGTGTGTATTCCTTGCTTGTCTCCGTCCGTCCACATCTGCCTTTAAAAAGGTTAATAAAAAAGAAAGCTACGAACGTAACCTGAACTGACCTAACTTAATGTTTAGCCTAAAACTAAAGTGGTAAGGTTTTCGGATTCGTACATGTGTATAAGGCGTGTGTTTTACGAATTTTCGGTTATGATTGTGTTGTGTTATGATTTAGTTATTGTTAGCATCAAGAGAGGGGAAATAGATTTTCGTAAATAAGCGTATGGTATTTAAGAACCTTGTGTAGAATAAGCTTATCAATTTGCAGTCGTACGTAAAATGATGTCGGTTATGTAAACTGGTGTATGTGTGTGTGTGTGTGTGTGTGTGTGTGTGTGTGTGTGTGTGTGTGTGTGTGTGTGTGTCAGCTGTCGAAATGAGATTTCTGCACGTTAATGATAATCCTGAATAACTCTTAATGAGGACGGACAGACGGACATATGTATAATCCCATCTCAATATTTGTGTCAATGCTGTCTATTTCAACCCCCCACACCACCCACCACCACCCCATTTTATAGCTCCGTCGTCTGCATCGTGTATGTATCTTTTATCTATATTCTAGCCTTTGTCTTATAATTATTTTACCTCCCCTTCCCCATCTTCATTTGCGGTCGTGACGGGTTGGGGATAAGCGCATGCGCGTATGGTTGGCGGTGAGAGTCCGCGCGCAGCGTGACTCACAATACATTTATCATTAAGTCAGGTGAAAGAACAGAGAGAAAAAAAAAAACAGATGGAGTGCGCATCCTTAACGTTGACAGTTGTATAAATGCCCCTTCAGTTCGCCGTGGTTCTTGGGAGATCCCCCGCAGGGAGAACCAGATTGTTTAGAATAGGTTAGGGCGAGGTGAAAACGGGAGCGCTCCCCCTTCCCCACTGACGTGTGACCTTGACATTTGTGAGCGTTGTGAGCGTCCTGACAGTGATAAATACTGAGTCACAGGCCGCTCACTAGGATTCCCTCCCTACCAGGTAGTGAGCGAAAGATGTTTACGTAAGATTCATGACACTGATAGTAAGGGGATGGAGGGGGGAGAGGGGGAGAGGAAGGGGATGGATGGGGGGGAGAGGGGGAGAGGCTTCCTACCCTAATACATTGGTAAGTGGAGGGAGGGGGATTTAGAATTAGGGAAGGAAGAGCAAGATTCCTTTCCCTACTTGATAGGTAAGGAAGGGATGCTTGTTTCAATAAAGCATGGAAATGATATTCTTCTTCTTCTTCTTCTTATTATTATTATTATTATTATTATTATTATTATTATTATTATTATTTTTATTATTATTATGTAGTTAAATGTCTTCATTGCTGCTATCACTAACAGGAGTAGTTCATATTGTAACAAGACACAGTTTTGATTACGGTCTTTGGTTCTAGTATGTACAGATGTTTACGTACTGTATATATATATATATATATATATATATATATATATATATATATATATATATATATATACATATATATATATATATATATATATATATATATATATATATATATATATATATATATATATATATATATATTATCCCTGGGGATAGGGGAGAAAGAATACTTCCCACGTATTCCCTGCGTGTCGTAGAAGGCGACTAAAAGGGAAGGGAGCGGGTGGCTGGAAATCCTCCCCTCTCATCGCGTGAATTGTTTTTAATGAAAACATCGTAAAAATCCCATCAATAGTTCTCGTGTGCTGGACGTTACTAATCATAGTTTGACATTACCATCTTGAGCACAATGGTACCGCCACAGAACACGACGTCAAGGGCCTTGGACGACGACCGTTCAAACCACCCTTAAACGCGCCGGTACGACCGGTTAGGTGCGGTGAACCTCGCCATTGACCTCTGACCCTTAACGATTAGGAGGGGAAAGACCTGCGCGTCGTACTCCAGGGTCGTACGGTCGTGATCAGAGGATTAATTAATGCCACTGACGCAGAATTGTATACGATTGTGGAAATGTGATTTCGTGTTTCGTGTTCGATCCCACACTGCAGATTTACCCTTGCGATATCGCGAATCAACATTGATCGCTGTCTTTTCATATGTTTGTGCCATCTGGCTCAGATACAAAGCATGTGCCATGTGCAGGAGTGATTTTATTGGATCGCGTTTGCTTCAGTCTTTTCCTGAACCCTTGCCAGCGATAGGAATTATCTTGTTTATGTGCAGGATCCAGAATAACTTTGATGCTCTGATAGATTGAATGTTATATGAGCGTTAGTATATATATATATATATATATATATATATATATATATATATATATATATATATATATATATATATATATATTCTTTCTTTCTTTTAAACTATTCGCCATTTCCCGCGTTAGCGAGGTAGCGTTAAGAACAGAGGACTGGGCCTTTTTTGGAATATCCTCACCTGGCCCCCTCTGTTCCTTCTTTTGGAAAAAAAAAAAAAAAAACGAGAGGGAAGGATTTCCAGACCCCCGCTCCCTCCCCTTTTAGTCGCCTTCTACGACACGCAGGGAATACGTGGGAAGTATTCTTAATCCCCTATCCCCAGGGATAATATATATATATATATATATATATATATATATATATATATATATATATATATATATATATATTTCATTTGTTCGTAGAGCGTCTAGGTTTTGAGTAGTTTACTGAAGATGTATAGGTGAGCAGGTAGCCTTTCGTTCAAGCTAGGCGAGTTAGCCTAGGCTAGGTTAAAGCATAGCGAGGTAGTTTGAGGAGACAGCTTACTCTCTTTGATAAGTAAGCATCCGGACCATCACAGTTTCAGAAGAGAAGAGAAGAGAGAGAGAGAGAGAGAGAGAGAGAGATTGGATGGATGGATGAAATGGGATGAGTTACAGAGAGTCTTGGAGATGTGAGCCATTTGGTGAGAAGGTAATTGAAAAAAAAAAAAAAAGGTAGGGAGGACACGTTCGTCATGGGTGGTGAACAAAGGAGATTCAGTAAGATATGGACGGTTGATAATTCGATTTTAAGGTCACGCTCGAAGTGGGTCGCCTAGGACAGGAGTAGGGTAACAACGTACACCTAGATTCATTACCTCAGAGCCTGTTATTAATCAGTTACCTTTAAGGTTCTGGACAGGTAATGTGAGGTTGTGATCTGTATGCTTGCCATCCATGATGAAGAGGGTCTAGGGCAAGGGAAGTATTTACAGATGCCGAGGTGAAAACTTGCTACCTGCAAAGCTTTTGATATATATATATATATATATATATATATATATATATATATATATATATATATATATATATATATATATTAGTTTTTCTTAAGTATGCTGAGACTTGTTGGTGCTGAGCATCGTGTACAGTGATCACATTCTGATGGCATAACGAAGATAACTGAAACACTTTTCACCTTCTGTTCCTCTTTGGTTACTACTCAAACGGCAAGAGGATCAGGCAAGGGTAAATGTGTTGGCACCACGTGTGTTTACGTTAGCCAGGACGAGTGATGGGAGAACACGACAGGCCAGCTAGCCAGCCCTAGCCAGCCAGCCAGCCGGCAAAACTGAGTTCGGGAGGACAGAGGGGGTAGGTAGTCAGGAGTCGATAACCAAAGGAAGTGTACGTACAGGTTCGACTTGATGATATATTGTTATATTTACTGTAAATGAGGAAGCATGGAATATAGGAGGAAACACTTAACTTTAAACTGTAGTATGATTAAAGAACATAAGACCAAGAATAATATCATGGTGACCTTTGCAAGTATGTGAAGAGCTGTCTGCTGAAGAAAGCACACATGGGCAGATGTAGCAGCCACTGTGATAATGGCGGTCGGTGAAGGATGGAAGAGGAGTTGAGAGATATAGATTGCCTCCGAGGATGCTGCTAATGGAGCGGTGAACTTTATTCAGAGGAGTCGAGACGCGCGAGGTAAAGTGGAGTTCCCTGTTAAATGAAAATTAGATTATGCTCCAAGAGGAGGATGACTCAGAGGTGGAGAAAGACATAGAAAAAAAAAAGAGGGAGTCTCACTGAAGATGAATTATGATTATATATGTCGTCTTGCAAGGTGTATTAACTGCGATCTCGCGCCATTTGGATTCGTAGGTAACGCGAGGAGGATTCACAGGATTTATATATTGAATTGTACATGAAAAAGTGATGGTGGGTCGGCTTTCGCATGCACGGTTCAAGATATCGCTGTAAGGAATATGATGGCATAGTAGGAATGCTTATCGTGGGCTGGATCCTCGTTAATGTGTTGAAACATGACTGAACGAAGGAGTAGCGAACATAGAATGAGGCATTTGAACCAACCTGAGGGCGTATACGGTTGATATATAAGTGTAAGTATTGTAGTGTGATTCAGTTGTATCATATTAGGAAGACCATGAACACATTAACGACGAAGAGCATGTATATATCAGTAAATACTTTGGTTTCAGACGAAATGCATTATAAGGGGTTCCTCTGTATCTTTCTAGCCTTGTTATCTGTAAGAGCCAAGTCTACAGATATTTGCGGATTCGATTCATATCTACATTTGCCTTTTTCCGTTCCACCCAAGATGGTTTTTGATTAGGGCTTATTTTTGTACGTACCATGACGGTAATGATAGTAATAATGATAATGATAATAATAATGATAATGATGATAATGTTTCCTGGCCCTGCTTCGCTGACGCGGGAAACGGCGATCAAGTATTATAATGATAATGATACTAATATAATCATAATACGATGATAAAAGCTGCCAAATTAGCGTTTATGCAAGTTTGACGTGTTATGATTTCTGGTGTTAATGACCCGTAAAACATTGAGCAGCCATTAGAGTCAGTCGCTGGACACGCACTTCGGTCACGATGAGTCACGCAAGACGTTGTGTGTTGCAGCACGGTGTCGTAAATTCACATGTCGTGCCGTCTCCATATCTGTAAGTTGTGGTTGCTTTTATTTATTTATTTTAGGCTGGGGGATTAGATAAGTAGATGGATACAAAGCTCCTTGGGCTGGCCTGCGCGCGCGACCACCTGTTACCCTTGTATGAGTCAGATTCTTCTGTATATATTGTTTAGTTAACCCGCGGGTGCGTCGCCTGCTTGCTTGCTTGCTTGCTTACCACCGTGTGTGTGTGTGTGTGTGTGTGTGTCCTTTTACCTAATACATTGTCGTAAAACCGCTTTAATCTATGTTTGCGGTCACAAACAAACAAGTTAGGAATTTTAGAGAGAGAGAGAGAGAGAGAGAGAGAGAGAGAGAGAGAGAGAGAGAGAGAGAGAGAGAGAGGATGGGGTTGGGGGGCGCGGGGCTCACCTCTCCTCCCCTTTCCCCAGGGGAAGCCAAGGCGTCGGATCCTGGGATAACTGTCACCGCCAACCGTCAGGAAACACCTTTGAAAGCGGCTCATCGACCGGGTCCATCCGTCCGTCCGAGGCTCCTCTTTTTTTTTTTTTTTTTTCTTTTTCCTTTCCTTTTTTCCCCACCTCGTGTGATGTTGTCTTAATGGTTTTGTTGCTGCCAGACAGATCTCTCTGTCTGTCTGTCTGTCTGTCTCTCTCTCTCTCTCTCTCTCTCTCTCTCTCTCTCTCTCTCTCTCTCTCTCTCTCTCTTGGCAGCTTTCATTTCCTGAGATGTTTGTACTCCGATTGCCTCTAGCCCTTTTGTTCCGCTTAACTCTCTCCTGGAAGTTAGTGGTAGATACTTCCGTGCTTGTCATTCAAAAATGCTTGTATTTTTTTTCTTTTTTTCGGTCGACTTCCTACGCTCCTGCATCAAGCTGTAACGCTTCCTTCATTCATTTTTTCGGTCGACTTCCTACGCTCCTGCATCTGTAACGCTTCCTTCATTCATTTTTTCGGTCGACTTCCTACGCTCCTGCATCTGTAACGCTTCCTTCATTCATTTTTTCGGTCGACTTCCTATGCTCCTGCATCTGTAACGCTTCCTTCATTCATTTTTTCGGTCGACTTCCTACGCTCCTGCATCTGTAACGCTTCCTTCATTCATTTTTTCGGTCGACTTCCTACGCTCCTGCATCAAGCTGTAACGCTTCCTTCATTCATTTTTTCGGTCGACTTCCTACGCTCCTGCATGCAGCTGTAACGCTTCTTTCATTCAGTTTCCAAATGCTACAGAAGGTGTTGCACTTCTCCGGCGTAACGTGAGTAAAATACTTGCCCTAAATGTGCATTTCTCGATCGCACGAAAATTGTCGTCGACTGTACTTTATTTACCGACAAATTTTTTCCCCGAGCGCCGTGATCGCTTCCTCGTTACGTTCGTGAAATACGAGGCGGCATTGAAGTGCGAATCGGCGGCGCCCGGAGCTCGTATGTTTCACGGTAACTCCTAAAGCAGGTTTCTGATTAACTTTTGGAAGATGAATGTCTGGACACTCCCTCATATCGCTGACTTAAATTCTCACTCGTGGTATAGACCCGTGCGTGTGTTAGTCCCTAGTATATTTCACCGTCGTAGATTTCATAAAGCACGCGCGCGCCTCCCACGCCACATCGCTGTGTGTGTGTGTCGTTGCCGTGTTTGTGCACCGTAGGCCGTCTTTGCATAAATGCCTCGGTAAGTTATGGAAATAGTGTTATTTTGCGCCATTTTCTTTTTTTCTTCCCGTGGTAGTAGCGTGATAGAGGTGACTTTTAATTTAGATGGAAACTTTCTTTGTCGCGTTTCCATTCTGACTTCCTCCAAAGCCTCACCACCGCCTCCACCCACATGCAAAACAAACAAAAAAACTTCCCCCCACACATATAAAACAAACAAAAAGCTATCAGTAGGGAAATGTCTCCTTGTTTTCGTTCTAAATGTAAACTATTCCCCCTGCGTTTAAACCTTATTTTTTTTTTTCACCTTGTTTAGACATTTTTTTTTTTTCAGGACTGAACAAGTTTTGTATATAGTGTATCGTGAGGGGAGGCGTTTGTGTGAGGCCTCAGTGAGTTGAACAAAATTAAATTGCATGGCAAACAGATGCGTCATTGAAGCGATCTTGTAGCAATAACCGCGAGTGATATTTGAATTAAACCCATCGTGTCACGCCACCCACGGTATATATTTGCCTGCCGTGCACCGGCCGGGGGTCTAATATAGTGAAGCTTTCTGCTGGTGGATTTCGGTCTTAGAGCGTGGGGACGTAGAGGCGAAACTGCCTAGGGTAAAGCGAATGGGGGGGGGGGGGGGTGAAGCCTCTGTTGTGGGTCCTCGTTCTTCGAGCGTGTGGTGGTAGCGGCGAAATTACCTTGGGAGTGGGTTCTCTCCTGGCGTCACCTTTAGCCGGGCAAGATGAAAAAAGCCAGTGTGTGTGTGTGTGTGTGTGTGTGTGTGTGTGTGTGTGTGTGCAGGCCTGCTGCAGGCACCTCCGGCCACTGATTGCTGCTGTCTTGCCTCACATTTACGGAGTCGTTGCCTCATTTAGGGGCCGGGTTATTACCACTTGTGTGTGCTTGTGTTGTGATGATGCCGGGAGCTACATGCATTACACTGAGAACCCGGTTCAAGCTATATATATATATATATATATATATATATATATATATATATATATATATATATATATATATATTCTTTCTTTCAAACTATTCGCCATTTCCCGCGTTAGCATGGGTAGCGTTAAGAACAGAGGACTGGGCCTCTGAGGGAATACCCTCACCTGGCCCAATTCTCTGTTCCTTCTTTTGGAAAATTAAAAAAAAAAAACGAGAGGGGAGGATTTCCAGCCCCCCGCTCCCTCCCCTTTTAGTCGCCTTCTGCAACACGCAGGGAATACGTGGGAAGTATTCTTAATCCCCTATCCCCAGGGATAATATATATATATATATATATATATATATATATATATATATATATATATATATATATATATATATATATATATTTGTTTTTGTTTTTGTTTTGTTATTATCTCCTTGAGAAGGACTACCGGTATGACCCTTGAACACCGCGGTCAAGGCTCACGGGCATTATGGTATCCTTAGCCGTAAGACCTGATATCCTAAAGGGTCGGGGGTCAGAGATTTGGCCACCGCACTGGTATGTAACACCGTCGTTTTTGGGGTGAGGAGAGGAGTCATACTGAAGGGGGGCGATTATGGATCATTTTGGGGTGAGGAGAGGAGTCTTACTGAAGGGGACGATTATGGATCATCTGTTTGTATATTCCCTGTCGTCACTAGGCCTGAACTGTGTGATCTTAAGGCAGCGAGAGAGGGTTAGGTCTTCGGAACGGTTGAATCACGTATATGTAAATCAGGTGCCACTCACCCGGGAGCCTGACTGATGGCGTGTGTGCTCGGAGCCATACGTCAGGCAGGACGTGCGTGTCTCCAACGAACTTTTCCGCGGCGGCACCCACAAAGCACGCACGCGCGCGAACACACGCACGCCCGCACGCGCACCTCCCACGCCACATCGCTGTGTGTGTGTGTGTGTGTGTGTAGGGGAAGGATATCATCAGCTAATGACCAACGCCGCGTTGACGCTCATGGTAAAGCCATTGAACGTTAAGTCACGCACATATGACTCATACCTACGACAATATATATATATATATATATATATATATATATATATATATATATATATATATATATATATATATATATATATATCGTATGGTCTCACTAAAGTTGTAGTGTAGTTCGGGAATTATTTAGTCGTATGTCAACATTACCTCAATGTTCCTTTATTACCTTTTTATGTCATTTTTGACCCCTAGTGCAGTTCGTTATGGTTCCTGGTGGTGGAATCAGGGAAAAGGGGTAATTATAGTTAAGGTCCCAAGCCCTGTAATCGATATCTCATTGTGATGTAATAGCATGTGATCAATGATCGTATATTTTTGTGATCATATGTAATTATCATGTAATCGTTACGTACAAGGAGATGGATGAGATCTGGTTAATTTCAAGATGTCTGTGTGATTGATTATGAAATTTCTGTTAACGGCAAATGATACGTGATGTAACATGCCATCGGCTGGCTGTACGTGCATGGGTGTGCCAGCCTTATCGACTGTGCCGTCGAGCGCTAATTTAGCGGTATCGGAAAAGTGTTCGGCCTGATCGCCCTTAGCTAAAGAGGAATTGATTCCGGAAATTTATGATGATTGGGCGCAGCAGTGCTAAATTATCTGTCAGTAGTCCCCTAAGTCTTCGTGATGTATGATCTGTCATTGCACCCAGGGACTTGTATTAGCTATCAGTGACCCCAAAGATGCAAGATCTATCAGTGACCCCAAGTCCACGAAATGTATTATCTGTCGGTAGCCTGTATAGTCTATCATTGGTCTCAAGGACTTTATATATATATATATATATATATATATATATATATATATATATATATATATATATATATATATATATATATATATATATATATTTTTTTTTTTTTTTTTTTTTTTCTCATACTATTTGCCATTTCCCACGTTAGCGAGGTAGCGTTAAGAACAGAGGACTGAGCCTTTGAGGAAATATCCTCACTTTAGCCCCCCTTGTCTGTTCCTTCTTTTGGAAAATTAAAAACGAGAGGGGGGGATTTCTATATATATATAAACGCCAACCCTAACTCTCGTATCGACATAAGACCTACCTAGTCTGAGCTCGAACTCATTCCTAGTCTCGCTTTGGAATTAAAGGCACAAAGTTTCGGATCGAAAGAAAACGCTTGAAGAAAACCGATCTCAAACGTGGTGTAGGAAATATGTGGTTCAACAACCCCTAAACGTACACCACACAACCTCGCTTCGGTAATGCGATGGTAATGTTTGCCCGGCTTGGTCTGGCCCTACCTACCAGCTCGCTCGCCAGCCGCCAGCCTGACCGACCCCCCCCCCCCGCGCTCAAGGTGTGGAAGATAAATCTTCACGCATATTGATAAGCAGCTCCTGCCTGCCTGCCTGCCTGCGGACCACTTGCCATGATGGCCGATACCTCCACCTCCTCACCGCTGCTGCTGGTGCTGCTCGGGGTCCGGGCGGGGCGGGGCGGAGCGTACTGTGTCGTCTGTCTGCTTTATACCTTCTAGGTTTGAATTCTTGATGGTCACCTTTCCATGCTTCGCTCGTTGTCTTTCTTTTTAATCTTTTCTTTTTAAGTCATATGCCTTGTCCTCTTCCTTCCTTCCTTCTTCTTCTTCTTCTTCTTCTTCTTCTTCTTCTTCTTCTTCTTCTTCTTCTTTCTTCTTCTTCTCCTTCTTCTTCTTCTTCTTTTTCTTCTTCTTCTTCTTCTTCTTCTTCTTCTTCTTCTTCTTCTTCTTCTTCATTATCGCCAGTCATCACCGCCTTATATTTTTCTTTTTTTAGTATTCCTTCCTTTTCTCTCTCTTCTTAACCTTTATCATTATCAGCATATTTTCTGCGTTTCTCTTCGTTTCCTCTTACTTTCCCATCTTCCTCCTTATCTTTCTCTTCCCCACCCTCTGTCTTCTTCCCATCTCATACCTCATCAGAAATTCATAGGGACTCGTGCATTATACTTAAGTTCCGAGCATGATTTTTTTTTTTTTTTTTAAGTTTCTTGAATCACTTTGAAGCTCCGTGTGCTAATTTTATGGTCGTGTCGTTTTTAATTTTCATGAATTACTTTTTAAGTTTCATGAATCCCTTTTAAATTTCCTTGTATTACATTGAAGTGCCATGTATTATTATTTTTCTTTTTTGAAGTTCATAGTAGTAGGTGACGTGAGGGTCGTAATACTGAGTGAGGGGAAAGGGCCGTTGGCATAACCTGGCGGCGGAGCAGCAGCAGGTGGGTGGTGTGTGTGTGTGTGTGTGTGTGTGTGTGTGTGTGTGTGTGTGTGTAGGTCGGAGGAGGAATCGACGTTAGCATCAAGGTTTAGGACGGAGCGACCCCTCCAGTGATCTGTGTCGTTTCTTTCCCCAGGTACGGCTGTTGTGTGGGGTATACGCTGACGCTTACGTGAGGTACAAGTCTAAGGAGGGTCATCACTTGTGTCATAGTAGGAGGGGAAGTTTTTTTTTAAGTTAGGGAGTTCGATGACTTGTCTGTGCTGGGATTATAGGGCGAGGTGGGAGTGTCGTGGGATCCGGACGTAACTGGGAGTGTCGTGGGAGAATGATGGTATATGTTGGGCGGTGAGGGCTGGTGGTGGTGTGGTTTTTGCCTGGACTAGGTGGATACTGTACGATGTCTAGTCAAGGTTGGTGCTCCTTAGAGAAGCTAATGGTGGCAGTGTCACGTCATGAGGGCCGTGTGTAGTTGAAGGTTGAGGAGCCCACGTACAGAAGCTAGTGTTGGCACTGTCACGTCATGAGGGCCGTGTGTAGTTGAAGGTTGAGGAGCCCACGTACAGAAGCTAGTGTTGGCACTGTCACGTCATGAGGGCCGTGTGTAGTGAAGGTTGAGGAGCCCACGTACAGAAGCTAGTGTTGGCACTGTCACGTCATGAGGGCCGTGTGTAGTGAAGGTTGAGGAGCCCACGTACAGAAGCTAGTGTTGGCACTGTCACGTCAGGAGGGCCGTGTGTAGTGAAGGTTGAGGAGCCCACGTACAGAAGCTAGTGTTGGCACTGTCACGTCAGGAGGGCCGTGTGTAGTGAAGGTTAGAGGTCATAGGTGCAGCGAGTGGCTTGGCTTGTCGTTGCGCAATCCCAACCCTATGCTAATGGCAGTCCAGAGGTCATACTAGGCCAACGGCACGGTAGGTCTGTTTGCTTCTCGTCCACTTGATTACTTCGTTGGCTCCGTTGGGTCTGGTTTGGCACAGGGGGTGCATTGTTGACGGTGCCTGGTGGTGAGTTATGGGATACATCAGTGGCTTGGGGTGACGTACACGCATCCTACAGCGGGTCATTGTTGTGTGGTGTGTATTACACGGTGTATGGGGGATGGTATATCCGTGTGTTGCGCACTACGTGTGCTTACTGTTTGTGTGTGTTACAGGGGGAGAGAGTTTTATGCTTGTGTTCCCCCGTGTCTGTTCGTTGCCTGTGAATGCATCACTGGCTTAAGTTCATGTGTGTATATTTCATAATTAACCCCGGTAGCGTGGGATGTGGTGTCCATGGTGTATCTAGGATGATATGTTGTGGCGTCTCGTGTGTCGAAGCCGTTTGAGAATGATGGCCAGATACGGAGAGTGTCTCATACATTTTATACCTGCTAGCTCTTTCCTGCTCGCCCGATCCTCCTGCTAACTCTCTCTTCCCACGAGCCCGATCCTCTTGCTAACTCTCTTTTCCCATGAGCCCGATCCTCTTGCTAGCCCTCTTTTCCCTTGAGCCCGATCCCCCTGCTAGCCCTCTTTCCTGCTAGTCCTAGCCTCCTCAGCGAGGTGTAGCGTTCCTTCTGTTTCTTGGTAATACAGGATCAGGGAATATCCAACCCTCCGCACCCGGCCCCTCTGAGTCGCCTCCTACGACACGCAGGAGATAATACTCACCTATTATTCACTCTGCCACCACCGTGCCATTTTGATTGTATCACCGCACAGTCTTGGTGGCACGGTGCTTGTATCTTCGTAGTCATGGTGCTCACCTTTATCTCTGTAGTCTTGGTGTCACCTGACCTCCAAAGGCTTGATGTTACCCTGCCTTTATCTGTGTAGTCTTTGGTGCCTTACTCACCTTTGCATCTATAGTCTTGGTGCCACCTTACCTTTATAGTTGTTATAGTGGTGTTCCCTGACCTTTCTCTTTGTAGTATTGGTGCCTTTCTCACCTTTATGATCTTAGTGACGCCTTGCTTTTATAATCTTGGTGTAACCTTGCCTTTATCTCTATAATCTTGGTGTCACCTTCCCTTTCCTTGGTGTTACTTTGCCTTTATCTCTATAATCTTGGTGTCACCTTGGCTTTGTCTATAATCTTGGTGTCACCTTGCCTTTATCTCTATAATCTTGGTGTCACCTTGCCTTTATCTCTATAATCTTGGTGTCACCTTGCCTTTATCTCCGTAATCTTGGTGTCATCTTGCCTTTATCTCTATAATCTTGGTGTCACCTTGCCTTTATCTCTATAATCTTGGTGTCACTTTGCCTTTATCTCTATAATCTTGGTGTCATCTTGCCTTTATCTCTATAATCTTGTTGTCATCTTGCCTTTATCTCTATAATCTTGGTGTCACCTTGCCTTTATCTCTATAATCTTGGTGTCACTTTGCCTTTATCTCTATAATCTTGGTGTCATCTTGCCTTTATCTCTATAATCTTGTTGTCATCTTGCCTTTATCTCTATAATCTTGGTGTCACTTTGCCTTTATCTCTATAATCTTGGTGTCAGCTTGCCTTTATCTCTATAATCTTGGTGTCACCTTGCCTTTATCTCTATAATCTTGGTGTCACCTTTACCGGCATCAAGGGGTGTTTCTTTGTCGGTAGTTCGGCGTGAACACCCCCGTCGGTATGGGATGAGGTGGCTGGCTGGTGTGGTACTCTCGAAGCTCTTTTCAAGGGCTTGGGTGCCCCTCTCCCAAGGGGTCTGGGCATGGCGTATATCAGGGAATCTTGCTACCCTGATGTGTGGGAATCCCTCTTCCGGCGGCGCCTGAAGAAGGAGGAGGAGGAGGAGCCACGGGCGTCAGGAGATCCGCATCTGCGTCTTTTGTTGTTGTGAAAACATGGGCTCCCGCGGCCGCTGGCTTCAGCGACCCAGCCCAACGGCGCCGCCTCCCGTCCTGGAGGATATAAGCGACGTGATGGAGGATCGGATTTGTTGTGTTTTCGGGGAGTTGTGGGGAGAAAACCTTGCTTGCTGGGTAGAGGGATTTTAACATATTCCTGGCCAAGATGTATCGGATTTTAACATATTCCTAGTTAAGCTATTCCTGTTATATTTCCTTTTTTTTTTTTCTTTTGGAATACAGCTGCGGTGTTTCCTCCTAGATCACGAGTTTCTCCTTTAATGCAAACTTATTTGACTGTATGCTAATGACTCATGGCAGGCCATTAACTGTATTACGTCCCCTCATTCCCTTATGCAGGCTGGGCGGTCACATAGTTCCGTCCTGAGCCAGACTGAGTGTGGCCGTGGCGTTGTGCTGTACTCGCTGTAGGTCAGGCCATGTCATAAGATGGGCCCGTCCTGAGCCAGACTGTGGCTACATAAGCTCGCTGTAGTCCCCCTTTAATTTAGGGCAAGAGATAAGATCATATATTTTTTTTTTCGTAGCTTAGAACAGGGGGCTCAGTGTCGCGTTGGGTCATAGTGTGTGTGTGTGTGTGTGTGTGTGTGTGTGCCGATGGTGACCTTTATCCGTCTCTTATCTCTATAATCTGGCTCCCCGGGGTCGCCTTATCAGTGTCAGCGCGGCGCATACGTTGCTCCCGTCTCCAGCACCCTCGTCCCTGAGGGGATGTTCTCTGGTCTGCTCTTCGCCACGTAGCGAAAAAGTTGTTCATCACGCGCTAACAAAGCTGGCTCTCTCTCTCTCTCTCTCTCTCTCTCTCTCTCTCTCTCTCTCTCTCTCTCTCTCTCTCTCTCTCTCTCTCTCTCTTCCACTGTATATAACTTTAGCTCCCACTGAAGTCGTGATCGAGGGCATGTCATTAGCTATATATATATATATATATATATATATATATATATATATATATATATATATATATATATATATATATATATATTATCCCTGGGGATAGGGGAGAAAGAATACTTCCCACGTATTCCCTGCGTGTCGTAGAAGGCGACTAAAAGGGAAGGGAGCGGGGGGCTGGAAATCTTCCCCTCTCATTTTTTTTTTCTTTAATTTTCCAAAGGAAGAAACAGAGAAGGGGGCCGGGTGAGGATGTTTCCTCTGAGGCCCAGTCCTCTGTTCTTAACGCTACCTCGCTGAGGCGGGAAATGGCGAATAGTATGAAAGAAAAAAAGAAAAGATACATATATATATATAGGGGATAGGGGAGAAAGAATACTTCCCACGTATTCCCTGCATGTCGTAGAAGGTGACTAAAAGGGAAGGGAGTGGGGGGGCTGGAAATCCTCCCCTCTCATTTTTTAGATTTCCTAAAGAAGGAACAGAAGAGGGGGCCAAATCAGGATATTCCCTCAAAGGCTCAGTCCTCTGTTCTTAACGCTACCTCGCTAACGCGGGAAATGGCGAATAGTATGGGGAATATATATATATATATATATATATATATATATATATATATATATATATATATATATATATATATATATATATATATATACATATATATACATATATATATATATATATATATATATATATATATATATATATATATATAATATATATATATATATATATATGATATATATATATATAATATATATATATATATATATATATATATATATATATATATATATATATATATATATATATATATATATATATATATATATTTCTTAGCCTAATCCCAGTACCCAATTTATCGACCAACCCTTGGGGTTATGAACAGCTTGGTTGACTGTGGCCCGACAGTCACAACCAGGTTTCGTACCTGTGCGCTCGACCCATCTTTCTTCTCTGATTATCTTTCTCGCACATTACTCCACCCACTCACCTTAGATTTCAGCGCTTTTCCCGCGTCCACTAGTGTCCTCTCTCATCCAGTGGATTGTTGCTGTTCCCACCTTCAATAGATCCTCTTTCCACTGGAGATAGATTACCGCCATTACCACTTTGAATGCTTCCTATTCCCCAGTGGGTGGATCACTGACACGTCCCCTTTGAATAGTTCCCGCTCTGCTTTAGATAAATCACTGCCATTTTCCTTTGAACAGTTCTTGTTCCACTTGAAATAGATGATTCTCACTTAATATAATTCCTATTCCACTTTAAATAAATTACAACCATCCTTCGAATGATTTTGTTTCATCTTAAATAAATCTCCGCCATTCCCACTGTAAATAACCCCTGTCTCACCTTTACCACCTCATGTGAATCACTGCCGTTCCACTTTTGAACATTTTTGCTATCCCCCACTTCAGATTAGATTCATGTTCCGCTCTTCAATGAATCATTGCTACTCCCACTGAATTCATATACCCGTCTGTGTATATCCCTGCCATTCCCACTTGAGTTAGTTACCATTCCACTTCGAAATAAAATTGCCTTTTCCCCACTTACGAAAAAAAAAAAGATGAATGAAATAAAAAAAAAATCCTTTTCTTCCATCATCCAGAATAGTGTAACATGAAGCATCTCTTCTCGTCTCCTTCTAAGAGGCTTTTCTGCCCCCAGAACCCCCTCAAGGCACTCCGTCCTCAAACAAAACTTGCTAACGTTTACTGCGAGGTGTTGGTTTCCCCTCCCTCCTTCCCTCCCTCCTCCAGCCTAACCTTGACCCGCCCGCAGTGCAATTCATAACGTACGAGGGAAGAATATTCTTTATTTTTTTTTTTCTTCCCTGATTCTTTATCGTCCCGTTTCTCATTTTCTTTTCATTTTTTTTCTATTCTTATTTTGTCCCCAGTTTCTTATTTCTTGGTTGTTCTCTGCAGCTTGCAGCTCCTCCCTCCTTCCCTCCTCCTCCGCTAACCTTGGTTTAGTGTGGATGCGTGTCATTGACCTGACCCTCTAGAAGGGCTAGGGAGTCATGGATCTCCTCTCAAACCTTTGACCTGATCCGTGGGAGTCAGTAGATCGGAGACCAAGATGTGTCGAGGATGAAGATGACGACGATGCGTTTGTCGAGGGTGTGAGGTAAAGATGCGTTTTGACCTGACCCGTAAGGTTCAGGTGTGAGGTCGATAGCGGTGTCGAGGTCGAAGATATAGTAGTCTTTGACACGTCCCGTAAGGGTCAGGTCAAAGGTCAATGGGTTTTTGAGAGTGTAGTTCAGGTGAGGGGTGAAGACGGCGTCACCCGAGGGATGAAGTGAATTTAGGCGAGGATGAATTTGGTGGTGTTCACACTCCGTAGCGAACACGATGAGTAAGTTCGGGAGGGAGATCTCTTAACTTAGTCCCTCGCGAATGTGGGCATTTCTACCTGGAGTGGCTCTTCGTGGGTCGGTCTTCCAACCCCACAGCCCGAGCTGGGCCCAGGGCTGATGGAGAGGGCTGGTGGAATCCGCATCCCGCAGGCCCACGCGGGTTTAGCGATGTTTTCCCCATCGGCGTTTGTCTTAGGGGGGGGGGGGGGGGGTCCTCGAAGGCCCGTGTGGTCCTCGCGTCTACCTCACGCTACGTGGGTACAGAGCGCCTGCTTATCTTGGGGGGGGGGGGGGTCGCCCTTCTCAGCTTGAGCGGTCGGACGGCTGGAAAAATGAAGGGAAGGGTTCTTCTACTGGATATATATATATATATATATATATATATATATATATATATATATATATATATATATATATATATATATATACCCTGGCTTGAGCCAGGTACCGGTTTTTATCGACCAACCCCAAGGGTAGGATGAACAGCTGGGTTGACTGTGAACATACTGCCGCAAACAGGATTCGAACCTATATGCTTGATCCTGGGAAGTCCCTGAGTGCGTCAGGGCTAGTTTGGGTGTGAGGTATGTGACGTGGATAGAATGCTTCTGGAAGACGCATGTTAAGAAGTTCAATTATTAGATAAAAAAAATTTTTTCGGTAAAGTCGTTCAGAAAATTGTGGAGGAAAGCGGAAACACAGGACTGGGGTTTGTAATTACCATCGTGGTACATGGCGTAGATTGAGCCAGCAGCGGCCGGAGTTACACGTTTGCTTTACGATCGTTCTGGTCTTTCATCCCCCACTTCTGGGTCTGAGACTTTACCTTACGTTACGTAGTATACCATACGATGGTTCCGGAAGTCGTCTGTCCCCACAGCTGGGTCTGAGACCTTTACCTTACCTTACGTTTACCTCACGATGGTTCCGGAAGTCGTCTCTCCCCACAGCTGGGTCTGGGACCTTTACCTTACCTTACGTTTACCTCACGATGGTTCCGGAGGTCTTCTAACCCTGCCCACCAAACAACTCGATCAAAGATGTAGCTCCTCTGCTCAGTCAGATTGTTGGAGGCTGAGGCCCGTATATGCCAGCTCAACCACACTGTTTAGGTACTGGTTGCGATAAGGTCGAAAGCCGGGAGTGATTCGGGGCGATACGCATGTCCTGAAAGTGATTAAGATAACCTTGTGGAAGCCGGGAGTGATTCGGGGTGATGCGCATGTCCTGAAAGTGATTAAGATAACCTTGTAGAAGCCGGGAGTGATTCGGGGCGATACGCATGTCCTGAATGTGATTAAGATAAGCTTGTGGAAGCCGGGAGTGATTCGAGGTGATGCGCATGTCCTGAAAGTGATTTAAGATCACCTTGTGGAAGAAGGCGAAGGCCTCATATTTCTTGGCACCGTTGCTTGGCAGAGGTATCCCTAGACAGAAAATGTAATTTCGCGGGAGCAAAAGGGTGTATTTGAATATTTTATCTTCCTTCAGACCAACTTCTTTAGTATTTGGTATTCCATGAATATATAATATCCTGATACTTTGAGAGTGAGCAACCTTTAAGAAGAAGCGGTTAGAGCTTAATTATAAAAGTCAGGTCAGTGTGAGGAGAGTTGTGAGCGAGCAGTAGTAGGTTAGCGCACGAATGGGGCGTGTGTGTGGGGGTGCGAGTCTAGAAGATTGAGGAGCGAGTTGGGTGACTGTGAGGTGTGAGGGGCCGACCGTCAGATGGGAGAGGTGGCTCTGAGGTGTGAGGAAGGCCTAGGACGTGAGATGTGAGTGAGGCCTCGGATGTGAGGTATGAGTAAGGCCTTGGCTTTAGGTGTGAGTGAGTGAGGTTGTTGTGAGATGTGGAGAACGCTCAACAAATGGGCCTCCGTGGTGTAGCGGTCAGCGATCTTCACCGTAACGCATTCTCGGCCGCCCAGAGTCGAACGCAGAGGTTCGAATCCTGGCTGTGAGAGTCGGTCCACAGTGAACCCAGCTGTTCATCTGCTCCTAGGAGTTGGTCGATAATGATATATATATATATATATATATATATATATATATATATATATATATATATATATATATATATAGGGTTGAGGGTCAAGTCAATTGGGAGGTGAGTTTGAATGGAGAAAAACTGGAGGAAGTGAAGTGTTTTAGATATCTGGGAGTGGATCTGGCAGCGGACGGAACCATGGAAGCGGAAGTGGATCATAGGGTGGGGGAGGGGGCGAAAATCCTGGGGGCCTTGAAGAATGTGTGGAAGTCGAGAACATTATCTCGGAAAGCAAAAATGGGTATGTTTGAAGGAATAGTGGTTCCAACAATGTTGTATGGTTGCGAGGCGTGGGCTATGGAAAGAGTTGTGCGCAGGAGGATGGATGTGCTGGAAATGAGATGTTTGAGGACAATGTGTGGTGTGAGGTGATTTGATCGAGTGAGTAACGTAAGGGTAAGAGAGATGTGTGGAAATAAAAAGAGCGTGGTTGAGAGAGCAGAAGAGGGTGTTTTGAAGTGGTTTGGGCACATGGAGAGGATGAGTGAGGAAAGATTGACCAAGAGGATATATGTGTCGGAGGTGGAGGGAACAAGGAGAAGAGGGAGACCAAATTGGAGGTGGAAAGATGGAGTGAAAAAGATTTTGTGTGATCGGGGCCTGAACATGCAGGAGGGTGAAAGGAGGGCCAGGAATAGAGTGAATTGGAGCGATGTGGTATACCGGGGTTGACGTGCTGTCAGTGGATTGAATCAAGGCATGTGAAGCGTCTGGGGTAAACCATGGAAAGCTGTGTAGGTATGTATATTTGCGTGTGTGGACGTATGTATATACATGTGTATGGGGGGGGGTTGGGCCATTTCTTTCGTCTGTTTCCTTGCGCTACCTCGCAAACGCGGGAGACAAAGTATAATAAAAAAAAATAAATATATATATATATATATATATATATATATATATAGCGGATGGCTGGAAATCCTCCCCTCTCTTTTTTTTTTTAATTTTCCAAAAGAAGGAACAGAGAAGGGGGTCAGGTGAGGATATTCCCTCTAAGGCCCAGTTCTCTGTTCTTAACGCTACCTCGCTAACGCGGGAAATAGCAAATAGTATGAAATATATATATATATATATATATATATATATATATATATATATATATATATATATATATATATATATCCCTGGGGATAGGGGATTAAGAATACTTCCCATGTATTCCCTGCGTGTCGTAGAAGGCGACTAAAAGGGGAGGGAGCGGGGGCTGGAAATCCTCCCCTCTCGTTTTTTTTTAATTTTCCAAAAGGAGGAACAGAGGGGGACCAGGTGAGGATATCCCACAAAGGCCCAGTCCTCTGTTCTTAACGCTACCTCGCTAACGCGGGAAATGGCGTATAGTTTAAAAGAAAAGAAAGAATATATATATATATATATATATATATATATATATATATATATATATATATATATATATATATATATATATATATATATAAGGAAAGCAGGGCTGACCTGAAGCATTTGTCAAAAATTCTTCGTCCTTTGTGTCATATTGTCGAGCACAAAAATGTAAGGATAGTATTTTATATTTATCTCAAAGTAGTTCTGGATCTTTGATGTCACTCGGTCAAAGGTTAAGTAATTCATGTTCTCTCATTTCCATACATTAAGCAGTTGTTCTTATCAAAAGGTTTTTTTTTTTCTAGAATTTATTAAAGGATTTCCATATGTTTACGGTGGCGTTCAATTATCTTGTCCACTTGATAAGTTTCAGTTCTTTATTTTTCATATACCACCCACTTGTTCTACCCCATTGCATTTTGTCCCCCTCCTCTCCCCCCTTTGTTACTCCGGCATCAGTAACTAATGCAACTTTTCCCTCCCACTGTCAGTCCCCCTTTAGTACCCAGTGCAACTTGTCCCTTCCACTGTTAGCTCTCACCATCAGTACCCACTGCCACATGTCTCTTCCTCTGCTAGTCTCTCTCTCTCTCTCTCTCTCTCTCTCTCTCTCTCTCTCTCTCTCTCTCTCTCTCTCTCTCTCTCTCTCTCTGTCAGCACCCATTTTTGAAGGTGGGTGGGTTAACACACAGCAGCCACCTCTGGAGAGTGGAAATGCTCCGAAGCGTTGCCTTGAACGGGGTCATGTAATCCAGCCCAACCATCTTTGAAGAGAGTGTGTGTTACTCCCTCAGAAATCTTTAGTTTTCTACCATTTCTTGTAGCTTCACCTACATGCCCTCCACACCTTTCCCAGCACCCATTCCTTCTCCTCCTCCACCTCTCCTAGCATCCACTACTCTTTTTTTTACGGTAGTTGAGACGGCGCGAGCAACTGAGGCTCGTCCTCCACCTATCCAGGTAACCACTGTCTGTCTTTCCACTTTACACCCAGTGCCCGCTCCTTGTTCTCCCTACCACCTCCTTTCCCAGCACCCAGCACTGGACTCCCACCTTTCATATCACTTGGCCTCCCCTTACCCATCATTTGTCTTGCTCTGTTTCTATAGTCTTAAACTATTCACTAATATTTATCTCCCTTTTGCCATGTACTCAACTCTATGTCTTTTCTCTTTCTCTGGGGCTACAGTGGTTTACGTTGGCCTCAGCCCACACGGAAGCATCACTGATGACTGATCCCATAAAAAAAAAGAAGAGAGAGAGCAAAAGCGGGATCCCAGCAGGAGCCATGGCAGGGGGTTAGGGACGAACGAGGCCCTTCAGGGGGGGTTTGAGGCGAGGTATGAGGTATATCCAGGTTATGGTGGCGCCACGGTGTCACGGGGTCCCCACAGCCTCCCGACGCCGCCCTTCCCGAAGTGTGATACATCGTCGGGTAGATTTCATAGGGTCTGGTTAGTCGGTAGATAAGTTGGTAGGTTGGTTGTGTGTGTGTGTGTGTGTGTTTTTTTAGAGGGGTGGGTGGCGGGGGGGAAGGCTCTCTAGTAGACCTCTCGACTACCAGTGGTCTCTTTAGACCGTCCGCCGCTTTAACTTATAATCACCACTGGAAGAAGAAGAAAAAAAAAGAAGATTGATAACGAAGACCTTCTTCGTGTGGTCTGCGGGAATTCTGTGACTATTACACGCTGTCGCACTTTGGTCCAGTCTCAGGTCTGTGTGTGTGTGTGTGTAGCACTGCCGGCCCGGCCCGGCCTCCTCCTCTCCCCCCACGACCACCACAGGCATCACTTGTCCCTTAACAGTCAGGATTTCAGCCTCTTATCTCTCACCGACCCTACTTTATCGCCCTCTTGGTATTCTTCGCGAGTGTATGCCGCTCTTATTTTGCCCTCAGGATCTCTCTCTCTCTCTCTCTCTCTCTCTCTCTCTCTCTCTCTCTCTCTCTCTCTCTCTCTCTCTCTCTCTCTCTCTCTCTCTCTCTCGTCTCAAGAAGCTTTCACCCTTAAGCACAAGCACCACCACTGCTGCTTGTATTCCTACCCCCCCGTCCTGCCTCCTCCGGGATGCCCGTAGGAAAATAAGGATTCCTTCGCCCCGCCACCCCAACCCACGCGTGGGGGGCGGCATGTCCCGCCGCGGCTGAAAACCGTGAGTGCGTGCGCGCGCGCGTGGCTTTATGGTCATCATGACCGGCGGGTGTTGAGGGCTTCCTGTGCAGGAGCTGCATGTCTTTGGATGGTGTCTTGTCGCGTTGGCCTCCTCCTCCTCCTACGCCTCCTCCCCCCAACGAGAATACTGAGCACCCTGTTGCCAGGCCCTGGATGGTCGACTCACTGACTGCAGGGGAGGAGGAGGAGGAGGTGGGAGGTGGTGCAGGTGGGAGGGATGGGAGGGGAGGGGGGGGATTGGTTGGTGTGTGCCCGGAGGAGACCGGCTGCCAAGTGGAGAGAAAAGCCCCGGGAGAAGTGACTCGTGGGTGATACGAATGTCCGGGAGCGACCTCGTCAGGGAGAGAAATGTTCGGGGTCGGGTCTGGAGAGAGAGAGTTGGTGGTGACGTGTTTGTGTGTGTGTGTGTGTGTGTGTGTGTGTGTGGAGAGGGTACGTGGCAGGTGCGGGGTGTGGAGAGGGTCGGTTGATGGTGCTGGGTGTGGAGAGGGTCGGTTGATGGTGCGAGGTGTGGAGAGGGTCGGTTGATGGCGCTTGGTGTGGAGAGGGTCGGTTGATGGTGCTGGGTGTGGAGAGGGTCTGTTGATGCTTCGGGGTGTGGAGAGGGTCGGTTGATGGTGCTGGGTGTGGAGAGGGTCTGTTGATGCTTCCGGGTGTGGAGAGGGTCGGTTGATGGTTGAATCAGTCGGCTCGTGAATGAGTACTGGCTGTCTGTCTGTCCAGGGATTTGGAATTACCCGCTGTAGACTGCTGAAGAACCCGTTGTCGTACTCAGAATAATACCATTACGACTGACTCCCAGTGCCACGTTTCAGAGGGACAAGAGGCCGCTAGATGCGAACGATGAGGCTGGAAAGTCGAGCAAAAAAAAAAAAAAAAATGGGTGAGACATCCGTATGGATGAGGTAGGGAACATGGCGATGTGTGAGTGTTGAAGTGGGGAGTGAGAGAGTGAGGTCGTCAATGTGGTGGTATGGGAGAGGACTACTTAGTGAATGAGATATGGTGTGTGAGCGGATGAGGTCGCGGATAAGAGTCGGTGTTGTGAGTCGATGAGGTGTTTAATGCGTCGGTGTGTGTGCGTGTGTGTGTGTGTGTGTGTGTGTGTGTGTGTGTGTGTGTGTGTGTGTGTGTGTGTGGTTGAGGCAGTGATTGACGGACTTACAGAAGATGGAATTGCGACAGGAGTGTCGTGCGTTTTTGAGGGCGGGGCCTGAGGGATCATGGGTGAATATAGATAACAACACTCCTGTTTATACACCAGCCGCTTGAGTGTGGCCTGGACGCCAGGGGTATCCTACAGCCGGATGGGATAGGTATGAGGATAACACTGTGGGCTAGGTAAAGACCAGTGGATATACAGAAGTACGCATGGATGTGGAATAGGTTGTGAGGACGATAGTAGATGTCAGATGTGTTTTCCGGAAGGAAAAAGGGTACGTGTGAACGTCGTACTCAAGGGTGTAATACTGTCTAGATTAGAATAAGAGATATGATACACAGTGCATGCGAGGCACAGAGGTGAAATGTAAGACTGTCGTGGACAAGCACGTACAAAGTGTGCCACACTTTACCACACCAGGCTGGCTGTGAGGGCTATGTGGTCCCGCGGGCTGCGTCTTCCAACAGTTTGGTTAACCAACGACCGAACTCAGCAGCCTCTTTTTTTTTTTTCTTTTTTTTTTGTAACCTCGCCTGGGCTGTGAGAGTAGAAGGCCCCCGAAGACTCTTACCGTGTATCACTGGGTATGAGCTGAACTGAACGGGTTAATGAGGTCGTTAAAGTTTGGAAGCACATATGATCTGTAAGCATAGAAATGATTGATGCCAACATGATGTGAAGTCTGTTGAATCTGGTTCTTCTTGTAGTGCAGGAACCTCGCCGCATTGTGGATCTCGAGGATGAAAGTTTTCGAAATTGAAATCTGTATTCGACCCCTATTAGCAAGACTGTACGACCCTTGGGTATGATAGCCTAGCCTTTTGACCCGGTCAGAGGTCACAGCGTCATAACCAGGAGTCGTAATATCTGCAAAGAATGATTACACTGATTGTGGTGTGAGGTTCGGGATGGGTGTGGGTTTATGAGGGCTTGAGACGTGGAGTAATGAGGGGGTGTGAAAAGTGAGGAATGGAGGGTATGAGGTGTGAGAGATTGAAGGTGTGAGTCGTGTATTAATCAGGACGTGATATATGGAGGAATGAGGGATGTGATTTATGAGGGATGGGGTGTTGGGGGGGGGATAGGGGCGTGAGTTGTGGAGAAATGTGGGTATTATTAGTGAGGTGAAGAAGAGTATCATTATCGGATCGTTATCATTGTGTGAACTGTGGAGTGCTACGAGTGGAGTGAATGAGTGTGTGTGAGCTGTGGAGTATCGAGGATGTTGTAACTGGATTAATGAGGGTGTGAGTAGAATAATGATGGAGTTGTGGACTAATGAGGGTGTGAGTTGAGTAATGAGGGAGTTGTGGAGTAATGAGGGTGTGAGTTGAATAATGAGGGAGCTGTGAAGTAATGAGGGTGTGAGTTGATTGATAAGGGAGTTTTGGAGTAATGAGGGATGTGAGTTGAATAGTGAGGGAGTTGTGGGGGTCATGAGGGTGTGAGTTGAGTAATGAGGGAGTCGTGGAGTCATGAGGGTGTGAGTTGAGTAATGAGGAAGTCGTGGAGTCATGAGGGATGTGAGTTGAATAGTGAGGGAGTTGTGGGGTCATGAGGGTGTGAGTTGAGTAATGAGGGAGTCGTGGGGGTCATGAGGGTGTGAGTTGAGTAATGAGGGGTGTGAGTTTGTAGATGATCAAGATTACGAGTTGTGTAGATTGCTACATTCACACCGCTTCTGTGGCAACACTGTGGTGTTGTTCCGCCCGCGTCTGTAATATCTAGAATGGAGATCGATGAGAGGTAGTTATTGTTATGATCACCCCAGGACCAGTTCGTGTGAAAGGTCGTGGTGGTCCGCAGAACCTTTCCTAAAGGCCACTGCCGTCCAAGACTGCGCCACTTCCCGTAGCAGGGAAATGCGGACTCCTCAGGAGTGAGAAGTTCCTTGTCGAGACTGTACTGCACCCAGTGGCACAAGCCTCGCCGGAGGTGACTTTTCACTCGCGACTTCGAACAGGCGGAGTCCGGTAACACCCCGGGAGAGGTGTGTCATGGTGCGCGATTTGGAGAATCCTGGACGGATTATTTTACCCCATCTTACACTCGGATATGATCTTTCCCTCTTGGCATTGGAGGAGTTTGAGCACAATCTGCACCACTGTGAACGACGAGATGAAACCTCTTGACGGTGGGGCGCCCCCCCCCCCTCAGCAGTGGTGTTCATCACCTTGCCCCAGCAGTCATCAGAAACGTAACGTCGACGTACACTTGGGTGCAGGTTTAAAGAAGACCTCCTCCGGATGAGTGTCCACAATAAGTGCGCCAGACTTGAAGTCAGGCCTGTGGTGGTTAACCTGGGGCCTGGTGGCCGCGGCGCCCAAACAGATCAGTCGATCCACTAAACTATCCAGTTCAGCCGCATGGATTCAGGCTTGGAGCTGTGGTTAGTGGGGTGGTGGTGCATGACCTCCTGAGTCAGGAGGCTTCAGGAGAACCTCCAGATAGACGACTGAAGGTTAACGCAAAGGGGGTCCTACTCGAGGTGGGGTCGTACTGTTGTGCTTCATGAAGGATCGTGCCTTCGTGCTCGAGGAGGGGTCGTACTGCCGTACGCTTCATGAAGGGTCGTGCCTTCGTGCTCGAGGAGGAGTCGTACTGTCGTACGCTTTATGAAGGGTCGTACTGTTGTGCTTCATGAAGGGTCGTGCCTTCGTGCTCGAGGAGGGGTCGTACTGCCGTACGCTTTATGAAGGGTCGTGCTTTCGTGCTCGAGGAGAGGTCGTGCGGTCGTGCTTCATGAAGGGTCGTGCCTTCGTGCTCGAGGAGGGGTCGTACTTCCGTGCTCGAGGAGGGGGTCGTGCCGTCGTGCTCAAGAGGTCAGCGACGTGCGTGTGTGTCGGCTCCCTCTGCATTCGACCGCAGCTGTAGCCTCACTGTACTCCCCAGCCACAAAGCTCACTGTGCACTGAGAACTGTGTGTAGTGGGTGTAGAGAGCACGATGGCCCTGGAGAGAGAGAGAGAGAGAGAGTGTGTGTGTGTCAGGCTAATTTAAAATGTGGTTCTGCATTAGAAATCTCAAGGAGAGGTTCCAAGCCGGGGACATGTAAGAAAATTAGCTTTGAGGAATGATGAAGAGAGCTGGTTGGTGTATAACAAGTTTCTTGCTTATATATATATATATATATATATATATATATATATATATATATATATATATATATATATATAGGAAAGGATCACAATTGAGCGCTTGGTCAAGTATATTCCTGTGAGTCCACGGAGAAGTGAAACACGATAAGTTCCCAAGTGCACTTTCGTGTGATGATCACATCATCAGGGGAGACACAAGAAAGAATTGTAACAGTCAGTTGGTATACAACGAAAGGATGTAGCTAGGACGCCATTTGGTAATCAAGTGACTATCCTAATCTAGGTGCGCTCGAGTCTGACTCGAACGCACCTACATTCGTGAATATTTCACTCGGCTCTTCTTTTTCCCCTCTCATTGACCTATTTTTTGCGGCCCGGCCTTGATATGGTCTTTTGTTCGTGATTAGGCCCTCCAACTTTTATGTAAAAAAATGTGTGAAGGGAGGGAACGGTCTCGTTTATTTGGGTTTGGGCTGCACCAAGGCATGCTTCCAAGAAGAAGGGGAAGTTTGTTTGTTTCTTATTTGCGGAACGAAGGAGACGAGCAAGGGTCGATGCTACATTAACTCCTTCAGGACTTGAGGAGGGGTATATATCATCGGGTTTAATTAGCGTATCAGTGTCTGGTGTATGGCAGACATCTGCTCGACAACTTTCGAACAGCCACGTGAAGTGTTGTTTTTGAATTCCCTTAATTCAAATATTGCAGATATCTTTTTTCTTTTATGGTAGGGTTTTAACTTGTGGTTAAACACCATCTTGTGTTGCTTGGTGACCAGTAATTATCACCATGTTACACACACACACACACACACACACACACACACACACACACACACACACACACACCAGCTCCCGTACACAGCAGTGTTCCTGTATATATATATATATATACCAAGAGTTTCAGCTCAGCTTCGTGATGTAATTCCTTACCCAGGAAATTAACTGACCGCCGCTAATGAGAGTTTGCTTGACGCACTGTTGCAGGTCTGGCGCGGGGATGGGGTCGGTCTGGAAGAGGTTCCAGCGAATTAACAAGAAAGCTGCCAAGTTCCAGTTTACAGCGTCCTACCATGAACTCGCCCTCACCGCCACAGCTAAATGGTAGGTCATAACCTTTCTTGGGTCACCACGACGCCTGACTGGTGGTAACTAGGTGGGTAAGTTTGCGGACCTTTTCTTCCTCTTAGATATATTTAGTAGCTGGTCAGACCCCAAGTGTCTCCCTCAACCTCACCCGCTGACTCAGCTGACGAGCCACCTCCTCCGTGCGTAGTGACTAAGTTGTGTGTTCCCAATGCTTCAGCTGAATGGCACGTTACTCCCTCTCTACCATGATAAAACAGTAGGATAAACCCTGTGCTAGAAATGGAAGCGGCAGGACCTCTCCTGCTGTTAGATTGTAGAACCTCTCCAACAACCGAATGGTTGGTCCTCTTCAGCAGTTGAATGGTATATATAGCAGTCAGATGGTAGGTAGGTCTTCAGCTGTTAGATGGTAGGTAAGACCTCTCCAACAGCCAGGTGGTAGGTAGTTCTTCTCCAACAGCCAGGCGGTAGGTAGGTCCTCTACGACAACCAGATGGTGGGTAGGTTTTCTTCAACAGCCATATGGCAGGAAAGAACTCTCCAACGGCCAGATGGTAGGTCGGTCCTCTCCCAACAGCCAGAGATGGTGGTGGGTAGGTCCTCTCTCTGTGTGACAAGGTGTAGGTAGGTCAGGCCAGTGGCTGCGTGTAGACGCTAGAGGCGTTAGCTTTATGACAACAAAGGCGTTGTGTCAGACCCGGGGCGGCGCGTTAAGTGGTTAATGTCAGGCCAGGTATATAACCTTGGTGGGGTCAGAGGAAGGCTGAAGGTGTTGCAACCCTCTTTACTTCCCCACCCCGCACCCAACCCCCTCCCGTTCCCCCCTACCATGGTCACCCCGCGCTTGAGAGAGAGAGAGAGAGAGAGAGAGAGAGAGAGAGAGAGAGAGAGAGAGAGAGAGAGAGAGAGAGAGAGAATATAACATTAGCTACTGGTGGTCCAGTCTTTGGAAATGAGCTTTTTCTGTATTATCAATTCCTCGAGCACGACGGCACGACCCTCGAGCACGAAGGTACGACTCTTCGGTCACGGTGGCTTGGCGTTTGACCCGACCCTCGTCAAGGTCAGGTCAGGGGTCGTGGTCTTCCTACCTGAGGGCTCAGGTCTTCCCTTCGAGCTCAAGGGTCGTGCCGTCTTGGGTCAGGAGGGGGAGGATAATGAAATTCTTGGTTTTTGTCGATGCAAGTATTTCGAGATTATCTCTCGTGCTGATGCCGTCATCTGTTGTGGTTTAGGGGTCATGAAGAGCACCTGCGGTAACACGGCTGCCCTGGTTCCACTAGCTTAGTGGGGTGGGAGGAGAGATACAACAGGAATACAAACGAAATTCAAATAGCGACAGACCAGTGAGTCCTTTTGAGGCTGTTTGTGTCAAAGGAAGGTATCAGAAACGCAGAGAAATAGTGTGGTAAAAGTTACAAGTTCCTTGACCAGACTGTACTCCCTCCCTCTCATTAAGTACTCGCTCCCTATCGTCAAGTACTCACTCCCTCTCGTCAAGTACTCCCTCCCTCTCGTCAACAGAGTGGTGCACCTACGCTTGTGTCTGTATGTTCCCCGTTGTGTTGACTGAGGAGTGTACACCTGTAGGTGTGTGGCCGTACGTGATAGCGGAGGCTCTGTGTAATTTCCTGTTTTGTACCGAACGGTGAGGGAGTTATACCGACGTTGGGCCCCCGTCTTGTGAAGCATTCTCTACTGTCATACATTTGTTTTTGTCGTAAACTCTTTGTATATAGTCAGGCTTCACGATTTCCCTGCTTAAACGTATTCGAGTGATCCGCGACTTTGATATAATGAAATATACTTATTGATTCTTTATTCATACTTTTTCTTATGTATCTTGCTTAGGTTTTGGTTCTTCTGTACATTTATTGCTTATGATACTTGCTTAGTTTCTTTGTCATGACCTCCTGTTGCTTTCTGTTGACATATCTTAAAAGAAGTGGTTTATGTCAATATCATCCTAGTGATTAAGAAGCTCGAAGGTTGTGACTTTCCCTTAACCCCGACTCTTCTGTTTCCAATGTTAAGCAAATTTTTGGCCTTTAACCTGAGGCAGATTTATTGGCCCCTGTAACCTGTCACTGTAACTCGGCCCGTTTATCAAGACCCCCCATGGCTGTTCCCCCTGGACCTTCCCTGTGTTAGTCCTCTGTACATTTATAAATGTGATGACCAGACGTAAGAAAGCCTATACCAGTTTGGGCCGCTGTGAGAAGCCTGTTGAACATTGTTTTTCTCACGCCCATAATACTTAAAAGCGACAGACTTCTTTAGTTACGTGTGTGTGTGTGTGTGTGTGTGTGTGTGTGTGTGTGTGTGTGTGTGTGTGTGTGTGCATTAATGTTGTAAACCCCTTTGGCTTGAGGGTATGCCCTTGAGCATGTAGGCACGCTCCTGTGAGGACGACGATACCTGTGATGGTGTGAACTTTGGAACCTGATCCCCTCTGCCTTATGAGGGTCAGGTCAGAGTTCACACACCATCGTAGTAGCCACAAGGGTCGTCCCTAATTTGCACGGGGGAGGGGGGGCATTCCAACCCCCCCCCCCCCCCCCCCCCCCCAGATGACACCCGCTTGTGTTATTGTACGCTTGGTCAAGACCATTGTGGAGAAGGGGCTTCGTATGCACGGAGAGAAGAGGGGGGGGGGGGACGTGATGTGTATGGATGTGGAGCCAGAGGGAGGTGGGGAAATTTGGCAGCAGCTGGTGAGGTTTTCATGGACTGGTGAGGTTTCATAGGACAGGTGAGGTGTTTTTTTTTTTTTTTTTAAAGCTGATGAGGTCTCCTGGGACTGGTGAGGTATCTTAGGACAAGTGAGGTTTTGTAGAGCTGGTGAGGTTTCCTGGGACTGGTGAGGTATTCTAGGACAGGTGAGGTTTTCTAGAACTGGCGAGGTTTCCTGGGACTGGTGAGGTATCCTAGGACAGGTGAGGTTTTCTAGAACTGGCGAGGTTTCGTAGGACTAGTGAGGTATCTAGGACAAGTGAGGTTTGTAGAACTGGTGAGGTTTCCTAGGACTAGTGAGGTATCCTAGGACAAGTGAGGTTTGTAGAACTGGTGAGGTTTCCTGGGACTGGTGAGGTTGATATCTTAGGACAAATGAGGTTTGTAGAACTGGTGAGGTTTCCTAGGACTGGTGAGGTATCTTGGGACAGATGAGGTTTTGCAGAACTGATTAGATTTCTTAGAACTGGTGAGGTTTTCTAGGAAGGAAGGCCAAGATGTTATGTTTTCTAAGAAGGTCTTGACATGATGTTCTCTAGGAAGAGCTAGACGTGTGTTTCTCTCTAGGAAAATGCAGACGTGATTTTTTTTTTCTTTTTTATTGGAAGGCTTCTGGGAACACGCGATGATCTTGGTGTTTTCTTGCGTCTGTGTCGGGGGCATGCCAGAACGAACAGTCTGGTTGATCCGTGTTCCACCGGGGGGGGGACACGTGAGAGAGAGGGGTATCGGCTGCCTTGGGTAAGAGAAGGTTGGGGGGCTAACACGGAGGGTATCCGAATGCGCTCATGTGTACAGTACAGATCTGTGTATTTTTTTTAGTTAGTTCTGCCGCCCCAGGAGGACTCCTTCCTTGTCTGTGCGACCCTTTTGGAGCTTCGGGGCTTGGCTCCCCCCGCGGGAACTTTAAAGGTCACTTGACACGACCCCTGTGGCAGAGGCTGTGTCACTTGACACGACCCCTGTGGCACTCAGTGTCACTTGACACGACCCCTGTGGTAGTGGCTGTGTCACATAGCACAACCCCTGTGGCAGAGGCGTTACCGTCTGACACGGCCGGCCCCGGTCCGCGAATACCGCACTAATTGACATCATCGTAAAACATATTTTTATTACGCTTGACACCGCCCCACAGCAAGTCCACAACCATGAAAACTGCCCCGGCGCAACGTAAGATTGTAGTAGCATAAACCTTTAACACGACGGTGTGCCGTAACCACCCTTGGGCATTTGATGGCCTTGCCCTTCATCCCGACCTGCTGTGCTCCAAGGTTGAAGTAAATTTCTAAGACATGATTTTATATATAAAAAAAAACTTTTATAATACTGATTCTTCAGTGAGGGTGTCTCTCAGTGAAGAATTACTCCTTCTGGGAGCCATGATTACGTTCCGTCGGAAGTTCTCAAGTACGAAAATACAGGAAACTTTTCGTCCTCTGTAGCTCAAGAACTTTGTTCATAACGGAGAGGTAAATGAAACGTATGGTGATTTACCCGCACGTGCAGTAGTCTTACTTGGAAGCCTGTGAATGACTGCCGTTTCTCTAAGCGCGCTGCTCGAAGCCGTGTTTTGAGTATCCAACCGTAGGTTGATGTCATATTGGAATGAAGATGTAGATGGTGTTTGGCCGAGACTGTTTGGGTAAGGGTTAGTTAACCCTGAGATGCAGCGCAGGATATTGTCGAGTGATTCAGTGTCTTGGTTTAGACTCTTGACATACTGGTAGTCACCAGAACGCCCGGTGCTGTTGCATCATGGTGGAAATTCTATCATGGTCGTGTTTATGTGTGTGTGTGTGTGTGTGTCCAACGGACGGACGGGGTCTCGCGTGCTTTCTTTTGCTTTTTTTTTTTTGTAAGTCCCGTGTACATTCTATGCTGTCTTTCCACGGTAGGTTATTAAGGAAGTTGAATACTAGAAGATGTCATATGATAAGCCGTTACAGGTCTGAAGCGGGTGAGTTGGATGGAGGGAGGGCGCAGAGGGTGAGGGACGATGCCAAATGTCGCCAGAAATGCATCGAGCTCCCATCCCCCCCCTTGCTTGCGTCTCCATCATTATGATGATGAATAAGCACCTCTTGGCTGCTCCTGTTTTATCACTGTCATATCTTGTTGCTACGTGTAAGGCTTGTAGCTTTGTAATGACCCAGGCTAACGATTAAAGAGCTCAGTAATGGTTGATGTACGTCGTTTAACAAACAAATGGTGATGGGAGACACGGATATTTCAAATTTCAAACGTGATTAAGGAACAGTCTGATATTAATAGTACGGCACATTTTGGCGGGTTTGGATCCCAAGGCAAGATTGGCTCGAGTTTTGCCAGGCTGGTCAAGAATTTGGGATCTTGCCCAGAATTCCTGGCTGGGAGTTTTCTGTTGTTTACAAACATCACATAAACTGGGAGGGGTAGTGTCGCTGGCGAGCAGTAGCTCCAGGGGATGCTCATTTATTTATATTTGATATTTTGTGATTGTGTGTATGCCCGATTTCATTAAGCTGAACCATGAGTATTAATCATACGGGAAGGACACGGGTCCAACTCAGAGGGGGGGGGGGATGTGAACTGCTCGGGAGTGTTGTTGTATGAATAGGCAAAATGTGCTACGCCAGATATCGGCTGTTGAGCCGCTGTAACCCGACGGGCGTGCGGAGATAACGAATCCCCTTTTAGCTCTTTCTCCCAGCTCTTCGTTGCTTTGGAGAAGAGGTAAAGTTTTTTTTTTTTGTAATCGAAAACAGATAATGAAACGATGATGATACGTAAGAAGTGTGTTCTCAACGCAGGGAAGAATGCACGTGAATTATCTCATGGATTCTCGTGTTCATCAAGATGTCTGTGGTTTTCACACCGTTTTCATGTAAACGGATTCTATTTTTTAATGTTAACTGAGACGGCAAGGGCAACTGAATGCCTTATTCTAGGCCATCTCATTAACGTTACACACACACACACACACACACCAACGCAAGCCAGGTTCCCAGTTCATCGTCCAAACCTAAGAGGATGAACAGCTGGGTTGACTGTGCCTGACTCTCGCAACTAGGATTCGAACCTTTGCGCTCGACTCTGGGAGGCCCATGAATGCGTCATGATCAACATATATGATATTTTATCATCCCTCTGTTGGGTAACCTTTCATAGATTTTCCTCGGTATTTCTAGGATTGAAATAGATTTCTAGTTTAAGGGGTCATTTACCTTCTGTAATCATCTGGATTATTTTGTACGGGAATGATGTGGTAAGTATCCGTCCTTGTGTGGAGCGCTGCTGGGCTGGTTCTTCTAACTCTGCATCCTCACTTCACAGAGTCGAGTCGAAAACGATCCCACTCATAAACTCTCCCAGGCTAAACTTCCAAACTTGACCCTGCTTACCCCTCGCCGCAGTGTTGGTTACTTTTCTGTAGGTATTACTTTGGTTTTTGCTCCAGAGAGCTGGCTGGCTGGCTGCGTGTGTGCCCCCCACGCCACTAACTAGACCACGCAATACTCGGCAAGCTGCTGCGTCACATGATTACTGTGTGGCTGTTGGCAACTCAAGGGTGTGCCATTTTGATAGCTGTTTCTTTACCTACAACTCAGAGCTTTGGAACTCTGTGTACCCCTTTCATCATGTCTTTCCCAGTAACTATGACCTGGCACATTTCAAAAGACAAAGAGTTTTTCTCTTCCTCCAAAGTTCGTAAAATACTTTACCTTGTCTCTCTCGTTTTTCCCTTTCATAATCCTCTTTATGTTTCAATTAAGGCCAGGCCTTGGTTTGGACTGTTGTCCGTGACTGGAGCCTCCAACGTAAAAAGAAAATAAATAAATAAAAGATACTGGACAGGCTATAATGAATATGGTTAGTATTCTCTTTTTCCTTATTTACTGTGGTAGACGAAGCTGAATGTTTGTTTTGATTTTTGTTCTAGTGCTGTGTGGTATATCTTCTGTTGTGCCAACGACATCTGTTGTTTTCATACGTGAGGTGATGTCACTGTCCGCTTGTAATCTGTACATACCAGCAGCTCTTTGGTGAGCAGTGAGATAAATCTCGTTTTCTTTATCAAAGTTTTCGTTTTTCTTGCCAGAGATGTTAAACAGCTTCTTCCACATTTTTTTTTTTTTCGTAAAATCTTTTCTGTTTCTTTGTGTATTATTTTATTTCCCTCTTCATCCTCCTCCGTTAGATAAGCCGTCTAGGTTTTGCCCTTTCCACAGAGATGTTTTAAATGTTTTCCTAATCTATGCTCGAGCTCTAGACGTGTTTTCTAGATTTTTCTCTGTTCTCCTCACTGCTGTGTTTGCTGTCTTCATTTGCTTCTCTTCCTCAGCTGTATATAAAAGAGCAGTCTGCATCTCTGATAAAGAACATACATACTCCCATTTGTTTACTTTTTTTTATGTTTGCTGATACGCTACGTGCAGCTGAATGCCCTAATCGAGGCTATCACACACACACACACACACACACACACACACACACACACACCAGCGGTAACCACGTACACAGTTTATCGGCCAGTCCCAAGGGTAGGATAGGCACCTAGTTTAACTACGGACCGGCTGCCGCAACTAGGATTCGAACCTATTCGCTCGACCCTATGCGCTGCGTTCGTCACGGTCAGCGAAGCTAACCTTTACGTCACAGTCACTGAGGTCCAGAACATCTTATGGCATTAGATTGTGTTTGAAATGATTTACAGAGCAACGGTCTGTTTAGGGATGTAGGGGTACTTCACTGGGGATGGTTATTTTTCACGGATTCATCGATGACGTGATACCACTTGTCCAGGGTTTCGTGTAATCTCTTCATTTATTGCCTTAGAGGATTTGATCATAACTCAGAAGGGTATTCGTGTGCAGTTCTTGCATGTCAAGATGTTCCCTTGTTTCAGGCTTCCTCTAGGTCGGACTAGGCTCTGGTTTTAGGAGCGGCATTAAGATGGTGGCGATGATTGGGATGTGGTCGCTGGATGGATGTCCTCGGTGAGGGGTTGTTGTTTACGAGGACTTCTGTGTCTGGGGGCCTGTGGCAGCGCGAGCCGCATAGAAGCTTGGATGGGAGAGGACCGAGATGTTTTATTGGTCCCCTTTTGCATAAGCCGGCGAGGCTGCCTTCCTGCTGGAGTTTATATATATATATATATATATATATATATATATATATATATATATATATATATATATATATATATATTTTTTTTTTTTTTTTTTTTTTTTTTTTTCGCTGTCTCCCGCGTTTGCGAGGTAGCGCAAGGAAACAGACGAAAGAAATGGCCCAACCGCCCCCCCATACACATGTATATACATACGTCCACACACGCAAATATACATACCTACACAGCTTTCCATGGTTTACATTAGACGCTTCACATGCCTTGATTCAATCCACTGACAGCACGTCAGCCCCGGTATACCACATCGCTCCAATTCACTCTATTCCTTGCCCTCCTTTCACCCTCCTGCATGTTCAGGCCCCGATCACACAAAATCTTTTTCACTCCATCTTTCCACCTCCAATTTGGTCTCCCACTTCTCCTCGTTCCCTCCACCTCCGACACATATATCCTCTTGGTCATATATATATATATATATATATATATATATATATATATATATATATATATATATATATATGCGGTTAATGCATATTGCAGCATTGGCAGGTTAATTGAAATTAACTTCGACCTTCCCTTGCTTGTCCTGTTTGTCTCCCTAGATAAAACTATCATGAATGTTTCCGGAGCGGAGACGTGTTGGTAAATAGCACTGACAGAAATATACACCTCGAGATCAGAGAAAGCCTGGCTCTCGTGGGGTGGTGGGATAACAAGCCCAACCCAACCCAGGCCCACCAGTGCTTAGGTCCCTCACCACCGTCAGGCCGCCCTAGAGCATAGGGCCCGCACCTCCTGAGTTGTAGGGAGGTTTAAACTCAAACAACAACAACAGCAATCTCGAGATATAGAAAAGTGATTGGAAATGTTATTTGCACAATGGTTATTGCTTATCATTGTGGCTCCAGAACATCATACATTAATAATGATAATAATATTAATATTAATAATATTACTTATTATTGTTATTATTAATGATAATAATAATGATAATAATGATAATAATAATAATACTAATAATGATAATAATAATAATGATAATGATAATAATGATAATAACAATAATAATAAGAATGATAATAATAATAGTAATAATAATAGTGATAATGGTATAAAGATAATGATACCAGTAATAAAGGTGATGATGATGATGACGATGATAATGATGATTGTTGATCCAAACATGTAGAACTGTGGCCTGGCCCATACAGGAACTGGATAGACTTCAACATTCTGAATTTTCACGGTCTATTTTGGCATCGGGGAATTACTCGCTTTAATTTACATTTGTTTGTATAGGGTCTAGTTGAGGCGTAAATCATCTTTGTGTTTTTGTTGGTCTGACCGTGGGATTGTGTACTCGTCTTTTGTTTACTTGTGCTGTGTGTGTTTGCTTGATTACTGTTTGAGCGCTACGCGGAGAGAGAGAGAGAGGTTTACACAGTTGTCCGCATCTCTTAACCTAGTTATATATATGTACCATGCCTTCCCTCGTGTATGTATATACATATACCTTTATACTCCCCCATCATAAACCAGTTACCCATTTATCGACCAACTCCGAGGGGAGGATGAACGTTAGGGATTGTCTGAGGGCCTACTTGCTACGTCCAGGATTAGAACCCAAACAGACCCGACCTTGGGCGGGTCCTTGGTGACTCATGGTCAGTTGCGCTCACCGCTACACTGCGGAGGCCCGTTTGTGTGTGTGTGTGTGTGTGTGTGTGTGTGTGTGTGTGTGTGTGTGTGTGTGTGTGTGTTCAAAACGCAAAACAGTTAATGACGAGGAGACTCAAGCTTTGGAGGATGTTTTGCTTTATGAACACTTGGGATGTACGCTGCTCATGCACTACCACCACCACCACAAACACTACCACTACCACTGCTACACGCATCTCAAGCTGGTTGCACAACCCGTCCATTCTCTATCCTGGATCCACCACCATCTGGCAGGTTCTATTCTATATCTCTTCCAAGTTATCAGTTTTCATTTATAGGACGTCACCTAAACACTAACTGGATGGTTCTGTCCGCATAAACTTTGTCCACCCCTCTTACACATATGTTTCCAAAGGCGATATATGACTGCTTATTGTGGGTACAATCCTATGACGCTTTCATGGTGAAGTCATCGCACACCTGGTCGTTGGGACAAGTGTTTCTAACGGTGTGAGCACCAACAACCTGCCTCATTTTACCTCAGGCTGTCTTTAGGGAAGGATGCTCATCTTTTACCCTCCCTGGCTGCCGTTTCATTTTGGGAATTTCGCTTCCGGGTGCTGTATTTTTTTTCCCCACCTGTGCTTCAAGTTGGCTGGCTCTTACCTTCCCAAGGAGGAAAAAGCCCCGAATTCTCGCCTGGAATCAAGAAAATGTCGGTACATGCGAGATGTTCAGGCGCACTGGGCGCCCTGAAGAGCACCATCAGGCGGCGGCTGCTTCCTTTAACGCCTCATCAGAGGCACCCTCGACTCATTCAGGAGAACAAGACCCTATGAACCCAGAGCATGGACCTAGAATACTTCACGACCCTTGCCAGTTCCATGCCCAGGCGGCTGCATACGGGTGAGGGGCAGAGGAGGAAGGGGGGGATGCAAAGCTCTTTGTGAACACAGTTTGCTTGTGGTTATTACTTGTGTGTTTACGGGGAGAGAGTTTCACTTACGTTGCCCCGTCTCTTAACCTTCTATTCGTATATATTTACCATGTCTTTACTGGTAACTGATATATATATATATATATATATATATATATATATATATATATATATATATATATATATATATATATATATATATGTATGTATGTATATATGCGTGTGTGGGCGTTTATGTATATACATATGTGGGTGGGTTGGCCATTCGCTCGTCTGTTTCTTGCGCTACCTCGCTAACGCGGGAAACATTGACTAAGTATAATAAAATATAATACTACACACACACACACACGCTAGCCTAAGCTGTATGTATGTATGTATATCTCTGTAGTGTTGGACAAGGTACGGACCAGTTACTACCTTGCCACCTTAAGCTGTGCCTGCCATCCCCCCACGAGTTTGGCGATGGTGGTAGCCAAGTTAGGGGTAGAAAAGGAGACAGACTGAAGCCGCTGCAGATCGGGGCTGTTATCCTTGTGTGTGTCGAGACTGGACACACGTAACGAGCGAGCGTCTGTGTCGTGTTTAAGGTAGCGCGGTGTAAGAGAACACTTGAGCTGATAATGTTTACGGACCATCAAGGTTAGGTTAGGTGACCAGAGGGTGTTTAAAGGGGAGGTGGGAGAGGATGCTTCACCCTGCCCCCGCACACTCGGGCCGACACACCCCCTTGGGAGTCAGACAGCGTCGTCAATGTTGCCCTACATGCTGGTCACAGGGCGCGGCCCAGCTAGCCAGCCAGCCAGCCAGCTAGCTAGCCAGCTAGCTAACTACTGCGCAGAGGCCGCCCCTCCTCCTCCTCCTCCTCCTCCTCCTCCTACTGCTGGTGCTGAAGGCCGCCTCTGTCTCCTACTCGGCGGCGCCAGGGCGGTGGTAGTTGTGGTGACGCTCGGCTGACCCTCCCTGCGTCGTCAGCAGCCGCACGCCCGAGGAACGAATGAGTGTCAGTGAGTGAGTGAGTGAGGTCTCTCCCTCCTCGCAGGTAACCCCCTTCAGATACCTAACTTCACCATTACCCCCACCATTACCCCTTTTTCCAGTACCTGTAGTCTCTCTCAGGGGCATGACCATTACCCCTTATCCACTACCTGTAGTCTCTCTCAGGGGCATGACCATTACCCATTATCCAATACCTGTAGTCTCTCAGAGGTTTGAGGTGTGATGGGGACTGGGCGCTCTACTGCCTCTTGAAAAGCTAATGGGTTAATTAATGGGTTCATCTTCCACCGTTGATAAATAGGGAAGCCATGCCCGGGATGGAGGTGGTGCACAGCCCCTCATTATTTGAGAGTAATTAGGTCTCTCTCTCTCTCTCTCTCTCTCTCTCTCTCTCTCTCTCTCTCTCTCTCTCTCTCTCTCTCTCTCTGTAGCTGTATGTATTTGTATCATCATTGTATGATGGTTTTGTTGTTATAATTACTGCAAGAGGGTGATGTCAGTTATTTTTTTGTTGTTTGTCTTTGTGTGTGTGTGTGTGTGTGTGTGTGTGTTTGTAAAACAGGCGTGTGTTATGACATGGTCGGTAGTGGTTTGTGTGTACGGTAGGAATTGAGATGGGTAGACCTGGTGATAGAAGTTGACCACTTTGGTGATTTAGTTTAGTGAGTGGGTGAGAGTGAGTGGGTGGGTGAGGACATGGTGGTCTGAAAAGTGGTTTTTGCTGGCTCAGACCCTCCGGAGTAGCGGCGGCGAGGGCGCTGTGAAGAGAACCTGGGGATGGCGAGATGATTTTTTAAGTTCACGCAGGTCCCACACTGAGGTAACGTTGATGTACCAAGTGTGTTCTCGCTCGAACACACACACACACACACACACACACACACACACACACACACACACAGAGGGAGTTGTTAATGTATACCAAGTGGGTACGAACCTTTTGTACGACGGTACGACCCATAAGTACGACGGTACGACCTCTGAGCACGACGGCACAACCCTTGTGTACAAAGGTACGACCCTTGAGCACGACGGTACACCCCCCTGAGCACGACGATTAGACCCTTGTGTTCAACGGTACGATCCCTTGTGCACGACGGTACGACCCTTGTGTTCGACGGTACGACCCCTTGTGCACGGCGGTACGACCCTTGTGTACGACGCTACGACCCTTGAGCACGACGGTACGACCCTTGGGCGTAACGGCGTATCCTTTTGTACTTCACCCATCTGGGGTCAGGTCAGAAGTTCACACGCTTAAATGGCCCGTACCGTCGTCATGAAGTCAGGACCGTCAGGCGCTGACGTGGACCCTGAGGGAGGGTTGGCAAATGGCCCTGTAGTGTGTCGTGTACCACCCCTTCCTCCTCCTCCCCTCCTCCATACTCTCCTCCTCCTCCTCCTCCTCCTCCTCCTCCTCCTCCCTCCTCCCCCTGGCGAGAGAGGGTTAAGGGAAGGGAGGAGGGGAGGGTGGGTGGCGGTCCACGTGACAGGAAAGACGTCAACGTGTGCTGACCAGCATAAGGAATTGACGTTCATAAGCTACACTTGCTGGTATTTGACCTGTCTCTTAGTTCATTAGTGCTCTGTATATAGCGCTCATCATCTTCCTGGGGGTGTAGATGTGGTCTAACCCAGGGGGGTAAGTGGGAGGTGTAGATGGTCTAATCCAGGGGGTGCGGGGGAGGTGTAGATGGTCTAATCCAGGGGGGAGGAGGTGTAAATGATCTAATCCAGGGGGTGGGGGTGTAGCTAACCCAGGGGGAGGGGGGAGGTGTAGATGGTCTAACCCAGGGTGGGGAGGTGTAGATGGTAAGGCCCCGGGTGGGGATGGGGTGGGTGGGGGGGGGTGTTGTCCCTTGGATCTGTCTCTCCTGTGTGCCCTTCCCGGTGGATTGTGTGGCCGACGTCAGGACGTCTGAGAGACGACGGGATGGAAGATTGACGTCATGGGGGAGGGGAGGGGGAGGGGGGTAGTATGTGAGAGATTCGTGAAGTGGTTAAGTGACGCCATGAAGACGTCACATTTTGATTATAGTTGATTCGTGGAGTGGTTAAGTGATGTCATGAAGACGTCATGTATTAAGTAGCTGATTCGTGGAGTGGTTAAGTGACGTCATGTGTTGAGTAGCTGATTCGTGGAGTGGTTAAGTGACGCCATGAAGACGTCACATTTTGATTATAGTTGATTCGTGGAGTGGTTAAGTGATGTCATGAAGACGTCATGTATTAAGTAGCTGATTCGTGGAGTGGTTAAGTGACGTCATGTGTTGAGTAGCTGATTCGTGGAGTGGTTAAGTGACGTCATGAAGACGTCACATTTTGATTATAGTTGATACGTGGAGTGGTTAAGTGATGTCATGAAGACGTCATGTATTAAGTAGCTGATTCGTGGAGTGGTTAAGTGACGTCATGTGTTGAGTAGCTGATTCGTGGAGTGGTTAAGTGACGTCATGAAGACGTCACATTTTGATTATAGTTGATTCGTGGAGTGGTTAAGTGACGTCATGAAGACGTCATGTGTTGAGTGTAGCTCAGACGGGGTAGTTTGCAGAGTATCTCGCTGGACGTCATGAAGTTCCAGTGTGACGCCATGAAGTATCCATGTGACGTCATGAAGTATCCGCGTGGTGTATAGTGTATGAAGGATGTCTGAACTCGGACAAAGTTCTGCAAAAAAAGAAAACGAAAATTATTGATTGTAAAATAACGAAAATTATTGATAGTAAAACAACGAAAATTATTGATAGTAAAATAACGAAAATTATTGATAGCATTTACATTGCTCGGAAACATGAAAATAAATGAAAATATTTCAAAGAAAACTTAATTTTATTTTTTTGTAGTATGCAACTGTCCGTAGATGGAATAAGGGTTCTCAGCAGGTATGTAACATCTGTCGTCTTGAAAGAACGACTATGATATAGTTTCTTGTGTTAGTGTCATTATGAGACGAGCGACGTTACGGATCGAAGATTACTAGTTGCTCATATGAGTTATACAAGCAGAACATTCCGAGGGTCGTGCCGTCTTGCTCAAGGGTCGTACCGTCTCGCCCAGGGGTCTCTTTGTCATTCCAAGGGTCGTGCCGTCTCGCCCAGGGGTCTCTTTGTCATTCCAAGGGTCGTACCGTCTTGCCCAGGGTTTTCTGTCATTCCAAGGGTCGTACCGTCTTGCCCAAGGGTTGTACCGTCCAGCTCAAGGGTCTCTGTCATTCCAAGGGTCGTGCCGTCTTGCCCAAGGGTCGTAACGTATCGCCCAGGGGTCTCTTTGTCATTCCAAGGGTCGTACCGTCTCGCCTAGGGGTCTCTTTGTCATTCCAAGGGTCGTACCGTCTCGCCCAGGGGTCTCATTGTCATTCCAAGGGTCGTATCGTCTTGCCCAGTGGTCTCTTTGTCATTCCAAGGGTCGTGCCGTCTTGCCCAAGGGTTGTACCGTCCAGCTCAGGGATCTCTGTCATTCTAAGGGTCGCATCCTCCTGCTCACGGGTCGTGGTGTCGTATTCACGAGGCTAGATGGATTTCGTATAATGATAAACCAAGAGAGTTCATTTGTACTGTCGACACTGTGTGAATAGGGAAAAAAAATAGGTGAATCTGGTGTAAGCGGCTTTGCGAGATTTGGTGTGGTAGTTTTGCGTAATGATGCGTATTAGGTTTGGTCCTCTGTGGGACGGTGGTGGTAGCTGTGGGGGTGGATGGTGGTGGTTCGTGGTAGCAGTAGTAGTAGTAGTGGTGGTGAGTGGTGGTGGATGTTGTGGTAGGTGGTGGTGACTGTGGTTCTTTGATGGTGTCGGGGACGGGGGAGGGATGGTGTTAGTGTGTGGTGATGATGGTGGTGGTGATGGTGATGGTGGTGGTGATGCTGGTTTGTCGCGGATGGTCAGTGGACGGTGGTTGGTCCTGGTGGTAGTGGTCGTAGGTTATAGTGGTCGTAGGTGGTGGTGGTGGTAGGTGGTGGGGGATGAAGCTTAAAGTTGGTAATTGGTTGTAATGGTGGTTTTGTGGTGTTAAGGCGCCGGTGATGGTGGAGGTGGTGGTGGTGGTGGTGACGAAAAGATGGTTAGTAACGCCGTTGGTGACGGATGTGATGAGCCAGTGGTAAGCTAACGTTAACCCCTTCCCGTGTCATCAGCCCATCACCCAGCCTGGCAGCAGCTGGTCGCACATCTCTCCCGTACACTGACCACCTGGTACATAACCCCCTGCCATCGCCTGGTTGAGGTACACGAGGAGGTATTGCCTGGGTCGCTCCCCCTCACATGCTGGTCTGTCATTGTCCGGGCCCAGAGCCAGCCTCTCGCCTTGGCACACACCTTACACGTCACCTTCGACACACACACACACACACACACACACACACACACACACACACACACACACACACACACACACACACACACACCACACAAGTCACCCTCACCACACACCACACTGGTCACCCTCACCACACACCACACTGGTCACCCTCACCACACACTACACAGGTCACCCTCAACACACACCACACTGGTCACCCTCACCACACACCACACAGGTCACCCTCACCACACACCACACTGGTCACCCTCACCACACACTACACAGGTCACCCTCAACACACACCACACTGGTCACCCTCACCACACACTACACAGGTCACCCTCAACACACACCACACAGGTCACCCTCACCACACACCACACTGGTCACCCTCACCACACACCACACAGGTCACCCTCACCACACACCACACACGTCAGTCTCACCACACACACTACATACGTCACACACACCACACACGTCACCCTCACCACACACACACACACACACACACACACACACACACACACACACACACACACACACACACACACACACACTTCCGACCTCCATGAATTAATGATCCCCTTTTTTTCGTGTTGGCTTCCTTGACTGTATGACAAGACGCCAGCAAGGGGCTGGGTTTGTCCCTGGCTGGGTATTATCTACACACTCTGGTCCGCCGTTATCATCAGTGGAATGCTAGACGTTAGACGGTAGACTTCAGTGATGAAGTTAACATGTTAAATGTAGAACGTATGATGTATGCTACGGTTACTTTCGCTCCCTTCCTCCTCCTCTACCGCCTTCCAGACCACGCCTCCACCATAAAGAAAATAGAAATGCGACACTTGCACAACGAAACGAAAATATTTCCACGTTAGCATGCTCTCGGCACTCATTTATCCATGGCGGCACCACCAGACCTTTTCCTCATCCAGGCGGCGAGAATGACCAACCACCGAGTGGAAATAAGAAAAGAGGAAAATATGACCCCCTTGTCTGACACTTTTGGAGACATAAACTCACTGATTCTTTCCCTCCCTCCTCCTCTCCCTATCCTGTCTTCGCCAAAGAGACACCACATTGACGTAACATACAGACGGGACTGACCTGGCAGGCGCTAAACATCCGCCGTCCCCTTCTGACATTTCCACTCCCCAGACATGTACGAGTAACTCTTTTCCCCCTCTCGTCGGCGTCCCGGAGACCGAACGACCCCTCCAAACGTCACAGATGCTGCTCTTCAGCAACACCACCACGACGCCCTTCATGCTCCAGATTGAACTTAGACACTGAAGACGCTGGTCACTGATGTCCTATATATATATATATATATATATATATATATATATATATATATAGGACACAGACCGAGAATCGCAACCTCTGTTGGCCCCCGTAAACAGGAGGTATTTATACTTCTGACTTCTAACAGATTCTAGAGTTGTAGGGACGGCAAAAGGGAACCGTTCTTCATTGAGCCAAGAGCCACACGCGTGATGAACGACCCGGCAGACTTCGTCTTCAAACAGTAACCCCACTTATGTTCGACATGATAGATATGAATAACCACCACCTCACCGCACCACACCCTTCCCTCTCACACACTCACATGCACCACAGGATTCTCGCGAGTTGGCCTGTAGAGGGCAAAGGCCATCCTCTCTGCCCAGGGGGGGACCGGAGGATTCCTGCGTCTCGCTCATCATGAGAGAAATGCAAAACTCTCTCTCTCTCTCTCTCTCTCTCTCTCTCTCTCTCTCTCTCTCTCTCTCTCTGTCTCTGTCTCTCTCTCTCTCTCTCTCTCTCTCTCTCTCTCTCTGTCTCTGTCTCTGTCTCTCTCTCTCTCTCTCTCTCTCTCTCTCTCTCTCTCTCTCTCTCTCTCTCTCTCTCTCTCTCTCTCTCTCTCTCTCTCGTGTTGCACGAGCGCTAGATAATATGGTTCCGAGGAAAAATGTGGACTCTGGCATCATTCCCGAGTCTGATACTGGCTCACGCCGCCGCCGCCGCCCCACTACACAAAGGCTCCACCTCCCCCCCCCCTCCCCCCTTGCCAAACGGGGGTAAAAACTCCCCCCCCCGTGGCTCCCCTCCCCTCCCCCCTTCTCATGGGGGTAAAAACTCCCTCCCCGTAAAATACAAAGAAGGGCTTACGAATTGAGGAGTGACACACGTAGCATCGTTAGATCGTGAGACACGCACGGCCGCCCTGGGTTCGAATTCTGGTCGCGACAGTCTGCCCCACAGCCAGTCCCAGCTGTTCATCCTCTCCTTTGGGTCTGGTCGATGACTGGGTGCCTTGGCTTAGGCTGGGACGTGTGTGTGTGTGTGTGTGTGTGTGTGTGTGTGTGTGTGTGTGTGTTAGTACACATAAGAATAATGTCATTGGTACATAGATAAAGAGACGGGGCAACACGAGTGTAGAACTCCCTTCCCGTAACATCCACACACACACACACACACACACACACACACACACACACACACACACACACACACGGGGCACCGGTGATTGCATATAGGTTCCATCTCCCATCGGCGCACGGGAGCCAATACAGGTTATTGATTTGGTGAGGGGCATTTCCGCCCTTAGTGTGTGCTGCCCTGAGTTTACAGTGCCTTGAATATGCGGCGATGCCCTTGATGTGTGTGTGTGTGTGTGTGTGTGTGTGTGTGTGTGTGTGTGTGTGTGTGTACAGCCGAGTGCGTGATGCCCTTGTGTGTTATGTCGGGTGTGTAATTACCTTTTTTTTTGTAATTAAACATTTGTATTGGGAGGGAGGGAGGGAAGGACGGTTGTACACTCAAGGAGGGCCCCATCCCCTGAACATGTTCTATTATAACCTTTTTTTTTAAGAATGATGTATCCTCTGTGTGTGTGTGTGTGTGTGAGAGAGAGAGAGAGAGAGAGAGAGAGAGAGAGAGAGAGAGAGAGAGAGAGAGAGAGAGAGAGAGAGGTGTTAATTCCGGGTGGGTGACACCTGTTGCGCCGCTCTCCCCGTGAATAACAAGAGGACGCGGGAGTAATTTGGTGGAGGAACGGCCCCGACGCCGTACGACCCCCACACACATTACGTACATGACCGGATGACCAGAGGAACGCTGAGGGTATGGGAAGAATGACCAGGGGGAGGACGTTGGAATAGTGGGGGAAAAATGACCAGAGGGACGATGGAATATGGGATGGAATGACTAGGGGGACGTTCTAGTAGTGGGAATATGACCAGAGGGACGATGGAATGTGGGAATAATGACCAGAGGGACTTTGGAATTTGGGTGATATGACCAGAGGAACGTTAGAAGTGGAAGAACGACCAGAGGGACGTTAGAAGTGGAAGAACGACCAGAGGGACGTTAGAAGTGGAAGAACGACCAGAGGGACGTTAGAAGTGGAAGAACGACGAGAGGGACGTTGAAATACTGGGAGGATGACCAAAGGGACGTGGAAATATTGGGAATATGACCAGAGAAATGTTGGAATAATGGAAAAATGACCAGATGGACGTTGGAATGTGGGGAAAATGATAAGGGTGACGATGGAATGTGGGAAAAAAATGACCAAATGGACAGTGGATGTGGAAAAAATGACCAAAGGGACAGTGGGATGTGGAAAAAATGACCAAAGGGACAGTGAAATGTGGGAAAAATGACTAGAGGGACAATGGAATATGGGACAAATGTCCAGAGGGACAATGGAATGTGGGGAAAAATGTCCAGAGGGACTGTGGAATGAGGGACAAATGACCAGAGGGACTTAAAGATATCGAGCATTGACCAAGTGTGAGGAAAAAGGTTGTCTTGTGTTGGGATAAAATGTGTCCTCTCGCGTCTTCCACTTCGTCCACTTCGATAATGTTTGGTCCATATCGAAGGACTCTCCCTCATTATCGTCCCAAGAAAAAAAAAAAATCCTTTTTTTTTTTTTTTCCAATGTCTTGTATGTGGTGGTGGTGTAAAAGATGCCTCCCAGGAACACGCAATCCTTCCATTCGTTTGCGTTATCTCAAACGACTTTGTTATCAGTGGATGCCGCCGTCCGCGACCACATTATATATATATATATATATATATATTTTTTTTTTCATCTTTCGGTTCGGTCCTGTCGTCCACTATCATGACGTCTCTTGGAATTTTCTTTTTCTTTTTTTCTTTCGCTGAGTTATGGACTTCCGTACTTCAGTATTTGCCTTTTTCGAAGACACCCCCTCCCTTCGCTGTCGATCGTCATCATGCTGGTGTGATAACTGAGAGATTATGATCAGGTAGCCCCTCACTCTTTTCTCTTTCTAAGGTGGGCAAGTGTACGCCCTCTGGCATTTCTACAGCTGTAACTCATACTCTCTCTCTCTCTCTCTCTCTCTCTCTCTCTCTCTCTCTCTCTCTCTCTCTCTCTCTCTCTCTCTCTCTCTCTCTCGATTCTAGCACCGTCCTTGTTGCCTCGTGTGTGTATGTGTGTGTGTGTGTGTGTGTGTGTCCAGTACCAGGCAAGATTGCTGCTCCCTCAGCCGTGGCCATAAACATGCCTCTGTTATTGACACCTGGATGTGTATACGAGGCTCTATATGAACCCTGGCCCCCTGTGATACTCTGTTCTCTCTCTCTCTCTCTCTCTCTCTCTCTCTCTCTCTCTCTCTCTCTCTCTCTCTCTCTCTCTCTCTCTCTCTCTCTCTCTCACACACACACACGCTCGCGCGCGTGCGAGCGTTCTCACTCACCCTCATTATGACTGTCAAAATGAGGGCGGTGGTTCTTATCCCTTGACGTTGCTCAACCCCTCTTATGATAAACAGATTCTGAGATACTGGAGCAACGGTAGAGGCACTTGCTTCACGCCACCACCACACATGACCACAGTCACCTACCTAGTACACTTCCACCACCACACATGACCACAGTCACCTACCTAGTACACCACCACCACCACACAGGACCACAGTCACCTACCTAGTACACCACCACCACCACCACACAGGACCACAGTCACCTACCTCGTACACCACCACCACCACCACACATGACCACAGTCACCTACCTAGTACACCACCACCACCACACATGACCACAGTCACCTACCTAGTACACCACCATCACCACCACACATGACCACAGTCGCCTACCTAGTACACTTACACCACCACCACACATGACCACAGTCACCTACCTAGTACACCACCACCACCACCACACATGACCACAGTCACCTACCTAGTACACCACCACCACCACACATGACCACAGTCACCTACCTAGTACACCACCACCACCACACATGACCACAGTCACCTACCTAGTACACCACCACCACCACACAGGACCACAGTCACCTAGCTAGTACACCACCACCACCACCACACATGACCACAGTCACCTACCTAGTACACCACCACCACCACACATGACCACAGTCACCTACCTAGTACACCACCACCACCACCACACATGACCACAGTCACCTACCTAGTACACCACCACCACCACACAGGACCACAGTCACCTACCTAGTACACCACCACCACCACCACACATGACCACAGTCACCTACCTAGTACACCACCACCACCACACATGGCTACCTACTCGACCACATTTGACGTTTTTATCTAAGAAATAGGATCTTTCCATTCCTACTCTCCTGTGATGAAAAACCAGATTCATACGAACGCAAATACTAACATAAAAAACATTAATTACCAATGTGTAATGATAAAATAATTATAATGATCATAATAATGATAATAATAATAATAATAATAATAATAATAATAATAATAATAATAATAATGATAATAATAATAACGGTTTAGTGAACATAAATGCTGTCAAAAGCTGAGGACGTAGAGAGAAAATATCCACAGTAATGACACCGGGGTTGTAACATGGGGGAGATGGGCGTCAAGACAGACAGAGACGGCCTCTCTAAACCATTAAAATTATTAATGACGTTCTCAGTGGCTGTGTGTGTGTGTGTGTGTGTGTGTGTTCGACCCGCCCTTCACTAATTCAGACCAGGTTGTCCGAGGGTCTATTTTCCTTCGTTTTCTTTCCTCGACTATCGTTTTCTTTTCATTGGCGAGTGTCTTCGGCGCGGTCAAGATAACATTTACATTACTCTCTCTCTCTCTCTCTCTCTCTCTCTCTCTCTCTCTCTCTCTCTCTCTCTCTCTCTCTCTCTCTGTGGCAGAGCTAAACCCCCCTCCCCCATCCCTCGTCTTAGCTTGGCAGTAGATGATATTCCAGTGCCATGCGAGAGGTATTAGAGTGTTCTACGACACCACCTCCCCTCGCCTCCAACCATCTCCAGTCACATGAAGCTGGTGTCTCCCCCTCCCCCTCCCCTCTTATGACGTCGTGGTCGCCAGTTGACTCTGCCTTCCCATCTTATCCTCCCCTCCTACACCACCCCACCCCACCCCCACCCTCCTCCGATCTTGCATCCCCACACACACCTCCATCCTTGTGATCACCTTGGTAAGTCTTATATAAAGTCCTTTATCCCTTGCCGTATATGGCAGCCCACGCGGGAGGAGGCGAGCGACCGTATTAGATCCGTCGCACAAGTTACCATAATGACGACCATAGGAACGTGTTCTAATACACAGTGTTCTTAACCGTTTTCCCGGTGTTTTTCTGTGTCAACAGGCAGCCGACGCAGCTGAGTGTGGTGTGGCTGAGACGGACCCGTCGAGTGGTGCACGACGCCCCGTCATGGGAGCCGTCCATGAGGAACCCCCTGGAGGGGCTGTGCGTGTGGGCCGTGCCCGCCAACATCACCATCACCGTCACCCTCTTCAGGGACAACCGCACCAACGAGTTCGAGGACAAGGAGTGGACCTTTGTCGTCGAGGATGTGAGTACTCCACGCCTCACCCCTCGACCTGGCATAGACTAGGGTGTGTCCTGTTTGTGTGTATGCATACATACACGAGTAAAGAGTGCATAGAGTACGAGTTTCCCCCCATAAAGACACACGACATAGAAAACGGCTTCTTTCCATGTTCAGAGAGAACGGTGCCATTCCCTCTTTTCATGGCAGCCTTGTCCATCTCTTCATGTCAAACTCTTCCCAACCTCTCTTCAATGTTTAAACTTGTCCCCGTCTTCGTGGCTAAGATTTTAAATATAATGATATTTCAGCCGCACCTTTGTTTTACCTTGCTTGGAGTAAAGCACTTTTTAGTACCGCATCCATCAATTTATAGACCAATTTATGATTATTATTATAAATAGTTTTGGGAAGGGGGCGTGGTCAGTTCGAAAGCAGAAACGTAGTGAAAAATTTTATTAGGATATTTATTGACTGTTTTGTCTTTTGTCGGGTAAACGGCATTTACTGTTTAGTCATGGAAGCTGCAACTGGAATGTTATTATATGTACTTTCAAGGTATTGTCATGTACAATTAGGCATTGTAAAAGTTGTATTATTTGCTTCTACAAAATGGTTATTTCCACACACACACACACACACACACACACACACACACACACACACACACACACACACACACATATATATATATACTCCAGGAGTAGCACATGGGAACGCCAGGTAACAGAATACCTGATGGTCTGAGACGAGGTTCTCTGTCGGAGGACAGTGATTCGATCCTGAATTTCTAATCTGTATGCATGGGAGACAGGACACTTAGAGCAGAGGGACATATAGCAACCTCATGACACAGATGCATGTGTCTAGATTGTTGATGCTGGGTAGGTAGTGGCCCGGGGAATACATCTCAGTTACACAGTATATATATATATATATATATATATATATATATATATATATATTGGAAAGGATCACAATTTTGCGCGTGATCAAGATATTCCTATGAGTCTACGGGGAAAATGTTTACCAAATGGCGTCCTAGCATCGTCTCTTCGATGTATATCAACTGGACTTATATTGCTCTCTTGTGTCTCCCCTGATGATGTGATTATTACACGAAAGTACACTTGGGAACTTATCGTGTTTCATTTTCCCCGTGGACTCACAGGAATATCTTGATCACGCGCAAAATTGTGATCCTTTCAAATATTTACACATATATACACACCATCAACAGTTGTTCTACATATTAATGTTCCTCGTATGTGTGTGCCTGTGTACAGGTGTCGTCGACTGGTAAGCGGCGTCAGGTGGCGACGGCGCAGATCAACATGAAGCAGTACGCGGGGTTCAGCACCCAGCATGACGTCAAGGTCAGGCTCAGGCCCCTGAGCAAGAAGGTCGTGTCGGCCGCCCTCGACCTGACCCTCTCCTGCCTCTTCCTCCGCGAGGGCAAGGCCACGTGAGTACTCCCTGCCCCGTTTTCTCTAGCCTGGTATAGGTGGGGTGGTCAAGGATAGAGAAGGTCACCTCGTCCTTGATGTTAGGGTCACCTCGTCCTTGATGTTAGGGTCACCTCGTCCATGATGTTAGGGTCACCTCGTCCTTGATGTTAGGGTCACCTCGTCCATGATGTTAGGGTCACCTCGTCCTTGATGTTAGGGTTACCTCGTCCTTGATGTTAGGGTCACCTCGTCCTTGATGTTAGGGTTACCTCGTCCTTGATGTTAGGGTCACCTCGTCCTTGATGTTAGGGTTACCTCGTCCTTGATGTTAGGGTTACCTCGTCCTTGATGTTAGGGTTACCTCGTCCTTGATGTTAGGGTTACCTCGTCCTTGATGTTAGGGTCACCTCGTCCTTGATGTTAGGGTCACCTCGTCCTTGATGTTAGGGTTACCTCGTCCTTGATGATAGGGTTACCTCGTCCTTGATGTTAGGGTCACCTCGTCCTTGATGTTAGGGTCACCTCGTCCTTGATGTTAGGGTCACCTCGTCCTTGATGTTAGGGTTACCTCGTCCTTGATGTTAGGGTCACCTCGTCCTTGATGTTAGGGTTACCTCGTCCTTGATGTTAGGGTCACCTCGTCCTTGATGTTAGGGTTACCTCGTCCTTGATGTTAGGGTTACCTCGTCCTTGATGTTAGGGTTACCTCGTCCTTGATGTTAGGGTCACCTCGTCCTTGATGTTAGGGTTACCTCGTCCTTGATGTTAGGGTTACCTCGTCCTTGATGTTAGGGTCACCTCGTCCTTGATGTTAGGGTCACCTCGTCCTTGATGTTAGGGTTACCTCGTCCTTGATGTTAGGGTTACCTTTTTCTTGACGTTAGGATTACCCCCCCCACCTATGTCAGGGTAACCCCTCTGACGTCAGGGTTACCCCTCTGACGTCAGGGTTACCCCTCTGACGTCAGGGTTACCCCTTCTGACGTCAGGGTTACCCCCTCTGACGTCAGGGTTACCCCTCTGACGTCAGGGTTACCCCTCTGACGTCAGGGTTACCCCTCTGACGTCGGGGTTACCCCTTCTGACGTCAGGGTTACCCCCTCTGACGTCAGGGTTACCCCTCTGACGTCAGGGTAACCCCTCTGACGTCAGGGTTACCCCTCTGACGTCAGGGTTACCCTGTTCTTGACGCCTGGGTTACCTTTCCTTGACGTTATTAAAGGCTGTTTGACTGAAGGATATCCCCATCCCTTCACTGAAGGATATCCCCATCCCTTCACTGAAGGATATCCCCATCCCTGCACTGAAGGATATCCCCATCCCTGCACTGAAGGATATCCCATCCCTTCACTGAAGGATATTCCCATCCCTTCACTGAAGGATATCCCCATCCCTGCACTGAAGGATATCCCCATCCCTGCACTGAAGGATATCCCCATCCCTGCACTGAAGGATATCCCCATCCCTTCACTGAAGGATATCCCCATCCCTTCACTGAAGGATATCCCCATCCCTTCACTGAAGGATATCCCCATCCCTTCACTGAAGGATATTCCCATCCCTTCACTGAAGGATATCCCCATCCCTTCACTGAAGGATATCCCCATCCCTTCACTGGAGGATATCCCCATCCCTTCACTGAAGGATATTCCCATCCCTTCACTGAAGGATATCCCCATCCCTTCACTGAAGGATATCCCCATCCCTTCACTGAAGGATATCCCCATCCCTTCACTGAAGGATATCCCATCCCTTCACTGAAGGATATCCCCATCCCTTCACTGAAGGATATCCCCATCCCTTCACTGAAGGATATCCCCATCCCTTCACTGAAGGATATCCCCATCCCTTCACTGAAGGATATCCCCATCCCTTCACTGAAGGATATCCCCATCCCTTCACTGAAGGATATCCCATCCCTTCACTGAAGGATATTCCCATCCCTTCACTGAAGGATATCCCCATCCCTTCACTGAAGGATATCCCCATCCCTTCACTGAAGGATATCCCATCCCTTCACTGAAGGATATCCCATCCCTTCACTGAAGGATATCCCCATCCCTTCACTGAAGGATATCCCCATCCCTTCACTGAAGGCTATTCCCATCCCTTCACTGAAGGATATTCCCATCCCTTCACTGAAGGATATTCCCATCCCTTCACTGAAGGATATCTCCATCCCTTCACTGAAGGATATCCCCATCCCTTCACTGAAGGATATCCCCATCCCTTCACTGAAGGATATCCCCATCCCTTCACTGAAGGATATCCCCATCCCTTCACTGAAGGATATTCCCATCCCTTCACTGAAGGATATCCCCATCCCTTCACTGAAGGATATCCCCATCCCTTCACTGGAGGATATTCCCATCCCTTCACTGAAGGATATCCCCATCCCTTCACTGAAGGATATCCCCATCCCTTCACTGGAGGATATTCCCATCCCTTCACTGAAGGATATCCCCATCCCTTCACTGAAGGATATTCCCATCCCTTCACTGAAGGATATCCCCATCCCTTCACTGAAGGATATCCCCATCCCTTCACTGGAGGATATTCCCATCCCTTCACTGAAGGATATCCCCATCCCTTCACTGAAGGATATTCCCATCCCTTCACTGAAGGATATCCCCATCCCTTCACTGAAGGATATCCCCATCCCTTCACTGAAGGATATTCCCATCTCTTCACTGAAGGATATCCCCATCCCTTCACTGAAGGATTCCCCATCCCTTCACTGAAGAATATCCCCATCCCTTCACTGAAGGATATCCTCATCCCTTCACTGAAGGATATTCCCATCCCTTCACTGAAGGATATCCCCATCCCTTTTCAGAAGGATTCTCCATTCCTTCACTGAAGGATATCCCCATCCCTTTTCAGAAGGATTCTCCATTCCTTTACTGAAAAAAAAATTCCCCATAATATACAGAAGGATCTCCATCATTTACCGTAGGATTCCCCATACAGTGATGATTTCCCATACCTTACTGAAGGACCTGTGTTTCCTCGGTGTTCCTTGCGTCCGAATTCGTGGAGTGACATAGCCGTAATCCTAATGCTAATTTGGTCCTTGAAGGGAAAGGCTAATATGAATTTTAAACTGTTCGTGTGTGTGTGTGTGTGTGTGTGTGTGTGTGTGTGTGTGTGTGTGTGTATGTGTGTGTGTGTGTGTGTGTGTGTGTGTGTGTGTGTGTGTGTGTGTGTGTGTGTGACGGCGGTGCTCTTGAGCCAGCACTGCAGTGGCTGTCAAGGTCCTCTGTTAGGCCGGGGTGGGATAGATTGGTGTGGGGGTTGGGGGTTGCTGGGGGGGGGATGCTGTCGCTGCTCGCCTGTCTAATGCAGATTTGTCTCGCATGTTTACCGTACCCCCTTCCTCCCCTTCCCCCCTTCCTCTTCCCTCTTCCTCCCCCTTCCCCCTTCCCCCCCTTCCCCTGTGGTCATCCCGGCAGTGCAGACGGATCACACAAGACACCAAGGGACCCCCTGTGGTTTGTGCCCCCCCTTACCCCCCTACGACATTGATCGTCATAAAAGTTCGTGCCTCTTTACGTCATTTTACCGTTCTGTCGCGTGGTAGAGAGATTTTTTTTTGACCGTGGCCTCCGTAGCTGAGGAGGGAGAGGAGGAGGAGCAGCGTGGTGCAGTGTCAGACGTTCAACTATGTTGTTGGATGCGGTCACTCTCAGACGTTCAGTCGTGTTGTTATCGACAGTAGATTTTTGGAACGCTTCCTGCAGGTTTTTTTTTTTTTTTCTCTAGACCTGTCCCAGAAATGGTCCTGTCTTTTTGTAGGTCTTCAGACTCAGTGTTGTTGTTGTTGTTGTTGTTGTTGTTGTGTGTGTGTGTGTGTGTGTGTGTGTGTGTGTGTGTGTGTGTGTGTGTGTGTGTCTTATGTCTCTGGCCACAGACTTTGCTGGTCATGTGATTATAACGTCACGCAGATAGGCCAGAGCGCGCCACTCATGGTGAGTTGGCCTTCGACCTTGTGTGTGTGTGTGTGTGTGTGTATGTGTGTGTGTGTGTGTGTGTGTGTGTGTGTGTGTGTGTGTGTGTGTGTGTGTGTGTGTGTGTGTGTGGTTCTTCGGGAGGTGGTGGAACGTCCGTCGCGCCGTCGTGGTGGCCACCGTCAGGCCTGGGCCTACGCCCTGGTGCCGTGCCCCGCGCCGCTTGGGGTGCCTCATCTAATCACAAGGTCCCAGACCTAATTTTGTCGTGCGGAAATTCGCATGCCGGAGGTGGGGTGGGGTGGGTAGTGGAGGATAGTGTTTGTTTGTGTGGCGCTGTGGGGAGGCTGGTGGGCCGAGGTTCCAGTGGCGAAGATTACGGGGCAAGAGGTTCCAGGGAGGAGTAGGAGGAGGAGGAGAAAGGAGAAGACGAAGAAGAAGAAGAAGAAGAAGAAGAAGAAGAAGAAGAAGGAGGAGGAGGAGGAGGAGGCAGTAACACTCACCGGTAAGTGAGGAGGTAAATGGAGTGGAGGAAACTTCAGCAAGCTTGCCTAAGGGGAAACAGACAAACACGAACGCACCATGCAGGAGCTGGGAAAACAGACAAACACGGACGCACCGTGCAGGAGCTGGGAAACAGTCAAACACGGACGCACCGTGCAGGAGCTGGGAAAACAGACGGGGGACGATTGGGCTGCGTCACGTTTCTCCTTGGGGGGCAGCGGGAAGCAACGACTGAAAACGGAGGAGGGTGGGGTGAGCGATGCAGTTCTTGACGTGATTTCTGGAGTCCTCTCGATCTTTCTCCCTCAGCAAAGGGAAGCCTCGCGTAGCCTGTTCTTGCCTCCAACAAGTACAGATGTCGTAGGGAAGCGCCGGTGTACTGACTCCGCCGCCCCCACCACCCAAGACAGACTTTTCAGTCCCCTAGAACCCGGAATATACATATTATCCCTGGGGAGGAAGGGAGGATGGAAGGATACTGCCCACGTATCTCCAGCGTGTCGTAGGCGACTAAATGGGGCGAGGGAGGGGGGGGGGGGGAGGCAATCCTCCCCTCCTGTATTGCTTCCCAAAAGAAAAATCAGAGGAGGAGCCAAATGAGGACTCTTTTATTTGTTTTCATCCTCAATGGGTCGGCCATCGGATCAGCACGCTACCTTGCTCACATTCCTCTTGTGGTGAGACGTGAGGCAAGGGCGGGGCACTTTGTGTAATCACACAACACCGCCGAGAGCACTTACTGCTTGACCTCCTCGTGCGCGACACGGACGGTGTGAGGAAGGCCAGGTGTGAGCGAGGAGGCAAGAGGGGGGGAGGATGATTTGACACCCCCCCCCTCCCATACCGTGTCAGTCGGGGCTATGGTAGGGTGAAGGGAGGAACGGGGAGGGGGGGGGGGGATGTTTACTCTCAGTCGTCTCTCTCTCTCTCTCTCTCTCTCTCTCTCTCTCTCTCTCTCTCTCTCTCTCTCTCTCTCTCTCTCTCTCTCTCTCTCTCTCTCCACCCTTCTGTCAGCAGCAGTGATAGCTTTGACGTCATCAGCGATAGCTTTATCGTCAGCAGTGACAGCTTTATCGTCAGCGGGTAGCTTGCGCTGTCAGTGGATAGTTTATGTAAGGAAATGGATTGTGTTGTCAATAGATTGTAGCTGGACGGTTTGATTGCCGGGTTGTAATTGGGTAGCTTGTGTTGTCAGCGGGTAGCTTGTGTTGTCAGCGTGCAGCTGTGTTGTCGCTGGACAGATTGTGTTGTCAGCGTGCAGCTGTGTTGTCGCTGGACAGCTTGTGTTGTCAGCGTGCAGCTGTGTTGTCACTGGACAGTTTGTGTTGTCAGCGTGCAGCTGTGTTGTCACTGGACAGCTTGTGTTGTCAGCGTGCAGCTGTGTTGTCACTGGACAGCTTGTGTTGTCAGCGTGCAGCTCTGTTGTCGCTGGACAGCTTGTGTTGTCAGCGTGCAGCTCTGTTGTCGGTGGACAGCTTGTGTTGTCAGCGTGCAGCTGTGTTGTCACTGGACAGCTTGTGTTGCCAGCGAACGGCCGTGATGTCAGAATGGTTTGTGTTGTCAGTGGATAGCTGTGACGTCAGTGGATAGCCATTGCTCTCTCTCTCTCTCTCTGGATACCTCGTGTTGTCATTAGGCCTTTTAAGTTGTCAGTGGATGGCTCCTCTTGATGTCAGTGGATAGGTTGTGTTGTCCTGGAACTGGATGCTGGCATTCCAGCACCGAAAATCTGGACGTTATGTTGGAACTTAAGTCTCTTTTTGTGTGTATTTACGCCTAGTAGTTTTTTTTTTTTTTTAAGGATATATATATATATATATATATATATATATATATATATATATATATATATATATATATATATATATATATATTATCCCTGGGGATAGGGGATTAAGAATACTTCCCACGTATTCCCTGCGTGTCGTAGAAGGCGACTGAAAGGGGAGGGAGCGGGGGGCTGGAAATCCTCCCCTCTCGTTTTTTTTTTTTAATTTTCCAAGGGAAGGAACAGAGGGGGCCAGGTGAGGATATTCCAAAAAAGGCCCAGTCCTCTGTTCTTGGCGCTACCTCGCTAACGCGGGAAATTGCGAATGGCTTGAAAGAAGAAAGATATATATATATATATATATATATATATATATATATATATATATATATATATATATATATATATATATATATATATATTGGTTCACTGTGGTAGTGTTTTAAACGGACGTACATTAAAAAACAAAAGACGTGACATTAGTACAGGAATTCACGTGAGGTGTCCTTAGTCTCTGTCCTTGATTCGTAGCACAGCCGGGGATCACCCGCTTTCCCGACCTGTGGGATACGTACGTACGTAGATACGCACGTACGTACACCACTCACTAGTGGTACCAGATGGTACGTGGTGGTGCTGGAACGAGTCCCAGTCGAAAGTATAAAGACAATTCATATATATTTTTTTTTTTATACGTTTAAAGAAATCATCATGGACAGTATGATTTACATTTACATAAAAATTTCGTCACATTAAGTTGTTAAAGTTTACAGTAATTTACTGTGTTGCACTGAGGTGTTGGGTGTTAGGTTATACACAGTGTGGGGCAAGACGGAGTTGGTGCTGAACCACTCCGAATGTTGTGGCTTATATCCAGTGGAAGACAATCCAGGTGTACACAGTGGCGCCTTCATGTGATGTGATTATTACACGAAAGTGCACTTGGGAACTTTTCGTGTTTCATTTTCCCCTCATAGGAATATATATATATATATATATATATATATATATATATATATATATATATATATATATATATATATATATATATAGCCACGTCATACAGTGACATACTGTAGTCAGGGATTAGCCAGTGGCCGGCCTCATTCATAGCCTCATCATGAAATGAGAGAGAGAGAGAGAGAGAGAGAGAGAGAGAGAGAGAGAGAGAGAGAGAGAGAGAGAGAGAGAGAGAGAGAGAGAGAATAGTTGTTGTGGTTCTGACGGTGACGCCTCCCCCCCTCATTCGGAGCCCCCCCCCCTCCCCCTCATAAAGTGCCACACACTAAAGATACCAGACAGTGGCGCCCCGCGGTTGTAGCCCATCCCCCCAGCATCCCCCCACTTCCCACCCCCACCCCTCCCCCCTTCCTACCCACCATCCCCCATTATTTATCCGCGCCATCTCTCGTGTTATGTATTATTCCCAAGGATGATTTAAGTCCCTTGATCCGGTGATGGGGACTGTTTTTACTTCACCCCCCCCCCCCCCCCACACACACACACCTGACACGTCAGTAACTTCCTTCACTTCCTAGCTGGAAGGATTTGTGGTGGTAGAGATTTACTGTGAAAAAAAGATGTAGTTTTGTAATGGAGTAGAGTCGATTTCAGAGGCTGTGTGTGTGTGTGTGTGTGTGTGTGTGTGTGTGTGTGTGTGTGTGTGTGTGTGCGGGCGCGCGCGCGCATGTCCCTGGCTCATCCCCTTCCCCAAATGAAGACATGGAATTGAGCTTTGATGATGATGATGATAAATCGATAGATATCATTCAGATAGACACTGTAATAGATTGGTTCACGTCGGCAGTGGGGTGTGTGTGTGTGTGTGTGTGTGACGGTAGGTGACGGGAGAAGCAAGCTGTCAGCTTCGGTCATGTGAGGTGGAGGTTAAGCGCCCTAGAGAGAGAGAGAGAGAGAGAGAGAGAGAGAGAGAGAGAGAGAGAGAGAGAGAGTGCTCGTACAAACACCTCGTTGCGATCTCAATCTTGCGTGATTACCTGCAAAACAAATTGCGTAAAACGGGGAATGATTTTGATTGGAGTCGTATCCCTTGTATCACCTGGAACGCAGGTTGCGTGTGTGTCCTACCGTGTCACTTTGCTCATCACGCGGTGAACGAGTTGACCTGGTGAATCCCAAGGTGGCCTACCTTCCTCCCTCCTCCCGCACTCCTCCTCCCCCAAAGCCCTGAGAGTCACTTGGGAGTGTTCGAGTCAGATGGCGTTGGTGGTGGGGTTGGTGTAAAGGGGGGGAGGGAGACGGGCGGCATTGTATCCACTGTGTGCCTCTTCCTCCTCCTTCCCTCACACCCTGCTGCCTGCCTGCCTGGCCAGAGCCTCCCGCATCGTATGCAGTATTTACGGCCGTGCCAGAGAGCTCACTCCGGCTCTCTATAATGCAAGGCGCCTGACGAGGCGCCCTCGCCGGCCGCGCCACGACCGCCCCGCCTCCTGTTGACCGCCGCTTTACCTTGACTGTTCTTCCCTCCAGCCACGTCTGGAGCATCATGATATCCCTCCCTCCCTCCTTTCCTCCCTCCTTTCCTCCCTCCTTCCTCCCTCCCTCCCCACTTTGGCTGAGGTGATCCGTGTGGTCGAGGTCGTTCCCTGCATTTGTAGGATCATCTGTATCAGTCAGGCTTCTCTCAGTAGTACACCAGAGGGAGTGGTATACCAGTCAGTCTTGTACCAGCACTGGTCGAAAGTACTCCACAGGGACTGGTTCCAGTCACTCTCCTACCAACACTGAGGCCACAGGATATTTCAGAAATCAGATGGTCAAAGGTTTAGTGTTCTAAGCTTTTTATTATTATTATTATTATTGTTATTATTATTATTATTATTATTATTATTATTATTATTATTATTATTATTGTTATTGTTACTATTATTATTATTATTATTATTATTATTATTATTATTATTATTACTATTATTATTATTATTATTATTATTATTATTATTATTATTATCATTATTATTATTATTATTATAATTATGGTTATTACACGTAGGTGTTGATAATGTTCGACATACGGCGAGGTGGTCATAGCACTACGTACTACCAGTTATCTTTGTTGTGATGAGCCCCTCCTGCGGGAGTGGGTGTGTATCGAAACCCCATGGTCATGCCTGGGGCTGCTGCCGGTAACACATTAAGGTAGCAGACCCAGCAGGGACGCCAGGCCAGAAGCACACCTTCCGCTTGTGTCGCGCCGTCGTCCAAAGTCCGCTTCGAGAACGGGTGAGGGAGAAGGGTGGTAGAAGCTGAGAATGTGTAGGCGTGGTGATGGTTATGGTAGTCTGGTGGAGTAGATTGTCGCCGTGTGTGTGTGTGTGTGTGTGTGTGTGTGTGTGTGTGTGTGTGTGTGTGTGTGTGTGATGGGGACAGATTCCTCAACACTGAGGTCGGAAGATTGTGTCGGGACTGTGCGGTCGGGGTCGGACATATCCCGAGATGGCGGCCTCTCTCTCTCTCTCTCTCTCTCTCTCTCTCTCTCTCTCTCTCTCTCTCTCTCTCGGGACCCGTGCGACAGAATACGGTGGTCCCCTCAAAAGCATGGGCGGAGAACGACGGGAGCGGACAATTGAAGAACACCCAAGCGATACAAGAGCCGGTTAAGTGATGGTGGTGGTGGTGGGTCGTGGCGGGTAGTAGTGGTGGTTGATGTGGCTGGTGGGTAGGTGAGGGCGGGCAGTGGTGGCTGGGGGTTGGTTTTGGTCGGTTGGTATTCTGGTCCGTCATGACCACTCGTGAGGAGGGGGGGGTTTGGCTGAGTTTGATTTGTGGCGCCAACTTGGTAGTCTTCCCTGACTTGTGCCAGCTGTGTGTGTGTGTGTGTGTGTGTTTGGAGAGGAGAGAGAGAGAGAGAGAGAGAGAGAGAGAGAGAGAGAGAGAGAGAGAGAGAGAGAGAGAGAGAGTTTTCGTCTTTACAGCTTTGCCATATTGTTATTAAACTCTCCTGGGTTACCTGTATTGACTTCCTCTTGTCTCAGCTTGTTCCACGGGTCCACAACTGTCGTGTGCAGGTATGCTTGCCCTCGCCCCCTTACATCCGCCTCTCATCCCTCCGTACACCGCCTCTCGTCCCTCCGTACGCCTCCCCATGCACCCTCGCCCCCCTCCGTACACCTCCCCACGCCCCCCCTCCGTACCTTCCATTTGTTCTGTACTCCAACCGTGCAAAGTTACTGTGCAAAGTTAGCGTCTCGTAAGTTTCATTAGGAAGTTATAGATTTGGATATCAAGTCACCCCCACCTTATCCTTCTTCCTTCTTTAAAGTGGGCAGGTCGATGACTTCCCCCCCCCCCCCCACACACACACACACACACACACACCACCATCTCTCTCTCTCTCTCTCTCTCTCTCTCTCTCTCTCTCTCTCTCTCTCTCTCTCTCTCTCTCTCTCTCTCTCATTCCTACTAGTTCATTCCACCCAGGTCTGGCACGGTTCTTGTTCCAGTCCTCTGGAACGTTTCCAGCAGTTGTGGGTGGCGTTTCCAGCAGTTGTGGGTGGCGTTTCCAGCAGTTGTGGGTGGCGTTTCCAGCAGTTGTGAGTGGAGTTTCCAGCAGTTGTGGGTGGCGTTTCCAGCAGTTGTGGGTGGCGTTTCCAGCAGTTGTGGGTGGCGTTTCCAGCAGTTGTGGGTGGCGTTTCCAGCAGTTGTGAGTGGCGTTTCCAGTAGTTGTGGGTGGCGTTTTCAGCAGTTGTGGGTGGCGTTTCCAGCAAACACACACACACACACACACACACACACACACACACGGAAGCCGTAACCAGGTAACCCATTATCGGCCTGTAGGGAGGGAAGGAAGAACACCTGGGTTGGGTGTGGACCACCTGCTGCGCCCAGGATTCGAGGCCACGCAGGCACGACACTCATGGTGTGTGTGTGTGTGTGTGTGTGTGTGAGAGAGAGAGAGAGAGAGAGAGAGAGAGAGAGAGAGAGAGAGAGAGAGAGAGAGAGAGAGAGAGAGATTCGGTATTGTTTCATTCATCATAAGTTCATCTTATATGTCCGGCACCGGTTGTAAGCGGTCCCTGAGTTCTGCTTGCTCGGGAACCGGGAGGGAGGGGCGAGTTCACGAGGGATCTGTTGGTGTGTTGTGTCATTTTATCGCTCGTCGGGCATAATAATTTTTTGGTAATCATCGTTTTTTTTTTTTTAAAGGTAACCTAACGTAACACCTTGCCTAGACCCAAACCGAAAACCCTAAAACCTAAAACCAACGCCTGAAAATCGAACCTAAACCTAAAACCTCCTAGCCTTACCTAAAACCTAAATTCGGCATACAACCCTAAAAGGTAAAGTAAAAGCCTCCAACCTAAATTAAACGTGAGTGTGCGAAGTCTCGCTCGAAACCCACCACCCACCCTCCCCTCTCACGGTTCCCAAATCTGCTGAAATCCGGGACCGGTTACCAACCGGTTGCGGAGACATTCTTTAAATATGAAGCTTGCCCCACTGAGGCATGCGAGCATTATGGATATAATGAGGCTTTATATTCATGGGGGTATTGCCTGCCTCTCCCCCCATCCTGTCCCCGCCTCCACCTTGGTGGGTTATGTGGCTATGTTATGTGCTTGTATTTGTGTCTGTCAGGTTATTTTTTAATGAATGGTTGGTTGTTTTTTTTGTGATATTTTTTGTTAGTGTGTGTGTAGGTGCACAAAGTTGTATGTGCGTGCGTGTATGTATATTCGCGTATGTGTTTTGTGTGTATTTGTGGGTGTGTGTGAATGTAATTACCTGTTTGTGCTGTACGGAGGTTTTATGTGTATTTGTGGGTGTGTGTGTATGTAATTACCTGTTTGTGCTGTACGGAGGTTTTATGTGTATTTGTGAGTGTGTGTGTGTGTGTGTGTGTGTGTGTAATTACCTGTTTGTGCTGTACGGAGGTTTTATGTGTATTTGTGGGTGTGTGTGTGTGTGTGTAATTACCTGTTTGTGCTGTACGGAGGGGAATTATGCACTCGTATTTTAAAAGTACTTTCTTAACATCTTTCTCAAGTAAGTCAACTTGCTTATGGCCTCTTGACCGATCTGTCTTTGGCCTGTTTCGAAGAGGTGTTATCTGTCGACTTCGTCACACTGGTTTACACTCAAGTCACCCCTCACTCGTTTCTCTTCCGTCGTGGGCAGATTCAGTGTGATGTCTTAAAGTCAGCTTTTTTGTTGTTGTTCTTGTTGTTGTTGTTTTTAATTCCGTTCCCGTCTTTGTTGCCTCCGTCTGGACCTTCTCTTGTTATTATGTTGCGTTGACCAAACTCGAGAAGCTTATTCTAGATACGTCCTAATGTAGAATAAGAATAGATTGTATAGTGTCTTTTATCATCCTACTGTATTGTACCGTGTCTGATTATTTGTGGCATCCCAGAAACACACAGACACACACACACACACACACACACACACACACACACACACACACACACCTGGCTAAGGACGGAGCTTCCTCTCTCTTAGAAGTGTAAGAGCTATGATATGCAGGACCGACTTCTCCCCGAATCTGTGTTGTCACTCACGATTGTTTCATCCTACGTAAGCAGTTATATATTTACTGTCTCTTTATCTCTTCCTGTGTTTTACAAGCGACCTTATTCATTTTCTCTGTTTATCTCTTCCAGTGTTTTACAAGCGACCTTATTCATCTACTGTCTGTGTGTCTTTTCCAGTGTCTTACAAGCGACCTTATTCATTTTCTGTCTGTTTATCTCTTCCAGTGTTTTACAAGCGACCTTATTCATCTACTGTCTGTGTATCTTTTCCAGTGTCTTACAAGCGATCTTATTCATTTACTGTCTGTTTATCTCTTTCAGTGTTTTACAAGCGACCTTATTCATTTACTGTCTGTTTGTCCCTTTCCAGTGTTTTACAGACGACCTTGTTAAACTGTCTTGTATATCTTTCCCAGTGTTTTACAGGCGTTATTCGCCAGAGAATCTGGTCTGTAGCTCAGCACAGTTTCCCCGATCTTCTTTGTTAAAGAAAGGAACGATATTTACCCTCTTCCTCTTCTTGGCACTGTGGCCTTTTCTAGTGAGAATCTCAACAGTATTTCAAGCGGCCTGTCAGGAATATATATTGTATGTGTGTGTGTATGTCTATGCTTTTGGTTGCTTCTTCGTATGAATATGATTACGATTTTTTGTACATTCATGTATGTTTGTGTATGTATTGTGTGTGTGTGTGTGTGTGTGTGTGTGTGTGTGTGTGTGTGTGTGTGTGTGTGTGTGCGTGCATTTGTACATATGGAGTACCGAGGCAACATGATTCAAAACAGCGCAACTGACGCCTGGAGGCGTGAAGGAAAGAGCGAGGGTTCCTGGTCATTTAATCTTCCCCTTGTGGGATGCCGTCTGACGGTGGTGCCACACTTTCGTGTCCCACACGATCACAGCAGCGTAGCGCTACGTCGTGTGTCACCATGATGATACCGTAGTCTTGGCTGGCGTAGATGTATGTTGCTCCTGGCCATACGTGAGGGTAACGATTGCGTTCACTCCACACTGCTGGGGTGGCGGATGGGGGAGAAGCTCGATGTCCAATCTTCGAAGTGCTCAACATGTTCAAAATTTCTCCACAGCCACAGCTGGCCTCGATGCTGACCTGAACTGGGTCGTGGGAGTCATTAGGCCACATAGTGTCACCGACCTCCTGGGTCACTTTCGTCTTGAGGTCATTCGAGCCTCGTGCCGCGCTTCCACTGACCTTTATTTGACCTCTCTCATCATGAGGTCTTTAACCTGACCCAGGGTCACCTCCGTCGGAGAACCCCTGGCCAGCCATCTCATGTGCTTTCTCCTCGCGAGGGCCTCACACCTCATTCCCATAGTGCTGAGGGGGAAGCCTTGCCCTACACTCATTACTGGGCACCGCCCGTGCGCATGTCTCCTCATACTTCTCTCCTCCCAACTCCCTCATACTTCTCCTCTCATACCTCCCTCATACTTCCCTGCACTGTAGGTCATGGCAGCCTCAGGAAAACTTGGCCAACTTTTTCCCAGCATTTTAATGAGGGAGTCAAGCCCCGGCTCATGGGTGGGGGGGTCTGTGTGGGCCAGGTCCACTGCTGGTGGTGAGTGCTGGTGGTGGTGGTGGGTGTTGGAGATGGTGGTGATGAGTGTTGGAGGAGGTGGTGGTACTGCGACTGGTGGACCACTGGAGTGAGGGCACCAGACTTTATTATTTAACTCACGGATTCGTGAGTTGCAGCTCACACACACCCTGGTGGTGGTCATGATGATGAGTGTTGGTGATGGGAGGAGAGAAGGGTTGAGGGTTTCCCCATCTAAGTGATGCACGGGGGCCCCCCAACAGCCAGCCAGCTAGCCCAGCGGACGGGTGGCGCCGCCTCCTCCTCCTCAGCGGGTGGGTGTTCACGTCACCATACAACTCTTTTTTTTTCTCTCTTTCTCTCTTTTAATTTTTCTCGACTTCGGTCGCTGGAGCCTCGCTTCATCTCGACGGTCCGTGCGGTTATCAGATGGTCCTTCCCAGGGGGCTCCAGTCTTAATGTTTTGTGTTTGCTTCTTTTTTTTTCTTCCTCTCGTAATTTCCTATTTCGTCCTCGCTGTCAGTCCCATTCCGCCTATCTGTAAAAAAAGAAAAGAAAAATGAGAAAGATTTGGGTGTTTTGTTAACCACTTCCAGTCGTCTGTTAAAGGCCCGCTTCCCATCTTCTGAAAGACTTATAATCTCCTCACCATTCTCTCTCTCTCTCTCTCTCTCTCTCTCTCTCTCTCTCTCTCTCTCTCTCTCTCTCTCTCTCTCTCTCTCTCTCTCTCTCTCTCTCTCTCTTATCTTCCTGACCTAGCTTGGAGTCCCTTCCTCTCCTTACGAGTCTCGTGCAGCACTCAGGAAGCTGGCCACGTCCACCGGTCGGGACCGACCACAGGTCATAAAGTGTTGTGATGTCGGGTGTGCGTCTGTGTGCAAAAAAAAAAAAAAGGTGCTGGGGTGTTGAGTGGTCAGTGTTCGGAGTCTTCCTGATGGTAGTCGTATCGTGGGCTTTTAAGAAAGTGTCTTGGGCTATGTGGAGACGGTGTTTGTGGTGTTGTGATGGGTGAGTGTGACTCGTGTTGGTCTGGGGAGTGTGGTTTCTGATGGGTGTATGGCCGGAGGGTGTTCGAGCTTACGGCTGGATTGGAAGATCGGTTAAGGTTAGCGTCCGCCTGCTTCCTTGAGTCAGGTCAGGGTGGATTGCAAGTCGATGTGACTGAAGGGTTAGGCAAGGGGTAGTAGGCTTTTCATTTTCACTTTTTGGGGGGGAGGTTGCTGGTCAGTTCTGTAATGTTAGGGTGGGGAGGGTGTGGGCGGTCTGGTGCTGTTGCATAGAATTGAGTGCCAAGCATGATCAGTTCCTGGGAAAGTTCCTGGGAGGATCTTTCTTTATACTGTGAAGATGTTGAGTTTTTGGTGCATGATCAGTTTCTGGGAGAATCTTTTGTTTATCCTGTGAAGATGTTGAGTTTTGGTACTTGCTAGGCAGCCGGTGACTGTTCTGATTGTACGACTTTTTGGTCTTGTTTGCGCCCGTGTTATATTTGCTTGTGAGAGATTGTGGGAGGTGGGATGTGGGGGATTGCGTTGTGTTGTGAAGACCAGGCAAGCGAGGCATAGTTGAAAGTGGGAGCGGATGAATTGTTTTTATAGGAAGTTGAGGGGATTCTTTTCCTCATCCAGATCTGGTTCCAGTTATATGAAACTTTTTTTTTTCTTTTTTCCTCGTCTTTTGTCCATGCAGGAAGCGTCCTCTGGTTGGCCGACCCATTTTTCATTCACTGTGGTGTTTCCCCTTGGCTGCCGCCGCTGCTCCTCCCTCTGTCCCACATATGCTTCTCAAATAATGAAAAAAAAAGTTTTTTTTTTTTTTTTGTGAAACCCTTTCCTCACTTTTGATCATTTTATAGAGTCCAGGGGGCTGCAGTCTCCTGCCCTAGTCTGCAACACGACTTCCCTTGTTTGTGTTGGTTCCCCTCCGTCCCGCAACACGGTCTCCCCTGCTTGTGTTGGTCCACTCCGTCTCGCAACACAACCCCCTGCCTGTGTTGGTCCCCTCCGTCTTGCAACACAACCTCCTGCCTGTGTTGGTCTCCTCCGTCTCGCAACACAACCCCCCTGCCTGTGTTGGTCCCCTCCGTCTTGCAACACAAACCCCTGCCTGTGTTGGTCCCCTCCGTCTTGCATCACTGCTTGCTTGCGTGCTCGTGTTGGTCCCCTCCGTCTTGCATCACTGCTTGCTTGCGTGCTCGTGTTGGTCCCCTCCGTCTTGCAACACAGCTACCCTGCGTGCTTGTGTTGGTCCCCTCCGTCTTGCATCACTGCTTGCCTGCGTGCTCGTGTTGGTCCCCTCCGTCTTGCAACACAGCTACCCTGCGTGCTTGTGTTGGTCCCCTCCGTCTTGCATCACTGCTTGCTTGCGTGCTCGTGTTGGTCCCCTCCGTCTTGCAACACAGCTACCCTGCGTGCTTGTGTTGGTCCCCTCCGTCTTGCAACACAGCTACCCTGCGTGCTTGTGTTGGTGTTTCCGGATCCACCTTTGTGTTGACACTTGGTAAAAAACCTTTGTGCAGTCGTGTGCTGCTTTAAGGTCGACTCTTACGTGCGACGAAGTAGAGTTATAACCTTAACACCACGTGCGGCACAGACGGTACGACTTGACCCCAAAGAGGGTCAGGTCATAGGTCAGGCGAGTTGGCGTCATTCCAAATGGTTCGTATTAACCTACCCTTTTTTCACACCCGCAATTCAGGTAAATATTTGGCAATCGCTGCGTCACAACAGCTGATTCTAACCATTAATTTTGTAGCAATTTTCACGCGACCAAAAATCCCAGACAGCCTCAGCTTTGTTTGAATTCAAGTCGACTTTCATTCAGTTTATGTGTATATATATATATATATATATATATATATATATATATATATATATATATATATGTATATGTATATAAAAGCATCGACGTGTTTCCCTTTATTCTTTTCTCTCTCTCCCCAAATACCCTATAATTCCCAAGTCGGTCTGCTGCTGGTGTGTGAGTAACGGGGGACAGTAGAAGGCCTGATGTGCAGCAGCAGCAGTAACGGGGAGTCGATGATAACTTAGGAGGGAAAAAAAAAACAAACAACCACTGCCTAGTAGAATTACATTTTTTCTTGTCATGTTAACTTCCCCTCCCCTCCCCGCCTCCTCCCCTCCTCCAAAATAACGTACAGTGGTGGGCCAATCAGGTCCCCTGTTGTCTGTCTTCCTCGTGTAAACTCATGTAAACTATCGCCGCTCGTTCGATATTTGGGCGTTACCGTTATTTATCTATCTATCTATCTATCTATCTATCTATCTATCTTATCTATCTATCTATCTATCTATCTATCTATCTATATCTATATCTATATATATATATATATATATATATATATAGAGAGAGAGAGAGAGAGAGAGAGATATTTGTGTGTGTGTGTGTGTGTGTGTGTGTGTGTGTGTGTGTGTGTGTGTGTGTGTGTGTGTGTGTGTAAGGACAACATATTCATGCGTACAGTCGGAGCTTCATGTGAGTATATGGGACTCAACATGGCTTCCTGACACACGGCTCCCCCACCTGTAGGTAGCCGGTGGCCCTCTGACCCCCTCTCTCCCACCGCACACCCCGCCTCCTCCTGTACAGTACTGCGTACATTATTAATGGCCACTGTAATGGATGGCTTACCTTACCCTACCTTACCTAAGGGGGTTAGTGCATTACTTGTAGTCACCATAGTGGGTAGGGGACCTTACCTTACCTTACAGTAGGGGGCAGTGCATTACTTATAGTCAGCACAGTGGGTAGGGGACCTTACCTTACCTTACAGTAGGGGGCAGTGCATTACTTGTAGCGACCATAGTGGGCAGCTTACCTTTAGTGTGTGTGTGTGTATGTGTGTGTCCCTGCAGCCGCCGCGCCGCACACACACACACACACACACACACACACACACACACAGGCAGTCTGGGCCAGTAAACCCTCTCCCACTAAAGGAGACATGTTTATCCGGAGCGGCTCTCTCCTGCATTACCAGCAGGAGGTGTGGCAGGCCCAGCCTGGTGGTGTATGTATCTGTTGCTCCTCCTCCTCCTCCTCCTCCAGCCTCCCCACCCACTGACCCTTCTACCTCCAGCCTCCCCAATGACCCCCTCCATCTCCAGCCTCTCGTTCCACTGACCCTCCATCTCCAGCCTCATCCACTGACCCCTCCACCTCCAGCCTCCTCTCCCATTGACCCCCTCCACCTCCACCCTCCCCTTCCACTGACCCCTTCACTTCCCTTTCGTCCCTCCTCATTTCGTTCTTTCCTTTCTTCCTTGCTGGGCGTACTTCCTTCCCATTTCCTCGTCTCCACGCGGAGACTCTGGAGGGGGAATGGAGTGGAAACGAAGACTCTTTTACACAGATATCAGGGAGGGCGTTTACTTATTATTGATGATGTCCACAATGGCTGGGATGTGGGGCTGTTCCCGTAGCGGTCCATACCATCCGGGATGGGCTCGATGCGGCTGTGATGCCGAACTGCAACCCTGGGGACGAGGGATCTCTGGTGACGGCGATGGTGCAGCAGCACGTAGCTTCCTCCCGCACTGTCGTATGAGGTCCAGATGGTGATTAGAGACGATTACGGAAGACCACTGCCTAAGGTCGCCTCATCCTTCGTGCAGCCAGAAGGACAGAGGATGGTCACGCACGGCCTTTCCTGTGCATGTTGTAGTTTAGGCTCTTGTTGTGTGAGGTGGATACGGAGGGAGGGGGGAAAAAATGACCTGTCTGGGGAGAGGCGTTTGCGTGTTTAAGAAGACTTGGAAGCTGAGGCCAAGTGTCTCGGGAGTCCACGAAGAATGTACAGAGGAACTCTAACAGGGAGAGACCTCTGGGTCCTTCTAACGAAGCTGTTTGTGACAGCGTAGTATATATATATATATATATATATATATATATATATATATATATATATATATATATATATATATATATATATCCCTGAGGATAGAGGGGAAAGAATACTTCCTACGTATTCCCTGCGTGTCGTAGGAGGCGACTAAAAGGGGAGGGAGCGGGGGGCTGGAAATCCTCCCCTCTCGTTTTTTTTTTTTTTTATTTTCCAAAAGAAGGAACAGAGAACGAGGCCAGGTGAGGATATTCCCTCAGGGGCCCAGTCCTCTGTTCTTAACGCTACCTTGCTGACGCGGGAAATGGCGAATAGTTTGAAAGAAAAAGAAAAGAAAGTAATAATGGTGATAATAATGATAGTAATGACGATAATAACTGATGATAATGATATCAATAATGATGATAATAATGATAGTAATGATGATAATAACATGATAATGATGTCAATAATGATAGTAGTAATGATAATGATAATAATAATAATAGTGATAATGATGATAATAATGATAATAATAATAGTGATACTAATGCATACATACATACAGACATAGACGTACATACATACATATATGCATATGTATTTGTATTCATAATTATCTCGGGACCAATTTCTACATTAGTATCTTGGCGTTGCCCTGAGCTTCTTCTCTGAAGACTCTTGCAACCCAAGGCTGTGCTGCTTCCAGTAGCAGGGAAATGCAGACACCTTTGAAGTAGGAAGCTCTTTGAGGTGACTGTTCACTCACGGTGTTACTTCCAGCAGGGGTACACTATATATATATATATATATATATATATATATATATATATATATATATATATATATATATATATATATGCAGGTAAAAACCACAGGGAAACAGAAAATAGAAAGTGTCACGCTGTGTCGTGTAATTACATTACCCAAGACGTAAGTAATTATAAGAAAACGCCTGACGCAACGTATTGACCTTTCCCTTTTCTGTTTTTTTTACCTGCATGTATTTAGTCTGTGATATATATATATATATATATATATATATATATATATATATATATATATATATATATATATATATATATAGAGAGAGAGAGAGAGAGAGAGAGAGAGAGAGATTAACGTAAATCAAGTGTTTTTTTTTCATCTCAAATTGGTGTATTTGTAACATTAGTTAATAATGTACCATTGTTTGACTTCGAGGATCCTATTTGTTTTTTCAATTAACGAACTAAGCTGAAATGTGTAGTTCAATCTTTGTTTATTTTCCTTTTTATTTCTGATTCTGGCGCGGCTGAGGCGCGAAGCATCAGTGGTGTAAAACTGTAAATTACAGTTTATTAGATTTACACTTGTTTACACCTCAATAGATTTACACATGTTTACACCTCAATAGATTTACACATGTTTACACGTCAGCGATGAATGACCTTTCTCAAGGTCAGGACGTTGAAGAACGTCCGTCACTATTGGGAGCGGATCGCCTGGTCGCATGACCTTATCTTCGGTTGACTCAGGGTCAGGTGAGGTCAGGGGGTCACGAGAGGAAGCTCTTGAGGGTCAAGGAGGAGGGAAAGCCGTGCACGGTGGCGACAGTTGGCGTACATCACTTTAAATGGTCAATTTGGTCGCGTAGTCTTTGACCTTCGCGTTGGTTCGAAGTCGTGAAGGTCAAAGGTCCGAAGAAGCGTGTGAGCATTTGAAGCTGTCGGCCGGTGATGTTGTTGTTGACCCGGTGACTGCTACACGTGGTCTGTGTGTGTGCTGCACGTGGTCTGTGTGTGCTGCACGTTGTGTGTGTGCGTGTGTGTGTGTGTGTGTGTGTGTGTGTGTGTGTGTGTGTGTGTGTGTGTGTGTGTGTGTGCTGCACGTGGCGTGTGTGTGTGTGTGCTGCTCGTGGTTTGTGTGTGTGCTGCACGTGGTCTGTGTGTGCTGCGCGTGGTCTGTGTGTGCTGCACGTGGCCTGTGGCACCCTCGGAATGCCCAGCTGTGTGGATGGGTGGTGCTGCCTCTGGCCACGAGGCCACAGAAGTCACAAGGCGACACACACACACACACACACACACACACACACACACACACACACACACACACACACACACACATATTTCATATACGAAACTCAGGTCTGTAGCTGAGTGGAATGATAAGGTCGTCTTTAGAATGATTAGGCCTGCCTTCAAGAGCTCAAATATTTATTTGGAACTGATGGGCCTTTTGTAATGAATTCTGAGGGCCATTGTCTTCGAAACTGATAGGCCTTTTGCACGAAATATGACGGGCCATTGTCTTCGAAAGTGATAGGCTCACGTGCTGTTATCAGTGTGGTGGTAATGATGAACTACTGCTTCAGACACGTGGATTAGCACTGATTGGCTCTAGTCTTGAAAATGATTAAGCCCTTGGTGGTCGACCCGCGTCCCTTGAAAACGATAAGTTTTTTAATAATAGTAATAATGATAATGATGATGATAATGATAATAATGATAATGATAATAATAATGATAATAATGATAATAATGATGATGATGATGATAATAAAAATGATAATAATAATAATAATAATAATGATAATAATAATAATAATTATAATAGGGGAGAAAGAATACTTCCCACGTATTCCCTGCGTGTCGTAGAAGGCGACTAAAAGGGAAGGGAGCGGGGGGCTGGAAATCCTCCCCTCTCATTTTTTTATTTTAATTTTCCAAAAGAAGGAACAGAGAAGGGGGCCAGGTGAGGGTATTCCCTCAAAGGCCCAGTCCTCTGTTCTTAACGCTACCTCGCTATCGCGGGAAATGGCGAATAGTATGAAAAAAAAAAAACATAATAATAATAATAATAATAATAATAATAATTATAATAATAAAAATAATAATAATAATAATAATAATAATAATGATGATAATAATAACAATGATAATAATAATAATAATAATAATAATAATAATAATAATAATAATAATGATAATAATAACTTGTGTCGCACGAAAGATGAACAGTGCATGCTTGACCTTGGGGCCTTTCAAGAGGTCAGAGGTCAAGTTTTTATCTTTTTTTTCTCTCTCGTGAGGTCAGAGATCAGGATGGGGGTCATATCCCCTCGCACACGCTCACGTCAAAGTTACTATCCCGTTACCTTGTTACTAACGGGACATGATCACAAGATGGCTCCCCCCAGAGTCGTATGAATGCAAGGCTAGAGCAGTACAGAGATGGGTCCTTCAGCTCATGAGTTTGACCTTACGACCCTTGAGTACGACTTGGTGGTGCACGACCTCCGGCTGGTGCTGCGATGGTCTGGTCTTTGGCCTGACTCGTGAAGGCCAGGGGCAAAGGGCCAGGGCCTGTGTCGTACCCTTGGGCCTTAGTAGCTTCGTGCCCAAGGGTCTTTTTACCTCCCAGCTCAAGGGGGAGGGTGTGTATGTGTGTGTGTGTGTGTGTGTGTGTGTGTGTGTGTGTGTGTGTGTGTGTGTGCGCGGGGTGGGGGAGGGGGGGTGGGGTGTTAAAGGTGTTGCTCGAAAATGACAACGTAAATGTCATTTGATAGGCAGTTGTACCCTCCCTCCGTCGCCTTTCCCCTGGATCACTGAGGGCCGCGTCCCATCTCCGATCTCCCATCCTGCGTCATCCCATCCCATACGTCACAGGGGCAAGAGCCTTCTCTCGCCCTTCAGGGAAGGGGTGGGGGAATGGAGTGGAGGGGGTATGGATGTGTATTTGATCTCCTTGGGGGAAAAATAATTCTCATAATTCCTCCGCGTTGCGCCAACTGTGGACTTAGTTAAATAGCTTCAGTGAGAGAGGTGTGGTGTGTGTGTGTGATAAGAGAAGAGATGTGAGCAAAACCTGTGTTACAGGTCTCGAGCCGAATACAGGATTGAAAGTAGAGGACTGTGGCAGCGTCGGGTGGCAGGTGTCAGCGAACGCATTTGGCCGCTAGTGCGCATTCTCGATCTGAAACTTTACCGTAACTTTTTTTATTTTTTTATTTTTCATAGCGTCAGCAGTTAGACAGCTGTTTGGGAGTTGTGGATTTATAACACCTGGGGTTGTGGGTAAGTTGGGGGTGGGTGGGTCTGGAACGGTTATCCTGATGTGGATATTCTCCCTCGTGGATTAGGAGGTTCTCCTCCTGCCTGACCCCAACCCGCCTTCTTCGCTTGAGTCGGAAGTGTGTGTTCTTTGACTTCGTAGTTACGTCTCCTTGATCGTCTCGAGTACGACGACGACTTCGGCTCTTGAGTGCGACGACATAGTAGGATCTGGAGTGTAACGACTTAGGCACTTGAGTGCGACGACGTAGGCTCTTGAGTGCGATGTTGACGTAGGCACTTGAGTGCGACGACGTAGGCTCTTGAGTGCGATGGTGACGTAAGCTCTTGAGTGCGACGACGTAGACTCTTGAGTACAATGTTGACGTAGGCTTTTGAGTGCGACGACGTAGGCTCTTGAGTGCGACGACGCAGGCTCTTGAGTGCGACGACGTAGGCTCTTGAGTGCGACGACGTTGGCTCTTGAGTGCGATGTTCACGTAGGCTCTCGAATGCGACGACGTAACATCTCGAGAATGACGCCGTCATGAGCGTGGCCGGCGCAACGCCTTGAGTGAGGCGACTTGTTCGTCTCTTGAGTAGGACGACTTGACCCCCGTGATGTAGACGACAACGACTTGACTTCCTATCCTACGTGCGTCAACTTGACCTCCCCTTTTGAGAACGACAGCATCCAGAGTGTGACTGCGTAACCCCTCTCAGGTCGACGACTTTTCAACCCCCTTGAATCCGACAGCTTCAACCCCTTGAGTATGACCACTGCTACCTCTTCAGTACTTGGGCATCACCTTTTCTAACAACAGACCACCGTGGGGTTACCATCGGCCACACAGTGGTAATGTGTGGCTGCGTCGCGTTTCGCGCTCAGGGCCCCACGTCAGACTTCACCTTATACGTCAGACGTCACCGTATACGTCAGACGTCACCGTATACGTTAGACGTCTCTCAGTACGTCAGACGTCACCGTATACGTCAGACGTCACCGTATATGTCAGACGTCTCTCAGGACGTCATACGTCACTCTGGCTCCGGCAGGCGTTTGGGATGGTAACCTTGATATAATGGCGTGCCTTTGCCTCCCTCGGTCGAAGCAGAGGGAAGGAACCACACTCCCAATAGGTCTTTTTTTTTTTTTTTAGCTGTGGTCGTTCAAGGTATTTTAGGGTTCGTAGAAGTTTTTAGAAAAGTTTTGTGTGACAACGGAGGAGGTTCAAGAGATCCATCCCCCCCGCCTCCCTCCTGACAACGGAGGAGGTTCAAGAGATCCATTTCTCCCCTCCCTCCCTCCTCCTCCTCCTCCTCCTCCTCCTCCTCCTCCTCCTCCTCCTCCTCCTCCTCCTCTCCCCGCCCCACCTGTGTAGCCCTCCCTTCCCTGTACGGTGCACGTAGGTTGTTATTACGAGCCGGGTACTTTCCACCCACTGGTTTTGACGGGTTACGCTTTTTTTTCGGTCTGTTGCAGAGACGAGGACATGCAGAGTATGGCGTCGCTCATGTCCATGAACACCCCGAACGACATCGCACCGTTGGAGGACTTCGACGACGAGGACGACAACGAAGGTGAGTCGTCGTCGTCCCCCACTCCACTCCTCCACGACGATTTCCCTTAGGTTGCTGGGAGGGGAGTGACGGATGGTGGGAATATGACTATGACGGGTGTGAGGGAAGGGGAAGGGGGTGATGGTGAGTGTTGGTGGGTGATGGTGAGTGTTGGGTGGGTGATGGTGAGTGTTGGATGGGTGATGGTGAGTGTTGAGTGGGTGATGGTGAGTGTTGGATGGGTGATGGTGAGTGTTGGGTGGGTGATTGTGAGTGTTGGGTGGGTGATGGTGAGTGTTGAGTGGGTGATGGTGAGTGTTGGATGGGTGATGGTGAGTGTTGGGTGGGTGATGGTGAGTGTTGGATGGGTGATGGTGAGTGTTGGGTGGGTGATGGTGAGTGTTGAGTGGGTGATGGTGAGTGTTGGGTGGGTGATGGTGAGTGTTGGATGGGTGATGGTGAGTGTTGGGTGGGTGATGGTGAGTGTTGAGTGGGTGATGGTGAGTGTTGGGTGGGTGATGGTGAGTGTTGAGTGGGTGATGGTGAGTGTTGGGTGGGTGATGGTGAGTGTTGGATGGGTGATGGTGAGTGTTGGGTGGGTGATGGTGAGTGTTGGATGGGTGATGGTGAGTGTTGAGTGGGTGATGGTGAGTGTTGGATGGGTGATGGTGAGTGTTGGATGGGTGATGGTGAGTGTTGGATGGGTGATGGTGAGTGTTGGATGGGTGATGGTGAGTGTTGGGTGGGTGATGGTGAGTGTTGAGTGGGTGATGGTGAGTGTTGGGTGGGTGATGGTGAGTGTTGGGTGGGTGATGGTGAGTGTTGAGTGGGTGATGGTGAGTGTTGGGTGGGTGATGGTGAGTGTTGGGTGGGTGATGGTGAGTGTTTAGTGGGTGATGGTGAGTGTTGGATGGGTGATGGTGAGTGTTGAGTGGCTGATGGTGAGTGTTGGATGGGTGATGGTGAGTGTTGGATGGGTGATGGTGAGTGTTGGATGGGTGATGGTGAGTGTTGGGTGGGTGATGGTGAGTGTTGGGTGGGTGATGGTGAGTGTTGGATGGGTGATGGTGAGTGTTGGATGGGTGATGGTGAGTGTTGGGTGGGTGATGGTGAGTGTTGGGTGGGTGATGGTGAGTGTTGTTGGGGTGATAGTGAGTGTTGGGGGGCATTGTTAATGCGTGATGGTGAGGGATGTTTTGTGGGAGGATCAGGATGGTGAAGTGTATTGTTGGAGGCTGATGATGATGGGTGTTGTTGGAGGAGGAGGATGTTTTTGAAGTCATTGAGAGGGATATATTTGGAGTAATGGATTTTTGTGTAGATGATAATGACATTTTTTTTGGAGTGGGATCATAAGACTCAGAGGAGTGTTGGTAAATGGCTTGTGATAAGGGTAATGGTGATAGATGATATCAGAGACTTGAGAATGGTGGTAGTGGGATAAGGATGGGTTGGAGGAACGCTACCGGACGGTGATTGCAAAAGATGCTCCCATGAGTAGTGGTGGTGAATGCCTTCTCGAGGGCTGTGTGGTGGATCGAGTCTAATGTGTTGTTGGAAGCAGCAGGTGAGGGTGATAACGAGGGAGGACGTGTGGGTTGTTCAAGGGTGATGGTGAGGGAGTGATGAGTGTAACTGTGTGTGATGGGGTTGGCAGGAGGGAACGGATACTGTGTTTTAGTAACATAGAACATGTTTTTTTTTTTTCATTACTGCTCACTTGACTTTGCTGTAAGATGTAACATGTTGACTTGAGGAATTTTAATCATTGTTTGACCATAAGATGTTGTAGCAGAGGAGGTACTGTTTGCTTATAGTGTTCTTAGATAGACGCACTGTACGGGTAATGATGCAGTATGAGAAGGGCTCCTTGTTTCTGTTGCAGTATGTGCATGTATTATACCTTAGGCCATGTGTAGTGTACATTTTTCAGTATGTATTCATGTGTTAGAGTGCGTGTCTTGTTGTACCCTCCTGTGTTGATGATAGGCATTCGCGAGGAAGAGTGGTTCATGAGAGGGTAATTTTTCACATTGTTTTCGTGTATGTTTGTGTATGTCCCGTGTACTAAACGCGAGCAGCAGGTCCCATGACTGGAATTAGAAGTCACCCGTGGCTAGAATGGTCCTCCTCACACTCATGTACATTTCCTGTTATGTCTGGGTTTTCCTGAAGCCCCCGTTTTTTTTTTCAGTGTTGGTATAAGACACAAAAAAGGAGAGAAAGTTTAGATAATTGCAAATGGATAAGTTGTCTCTCAGTGGGAGAAAAACTGAGCAGCTCACCCAGTTATTGCTGTGTTGTTTTTTTTTTCCCCTCAATGGAAATCTTGAGGAAGAACACTGTTTCAACAGCAGCAGCAGCAGCAGGAGCCGTCATGACATCAACACCCATACTGCTGTGTCTCCCCGCCCTTAGAACCATACTGTTGTGTCCTCCCTCCCCGCCCTTAGAATGGGTGGTTATTGCTTCCTAGGGCTACACCCTACCTGTTTTGAAGACTCACCCCCCCCCCCCCACACACACACACACCTATTGATACTCTGACTGACTAGATGTAAAGCATGCCACATGATGCTTTGTCGGGTGTTAGATACGGGCTACGAACATGATACAGGCAACCAACATGATACAGGCAACCAACATGATACAGGCAACCAACATGATACAGGCAACCAACATGATGCAGGCAACCAACATGATACAGGCAACCAACATGTTACAGGCAACCAACATGATGCAGGGAACCAACATGATACAGGCAACCAACATGATGCAGGCAACCAACATGATACAGGCAACCAACATGATGCAGGCAACCAACATGATACAGGCAACCAACATGATGCAGGCAACCAACATGATACAGGCAACCAACATGATACAGGCAACCAACATGATACAGGCAACCAACATGATGCAGGCAACCAACATGATACAGGCAACCAACATGATACAGGCAACCAACATGATGCAGGCAACCAACATGATGCAGGCAACCAACATGATACAGGCAACCAACATGATACAGGCAACCAACATGATGCAGGCAACCAACATGATACAGGCAACCAACATGATACAGGCAACCAACATGATACAGGCAACCAACATGATACAGGCAACCAACATGATGCAGGCAACCAACATGATACAGGCAACCAACATGATACAGGCAACCAACATGATACAGGCAACCAACATGATACAGGCAACCAACATGATACAGACAACCAACATGATACAGGCAACCAACATGATACAGGCAACCAACATGATACAGGCAACCAACATGATACAGGCAACCAACATGATACAGGCAACCAGCATGATACAGGCAACCAACATGATACAGGCAACCAACATGATACAGGCAACCAACATGATACAGGCAACCAACATGATACAGGATCAAGTGGTCAGTCAGGGGTTCCACTGCTGCTGTGCTTGTATTCCTCAACATATCACTCCAGATTTTTTTTTTTTCCTTTTAACAATTGATACTTAAGGTTTCTCAATTAAAGATAGATGATTTCCACGACGTACATGGAGAGGTTTGATCATTTTATTCCGATTTGATAATGCATACTGAAATGAAAATCATCTTGTACCCAAGAACTGTTTTTGTTGAAAATATATTTTTAGCTGTGTTCATAAACAAATTTAGAAGTTCATAAGGGATAACTTCATTTAAACACCAAATTGAATCATTGGTCAGTTCGACATTGTTGATATAGTACTGATTTTTGTTGACTAAATTGTAATATAGGTGTATTGTAACTAAATACTACTGGTATTGATAACAGCTTTAGCTCTCATGTTGGTTTTTGATTTACATTTGCTGTATATGTATGATTGTGTGTGTGTGTGTGTGTGTGTGTGTGTGTGTGTGTGTGTGTGTGTGTGTGTGTGTGTTTATGAATTGTTACCATCTGTCAGAGTTTTCACTGTGCCATATATAAATATTTTATTTATTTATTATACTTTGTCGCTGTTTCCCGCGTTAGTGAGGTAGCGCAAGGAAACAGACGAAAGAATCGCCCAACCCACCCACATACACATGTATATACATACACGTCCACACATGCACATACACATACCTATACATCTCAACGTATACATATATATACACACATATATACACATGTACATAATTCATACTGTCTGCCCTTATTCATTCTCGTCGCCACCCCACCACACATGAAATGACAACCCCCTCCCCCCCCGCATGTGCGCGAGGTAGCGCTAGGAAAAGACAACAAAGGCCACATTCGTTCACACTCAGTCTTTAGCTGGCATGTATAATGCACCGAAACCACAGCTCCCTTTCCACATCCAGGCCCCACAAAACTTTCCATGGTTTACCCCAGACGCTTCACATGCCCTGGTTCAATTCATTGACAGCACGTCAACTCCGGTATACCACATCGTTCCAGTTCACTCTATTCCTTGCACGCCTTTCACCTTCATGCATGTTCAGGCCCCGATCACTCAAAATTTTTTTCACTCCATCTTTCCACCTCCAATTTGGTCTCCCACTTCTCGTTCCCTCCGCCTGTGACACATATATCCTCTTTTTCAATCTTTCCTCACTCATTCTCTCCATGTGACCAAACCATTTCAAAACACCCTCTTCTACCGTGTCAACCACACTCTTTTTATTACCACACATCTCTCTTACCCTTTCATTACTTACTCGATCAAACTACGTCACACCACATATTGTCCTCAAACATCTCATTTCCAGTACATCCACCCTTCTCCGCGCAACTCTATCCCTAACCCACGCCTCGCAACCATATAACATTGTTGAAACCCCTATTCCTTCAAACATACCCATTTTTGCTTTCCAAGATAACGTTCTCGACTTCCACACATTTTTCAACGCTCCCAGCACTTTTGCCCCCTCCCCACCCTATAATTCACTTATATATATATATATATATATATATATATATATATATATATATATATATATATATATATATATATATATATATATTCCTATGAGTCCACGGGGAAAAATGAAACATGAAAACATGAGCTCCAAGATTTTGGACAATCACATGTTTACCAAATGGCGTCCTAGCTTCGTCTCTTCGATGTATATCAACTGACTGTTATATTTCTCTCTTGTGTCTCCCCTGATGATGTGATTATTGCACGAAAGTGCACTTGGGAACTTTTCGTGTTTCATTTTCCCCGTGGACTCATGGGAATATCTTGATCACGCGCAAAATTGTGATCCTTTCCAATATATATATATATATATATATATATATATATATATATATATATATATATATATATATATATATATATATATATTCCCTGCGTGCCGTAATTTACTAAAGGGGGCGGGAGCAGGGTAGCTGGAACCCCTCTCCTTGAATTTCAATTGCTTGTGGAGTTGTGTGCTGAAAATGGACAGGTGATTGAGAATACATGGTGTAAAAAGAGAGACTTACACAAGTATACCCTTATGATTAGGAAAGATGGTCAGGTGGGCATTATTGGAATATTGGATGTGAATTTGTTGAGAGGGGCAGCTAGTGAGATGTGGAGGCAAGGGCGAAGATTTGTTGAGGTTTTTGGAAAAGAGGAGACAATATCAGTTAGAAGAGAGTGGTGAATGTAAGTGAGCTTGGAGAAAAGACTTGTGTGGAGAAATACCAGGAGAGATCGAATGTAGAATGGCAAAAGGTGAGAGTAAATGAAGCAAAGGGAGTGGGTGAGGAATGGGATGTATTTAGGGAAGCATTGCTGTCGTGTGCAAGAGATGCATATGGCACGTGAAAGGTAGGAGCTGGGCAGATTAGAAAGGGTAGTGAGTGGTGGGATGAAGAAGTAAAGTTGCTAGTAAAAGAGAAAAGGGAGGCTTTTGGAAGGTACTTGCAGGGGAGTACAAATGAATGGAGAATGTATAAAAATGCAGCAGGAGGTAAAGAGGAGAGTGCACTAATTGAAAAGGTCATAGTTGGTGTGGGTGAGTATCAGTAAACTTTAGGAAGAACAAGATGATTCAGAAGGAGGGTAATATTGTGCACAAAAGGGTACAAATAGGAACATAGGTGGAGGGGGCAAAGGGGGAAGGGGTAACAGGTAGTGATGAAGTGAGGTGGAGATGGAGTGAGTATTTTGAAGGACTGTTGAATGTGTTTGATGATAGGATGGCAGATGTTGGGTGTTTGGGTTGGGGTGATATATGAATTGGAAAGTCAATTAGAGTTACTTAGCAAAAGCCTTACAAAGGATGAAATGTGTCAAGGTGGCTGAAGTGGATGAATTTATTAAGAAAAGACACATGCACATATATGCACATAACACACACACACACACACACAGACAGACGTATATATATATATATATATATATATATATATATATATATATATATATATATATATATATATATATATTTCTTTCTTTCAAACTATTCGCTGTTTCCCGCATTAGCGAGGTAGCGTTAAGAACAGAGGACTGGGCCTTTGAGGGAATACCCTCACCTGGCCCCCCTCTCTGTTCCTTCTCTTGGAAAAAAAAAAAAAAAGAGAGGGGAGGATTTCCAGTCCCCCGCTCCCTCCCCTTTTAGTCGCCTTCTACGGCACGCAGGGAATACGTGGGAAGTATTCTTTCTCCCCTATCCCCAGGGATAATATCAACTGACATATTTCCCTCGTGTCTCCCCTAATGATGTGATTATTACACGAAAGTGCACTTGGGAACTTATCGTGTTTCATTTTCCCCGTGGACTGATAGGAATATATACTTATATACACATGTACATATTCGTACTTGCTCGCTTTCATCCATTCCCAGTGCCACCTCACATCATTATCAGCACAAAAGCAACACACAAACTGTATGCTTTTAGAACACTAACTGGTACCAAATATGGGCAAGAAAGAGAATACCCCAACATCCTTTACAAACACTTCACTTACACCAAGTCTAAACTATGCCTCACCTGCCTGGTCTTCCACCCTCTCCAAAGCAAATATAACAGAGATGCAAACCACTTAAAATGGTGCTTTCAGAACAAGAACAACATGCTTATCAACTGCGAACACTCCACCTCTGCAGTGAAGCAAATTGTCCCAATACTGTTCCACCCCAATATGCCCCGTACTTAGTTTTATGCCACAGAACTAGACCCCTCTCACTCAGACCACTCTGTAACTTATCACCAACCCACAAGTAGAGGTAAAAAGCTTACTCCTGCCTCTCACTTTAACATCTGCTCACATATCCCCGCCAGTCTCCAACAAATATGCATTGATACAAGATATACTCACTGAAATAATCTGACTAGCACTTAGCCTACCTCTCATCTCAAACTCTATCTCACTAGACATACACCCATCAGAAGCTACACTTCTCAGACAGACACTGGTCACACTGTCCCACTTATGCTCTGAATATACATATATATGTGTAGCCTTCTTTTTGTCTTTTCCTGGAGCTGCCTCGCTGAATGGGGGGATGTTATTTCCTGTGTGGCGGGGTAGTGAAAGGAATGGATGAAGGCAAGCATGAATAAGTACATGAGTAGATATGTATATGTATGTATATGTTGATATGTATATGTGCGTGTTTGGGCGTTTATATATATATGTTTGTGTGTGTGTGTGCACGAGTGGATGGGCCATTCTTCATCAGTTTCCTGGCGCTGCCTCACTGACGCAGGAAACAGCAATTAAGTATAATAGATTGATCAATATATTGTATGTGTGAGTCTGTATTGAAAACAAGTGATTGCATAGGAGTCAGGATGTAATTAGCTGCAGTATCCAGTATTTCCTAATTGTTGTCTCTTTTTTCTTTTCTACTTCATCCTAACCATCATGTGTCCTTGTTGAATGTTTTTGTTGTTTTTATCCTCTGCCTCACATATGTTTGATTCACCATCCCATTTTTTATATCTTTTCATTTGTTTTCTGTCTTCAACACAAATTTACCATTTTCTTCCATACCATTTGTGTAAACTTGTACAATCAACTGTTGTCTGTGACCGTCGGTGTATGTACCCTGCTGGTGTGTCTGCACCTTGCTGTATGTGGTGTATTTGACGTGCTACTGGTGTTTCCTCTCCCTGTTTGCCATGCGTGTGGTGGGCTTATACCGGTGGTGCGGTGGGTGTGTGTGGTTGACTATGTGTGGTGGTGTTCCTACTTCCCTCTTCGGTGTGGCGGTGGCGACGGCGCTTCGTAGGTCGATGTTATAGCGAGCCCTCCAGCAGAGTGTCAACCCTTCGTCGCAAAGGACGCTCTACCCTCACCTCGCCAGGCTCTCCAGGTATATGCCCACGCCCACGCCACTCACGCCCACACCACCACTTCCAGCCTGGTTGTGTCTCCTTACCTCTGCATTTTGTCTTTTTTTTTTTTTTTTTGCTTGATTGGTTTGTATTTCTTTCCCAACCCCTATAAGACCTTTGGGAACTTTTTGGTGTGTTTTGGTTTATTTGATGCACTTTCTATGCACTTTGGCTTGTGACAGTGGCCAGATCATGCTTGGGCTTTATCTCTATGGTTCATCTAATTTTGTTTTTCTATACTTTAAACGGTGCATCTCCATGTTTCTGTTTTTTTTTTTTTTTTACTAATGTAAACCTTTTAAGGCAACTTTTGGAATGGCATTTGGTTTTCAAGGTGGCCTTTCTAACGTATGTAATAATAGCCTGTGTGAATTGTTTGTGAAATTTATTTTACCTGCTGATATTGATTGTTTCCTGATGAAGTTTTTGCATACAACCAAATTGTACGATAAGGGTTTGACCGTTAGCAGGAGGGAGTTACATATATGAAGGGTTGTGATCCTTCAAGTAGGTTATTGACATGAGGTAAATGCTTTCTCACTTCACTCTCTTGCACACATGTCATGCCTCAAAGCTTTGCACATGCATGTGCATTTATACATAGACTTACATTCATCCAAATGCACATGCATGTGCATCTATACATAGACATACATAGCCTTACATGTCCACACACACACACACACACACACACACCCACAGCATTTTAATAAACTTTGTTCTTTCACATTTGCTACTTTTGATCTGTGCTGTCTCGCTTACAATTGCTCTGATGTAGCTTTTTCCAATATTCTACTTATGATATTACTTAACTAAGAACATGAATTGGATTTAGCTAATTAGCATTAAAAGTGGATGTCGTCCTTCTAGTGGTGGTTTGTGTAATATCTGTGTTTGGTAAACTGGGATTGTTTCAGTTTCCAAAGTCATTCATAATGAAAGATGGTGATGCTGCAATGTGTTCTTTAATTTTTTTGTTTCATGCATATCTGGTAGACACTTAAGGGTTCATTTTTCTGTCATTGTTACCTGTGTCTTTATTATCTTTGGTCCATACATTTGTTGTCCATTTGCCCATTGTCTTTCTGTTATCCATCACTGGGAGTTGCATTTTGACCTACAACTTTATTTTGGTCTTAAATTTGAAAATTTAAATCAGATACTCATAAAATCTTAATGAATTGTTTCCCTAGCATTTGCAGAATTGAATTTCATAACTAGTTTGGATTATTCCATGGTTAGGCCCCTATAAAGGGCTTGCCCTCAACCTAAAACTTAATCTGGTCACGATTTGCTACACGGCTGGTGACACAGGTGTTCCATGGTCACTACTAACTGCAAACATGTTTCCTTTGGGGGAAAAGTCTTCCTGCAGTTTTGTCCTTGTTAGATGTATGCAGGTATTGCAGTAAAGCTCAGGCTGGTATTAAGTTGCTCTGCTCCATCATGGATTGTTGCCAGGAACGCTTTTGAACCAAACAGGTGATGTAGTTCAGCAGTAGTTCTTTCCTAATCATTGCTGGTATATTTTCTGCTGGTAACTAAGTGATTTAAGAATGTTTTTGATAAGTTCAGAAAATAAAAAGGAGTTCATCATAACCAGAATGAAGACAAAATCTGTTGCATGAGTTAAAGTTTTTCTGGTGTTATTTTGCAAAGATTCTATACCATGTTTAATGTCATTAGAACACATAACAACCATGTGATAGCTATTTGAATTTGTTATGCAGATAATGTTACGATTCTTGGCAAGTGTCATAACTGTTATAGTGGGCCACAATTAGTGGTCTGAACACATTGCAATTTTAGCAGAATTGATTATGTGCCTGATGCAGTTTTAGTTTTTGTTTGTAATGTATATGAATATATGGTACTGTATATAAAGCATTTGATAAACACATGCTGAAGCTATTTCCTGAAAACTTTTAATCCAAGTTTTGGAAATTTGGATTTTAAGTGTTCTATAGAATTAGATACAAGAAAAACCTTAGTGCAGTGAAAACAGCAAGCTTTATTCTACTTTCATTATCCAAGAAAACATTCAATCAAGTGATCAAATCCCTACTGTCTTTTGGCTGTAGGTCAGAATGGCTGTAAATCATAGTAGTGTATGGTTGTGTCAGAATAGCGCATGGTCAGTCAAAGTCCTTGGTAGACTTCTTGATCTAATCAATCCAAACTTGATGTAGCTATTTATGATAGTACTGTAGTGCAATGTAAGGACATGTAGTGTATTTGACTTAGGATGTTTGAATCAGCAACTAGAGAAGTAAGAGTGCAGCTTCGCAACAAGGTACTTTCACATGCTGGAATTCCTTTGCCTCCAAGCATATTAGAGCAGTGGAATCAAAAAGTGTTTAGCATTATTGATAATAAAAAAAAAAGTGGTAATTTGTCCGAGTAAAAGTATAAATATCTAAGAGGAAAACATAACGTGACTATGTTGATTATTTTTTTTTATTATACTTTGTCGCTGTCTCCCGCGTTTGCGAGGTAGCGCAAGGAAACAGACGAAAGAAATGGCCCAACCCCCCCCCCCCCCCCATACACATGTACATACACACGTCCACACACGCAAATATACATACCTACACAGCTTTCCATGGTTTACCCCAGACGCTTCACATGCCTTGATTCAATCCACTGACAGCACGTCAACCCCTGTATACCACATGACTCCAATTCACTCTATTCCTTGCCGTCCTTTCACCCTCCTGCATGTTCAGGCCCCGATCACACAAAATCTTTTTCACTCCATCTTTCCACCTCCAATTTGGTCTCCCTCTTCTCCTCGTTCCCTCCACCTCCGACACATATATCCTCTTGGTCAATCTCTCCTCACTCATTCTCTCCATGTGCCCAAACCATTTCAAAACACCCTCTTCTGCTCTCTCAACCACGCTCTTTTTATTTCCACACATCTCTCTTACCCTTACGTTACTTACTCGATCAAACCACCTCACACCACACATTGTCCTCAAACATCTCATTTCCAGCACATCCATCCTCCTGCGCACATCTCTATCCATAGCCCATGCCTCGCAACCATACAACATTGTTGGAACCACTATTCCCTCAAACATACCCATTTTCGCTTTCCGAGATAATGTTCTCGACTTCCACACATTTTTCAAGGCTCCCAAAATTTTCGCCCCCTCCCCCACCCTATGATCCACTTCCGCTTCCATGGTTCCATCCGCTGACAGATCCACTCCCAGATATCTAAAACACTTCACTTCCTCCAGTTTTTCTCCATTCAAACTCACCTCCCAATTGACTTGACCCTCACCCCTACTGTACCTAATAACCTTGCTCTTATTCACATTTACTCTCAACTTTCTTCTTTCACACACTTTACCAAACTCAGTCACCAGCTTCTGCAGTTTCTCACATGAATCAGCCACCAGCGCTGTATCATCAGCGAACAACAACTGACTCACTTCCCAAGCTCTCTCATCCCCAACAGACTTCATACTTGCCCCTCTTTCCAGGACTCTTGCATTTACCTCCCTTACAACCCCATCCATAAACAAATTAAACAACCATGGAGACATCACACACCCCTGCCGCAAACCTACATTCACTGAGAACCAATCACTTTCCTCTCTTCCTACACGTACACATGCCTTACATCCTCGATAAAAACTTTTCACTGCTTCTAACAACTTGCCTCCCACACCATATATTCTTAATACCTTCCACAGAGCATCTCTATCAACTCTATCATATGCCTTCTCCAGATCCATAAATGCTACATACAAATCCATTTGCTTTTCTAAGTATTTCTCACATACATTCTTCAAAGCAAACACCTGATCCACACATCCTCTACCACTTCTGAAACCGCACTGCTCTTCCCCAATCTGATGCTCTGTACATGCCTTCACCCTCTCGATCAATACCCTCCCATATAATTTACCAGGAATACTCAACAAACTTATACCTCTTATGTTGATATGTGCATATCATAGTTGTTAGACAAAATCCAGTGATGGATTGCACAAAAGATGCTTGTGGCATGAGAAGAGTGGGAGGTGGGTTGATTAGAAAGGGTAGTGAGTGGTGGGATGAAGAAGTAAGATTATTAGTGAAAGAGAAGAGAGAGGCATTTGGACGATTTTTGCAGGGAAAAAATTCAATTGAGTGGGAGATGTATAAAAGAAAGAGACAGGAGGTCAAGAGAAAGGTGCAAGAGGTGAAAAAGAGGGCAAATGAGAGTTGGGGTGAGAGAGTATCATTAAATTTTAGGGAAAATAAAAAGATGTTAATGTGCTGAGAGGTGCAACTGGAGGGATGTCTGATCATTATCTTGTGGAGGCTAAGGTGAAGATTTGTATGGGTTTTCAGAAAAGAAGAGTGAATGTTGGGGTGAAGAGGGTGGTGAGAGTAAGTGAGCTTGAGAAGGAGACCTGTGTGAGGAAGTTCCAGGAGAGACTGAGTACAGAATGGAAAAAGGTGAGAACAATGGAAGCAAGGGGAGTGGGGGAGGAATGGGATGTATTTAGGGAATCAGTGATGGATTGCGCAAAAGATGCTTGTGGCATGAGAAGAGTGGGAGGTGGGTTGATTAGAAAGGGTAGTGAGTGGTGGGATGAAGAAGTAAGAGTATTAGTGAAAGAGAAGAGAGAGGCATTTGGACGATTTTTGCAGGGAAAAAATGCAATTGAGTGGGAGATGTATAAAAGAAAGAGACAGGAGGTCAAGAGAAAGGTGCAAGAGGTGAAAAAAAGGGCAAATGAGAGTTGGGGTGAGAGAGTATCATTAAATTTTAGGGAGAATAAAAAGATGTTCTGGAAGGAGGTAAATAAAGTGCGTAAGACAAGGGAGCAAATGGGAACTTCAGTGAAGGGCGCAAATGGGGAGGTGATAACAAGTAGTGGTGATGTGAGAAGGAGATGGAGTGAGTATTTTGAAGGTTTGTTGAATGTGTTTGATGATAGAGTGGCAGATATAGGGTGTTTTGGTCGAGGTGGTGTGCAAAGTGGTGTGCAAATTAAACAACCATGGAGACATCACACACCCCTGTCGCAAACCTACATTCACTGAGAACCAATCACTTTCCTCTCTTCCTACACGTACACATGCCTTACATCCTCGATAAAAACTTTTCACTGCTTCTAACAACTTGCCTCCCACACCATATATTCTTAATACCCTCCTCAGAGCATCTCTATCAACTCTGTCATATGCCTTCTCAAGATCCATAAATGCTACATACAAATCCATTTGCTTTTCTAAGTATTTCTCACATACATTCTTCAAAGCAAACACCTGATCCACACATCCTCTACCACTTCTGAAACCACACTGCTCTTCCCCAATCTGATGCTCTGTACATGCCTTCACCCTCTCAATCACTACCCTCCCATATAATTTACCAGGAATACTCAACAAACTTATACCTCTGTAATTTGAGCACTCACTCTTATCCCCTTTGCCTTTGTACAATGGCACTATGCACGCATTCTGCCAATCCTCAGGCACCTCATCATGAGTCATACATACATTAAATAACCTTACCAACCAGTCAACAATGCAGTCACCCCCTTTTTTAAGAAATTCCACTGCAATACCATCCAAACCTGCTGCCTTGCCGGCTTTCATCTTCCGCAAAGCTTTTACTACCTCTTCTCTGTTTACCAAATCATTTTCCCTAACCCTCGCACTTTGCACACCACCTCGACCAAAACACCCTATATCTGCCACTCTGTCATCAAACACATTCAACAAACCTTCAAAATACTCACTCCATCTCCTCGCATCACCACTATTATTATTATTATTATTATTATTATTATTATTATTATTATTATTATTATTAATATCATTACACATATTATTATTATTATTATTATTATTATTATTATTATTATTATTATTGTTATCTTTTTCTTTCTTTCATACTATTCGCCATTTCCCGCATTAGCGAGGTAGCGTTGAGAACAGAGGACTGGGCCCTTGAGGGAATATCCTCACCTGGGCCCCTTCTCTGTTCCCTCTTTTTGGGGAAAAAAAAAAAAAAAAAAAAAGTGAGGGGAGGATTTCCAGCCTCCAGCTCCCTCCCCTTTTAGTCGCCTTCTACGACACGCAGGGAATACGTGGGAAGTATTCTTTCTCCCCTATCCCCAGGGAATTATTATTATTATTATTATTATTATTATTATTATTATTATCAACCCAGGCATTAGGGGAGAGAAAGAATATAGCCCACATATCTCCTGCTCATCGTAAAAAATGACTGAGAGTACGGGGGAAGGTGAGGTTGGAAATCCTCCCTTATTGTGTTTGTTACTCTCTAAAAGTATGAATAGGGAAAGGAACAAAAGGAGGATTTTTTACTCAAAGGCTTAGTCATCTGGTCCTGATGCTCCCTTGCTAAAGCAGGAAAAAGCAAACGTATGAAAACAAAATTGTCAAATTAAATTTTTATTGAGATGGTGATACAGTTCTTTCTGGAGAATAGTGATAGTGACTGTGACATAGCAAAGAGTCATCATGAATGCAGAGATAAAACTGTCATCACCCTGCAAGCCATAATGAGCATACACTGGATTTAGGAAAATTTAGTCAGTGATAAACCTAATTACTGAGCGTAATAGAAATGACTTTGTAAGAACTGTATAAGAAAAACAGCACAGTGTTGTATATGCCCAGTTACAGCAACCCAAACCCTTACTCCAAGCCCCTTGCTTGATGCTTTACACCTGAGTTGAGTTTGTGACCCTCTTAAGCACATCCTTGCCAGCTCATATGATGGATGAAATGCAAGACCTACCTCTTGCCTTTGCTTGAGGAATCAGCCTCGCCAGAGCAAAATGATATTCATGTGTACATATCCTCACCATTGAATTGGCTGGATGCCCTATGCAGTACTTTAACTTCTCTTTAATTACCTATTGTTACATTCTGCATTTTAAGATTGAAAATAATGACCAGTTTTTGGTAAGCACAATAAAAACCTATGGTTGCAATGTTGTTTAAAAGAAATATAAGCATATATATTGGTAAGATAAAACTCCTCAGGTTGATTTATGGTTCATTTGATCTGTTAGGTCCCTTCAGCAGTATCTTTTCCTGTAATTGGGTAAAATTTGTAATGCAGCATATGCTCAGCCACAAGGTTTTTTAGATTTGAAACGTATTTTGTCTCTTCATATTAATGTAGGCATTTTGGCATAATTATAGATCTTTAGCGGTATTCCAGATTTTTAGATGTTAGGAACCTATGTTTATTTAAGAATTGTTGACATTTCTCATATTATTGTACAAGCTTACTTTTTTCACTTAAGCGTTTTAACATGAGAAGCCAACAGCATAGCCTTCAAAGACAATTTCTCACTTGGCTGTTTTTCTTTTCCTATAATTAGATGATGACACAGCCCCCCATCAGTAGCCCCTCTTAGTCACCATCTGCAACATGAAAGATATTTGTGTGTAGTATTATTATTTTCTTGTATCTACAGCAACGAATTATGATTTGTATTTTGGAAGCGTACTGAATGTTTTGTGTTCTGCGTATAGTGTGTATATATATCCAATGTTCATTTTATTTATTTTATGAAAATATTTTTGATATCCTTCATGTTATTGTTTTTGTTTGATATTTTGAAGCTCTCCAAAATTTTTTAGCTCCCTTGACTAGGAAGGTAGATGTTACTGTAGGTTGGTTTATGATGCTAATTAGCATCATTGGAGAATAACAATTTAGTATTTGGTCACTTGAGAAGTGTTTGATATGTTTGCTCTATTACTTGTAATGAATTATTTCATGGCATAATAGTTTGAGGTCTTTTGGGAGCACTATACAGTTTTCTGCATCTTATTTCCTGTGACCTGATATTGAAAGAGTAGGTGAAATTTGCAACTGTTAGGTACTGTCTTTTGAATGTATGAATTTGTTTTATATATGAATTATTACAGTTAATACTTTACATTAACGTTACGTAGCCAAGAATATAATGGGCTGTGTGAATATACGGTCTTTTTAGTTAGAGGAATGTGAGTGTTTGTAGTTTCCTATTTGTACTGCACTGGAATGGAGTTTATGATGGTTGGGCCCCATCTTATTAAGATTCTTTATGACAGGATCATGCAGTTTTTTAAAATTTTGTATGATGTCAGCATTAATCATGTCCTCATTCATTTTATTACATTCATCCACACTCTATTGATATAAAAGTGCTTCTTCACGTCTTTTTTAACAAGTGGCTTCGTAAATTTTGTGTTATTTCTGCTGGCTATTCTACATCCCTACTTCTTTTGAAGAACTTTTCACTGTTTATGTTATCATCTGTTTTAAAAACTTCAAGCCTGTGATCAGGTCACCTCTCATTTTTCTCCCTTCATTGGTGGACAAATTTAAGGCCTCGGACCTTTTTTTGTAACCCAGCTTTCTTAGTTTTGATACCATCTTTGTTGCTTTCATGTGGACCATTTCAGTTTTTTCAGGTGTGGTGACAAAACCTGTGAAGCATGTTATAGTTTTGGCCTTCTGTATGATAAGAAGAGCTTGCTGAATGTTTCCTCATCTATGATCTTGAATGCTCTTCTGGTACTGTATTTGTTAGCAGAATGTTGGTTTCCTTAACAGTGCTCCCAAGCTGGGACTCGTGTGACAGGTTAAGAACAGTATTGATTCCCAAATGTGTTGCACATACACAGATTTCTGCATCTATTTCCTGCAACTTGATACCATATCGAAGCCTCTTCCACTGTGACTGGATTCTTGTGACAGATTAAGAGAGTATTTACTCTCAAGTTTCTCACACACAGATTCTTGTACTTTTTTTCCTGCAATATGTAATTATATCGGGGCAGTCTTTCACTGTGACCCATCCTCATTACATTTACTTAGGTGATCAACCATGTATCAGACCAACTTTGGAGTCAGTGCGGGTGCTCTTGTCACAATCCGATCTTCCTTTTCTTCCTTTCCTTCCTTTCCTTCATGATGTATAATCTGCAAACATAATCAGATAGGAGTGTGTTTCTCTGTGTAATTACCTAAGTGTAATTGATTACCTAATTTAAATGTATAGGGAGGGAGTTTTACATTCATGATGTCCCATCTCTTAGATATCATCTTTACTATTGTAATCTTAGATATATGTATGGTGTCTGCATTAACCATATCCTCAGTCATTATATTTCATTCATCCACATCTCGTATGCCATAAAAGTACTGCTTTACATCTTAATTTAACATGTTTTAGCTTGATTTCTTGTGTCCTGTCGTTCCTCTATCCATACATTTCTTGAAGAATTGTTCGCTGTTGTCATCATTGATCTATTAAAAAAAAAATTAAGGTGGGGCGTATTTAAGCATCTAATCATTCCATGTAGTTCAGCTCTATTGATTCTGGTACTATCTTTGTTGGCCTCATCTGGGCCTTCTGTATTAGCTCTGTGTTTTATTTAGATGTGATGACCACACCTGAGAGACATATTCTAGTTTTGGCCTTATTTTGGATATGAACATGTTAAATATTTCCTTATCCACACACTTGAAAGATGTTTTGATATTGCCAAGATGACAGTTGGTCTCCTTAACTATTCTCCTAATGTGGGACTATGGTGACAGTTTAGTGATGGTGTTAATTCCCAGGTCTTTTTCACACAAAGAATCCTGAAGCTTATTTCTGGCTAGATAATAATCATGTTGAAGCATTCTTTCACTTTCTCCCATCCTTATTACATTTGCTCAGGTTAATTTCATCAGCCATGTATCAAAATTATTTTGGAATCTGTTTATGCTGATGCAGTCCCCCTCATTTTTCACTTCCCACATGACTTTTACATTGTCTGCAAACATTACTTTCTGATGTGTCATTTACACAGATCAAGAAGAAAAATGGTCCCAGAACAGAACCCTGTGTCACTCCTTTAATCACCTTGACTTATTTAGAGAAAGTTCCAGTGACATGCGTTCCTTGTTCCCATTCACTGAGGTAATCTGTTCATTGAGGGAATTTTCCCTCCATATTCTTGCATGGTAATTTAACTTTTTAATCAGCTTCCCTTACAGTACAATGTCATTTGCTTTCTGGAAGTCTAGATACAAACAGTTCTAAGACAGAGCTCGCTCTTTTGTAGAAATCTTAGAAATCTGTTGCATATGATCTTCCTTCCCTAAAACTGCTGTATCTCACTTCTGTAATTTCTTCTTTATAGAAAGTCCTCCATTTGCTTTCTAATTCTTTTACAGAACCCCCTACACTTGTCGTTGAGACCAGTCTTTAGAGCAGTGTCTGTTCTTGGTCTCTTTATAGATAGGTATTAGGTTTGCTCTTTTTCATTCCCTTGGTGCTCTGCCTCTCTCCAGCAACATCTAGAACAGTATATCAAGAGGTTTGATTAGCATATCCCCACACAACTACAGCATTTATGGTGAAATTTCATCAGGACAATGAGCCTTGTATTGGTCAAGACATTTCAATGTGTGTGTTTGTGTGTGTGTGTGTGTGTGTGTGTGTGTGTGTGTGTATATATATATATATAACTTGCAACAATATGGTGGTCATGGTGATGTTGGGGTACTTGGCACTGTTTTGGCGTACCATCATCAGAATCTTCTGATGTTTGGTGAAGCCTTAAGTAATGCTTCCCTCTGTGCACGCTCATTCTGGGCTCAAGGCGCTCTATAAGTACAGTGGCATTGCTCATTTTTAATGCCTTTTATGTTCTATTATTATTTTGCTTGGGTTTTATGCTTTTGGAAGGTGGCTGTGTTTATTTTTCCACTCCCCCCTCCTCACGAATCCCCCTGCTCACACTTCTTTGGTGATTTGTGCAATGCTTTGTAGCGTGTTGATGGTGTGGTGTTCCCCAGGACCCGCAATGCACCTCTGGTGTTTGTTTCTTCCCCCCACTGCCGTCCCGCTGCTCTCTGTCTTTCTTTCCCTATCACTACTAACTGGGCCCCTTGTGTTTTTCCCATGCCCACCCCTTCCATGCTGTCGCTGCTACCACAACTGCCACCACCACCGCTTCAACAACCATGTGCTACATCCACAACCATCACCAGCTGACGCCATGGTCCGGTCAGCGGAGTTCAGCCAACTGGCCGCCCAAATCAGCTCCTTAACTTCCTCCTTCCATCAGGACGACTCTTTCTCCTTCTCCTTCAACGACCCACGTGAGTATGTTTGTTAGTGTTACAGTGGTAGGCTAACCAGCCGCCACCACTTGGCTGTTGTTAGTGGATCCATCATGCTCTCCAGTCTGATTCCCTGCCAAGACCCACCCAGCTGTCTAGGTGTCTTTCCCTAGACCCACCAACTCTCCAGGTGTATTTTCTCCAAGACCCACCCAGGTCTCCAGTTGTACTTCCCATAGACTTACCCAACTTCTCTGGTGTATCCCTAGATCCTCACTGCTTTCCTGATGTAGCTCCCTAGACCCACCCTGCTCTCCCAGTGTAACCCTAGACACCCCTAGTACTTTTTAATGTGGCCAACCAGACCCACCTGCCTCTCAGTGTAACCTCATAGACCCATCTAATCCTCCTGGTGTACCTTAGACCCACCCAGCTCCCACCTGTCCTAATGTTATGCAAGAGTCCTTTCATCACCTTGCTCGGCCAGGTAGGTAAACTGTGTCATTATGTGATATTAGACCTTTTTTGTAGACATTAGTGAAAAGATTGAATATAGGTTCTCCTACTTCTCAGGAATATATTGTACTGATTTTCATGAAGATTATGGCTACTAATTAAATTAATAGCCTGCTAGAGAACAGGCCCTTCGTTGAAGCTGTGTGTATGTATGTGTGTGTGTGTTGAGGAGTCTGGGCACCTGCTTATAAACTAGCATGTTGGGTGTTGGTGGTAAGTGGAAATAGCATCAACATGGGAAAGGTGGCGTGATCATGGGAAAGAAGGTGCCGTGATAGTGGAGGTGGCACCAAAAAGGAAGGTGGCATTTTCTTGGTAGATGTAGGGCTGTCAAGGTGGAGGTGGCACTACAATAGGGAGGCAGCACCTCCATAAGAGTGGGTAAGAAGGCTAGGTCAATATGGTGCCACATTGACAAATCCCACCCACATTGTAGCTGGATTAGTTCCACTCACATGGCTTGAATGCTGGTCTGTTGTTAGAGAGAGAGAGAGAGAGAGAGAGAGAGAGAGAGAGAGAGAGAGAGAGAGAGAGAGAGAGAGAGAGCTGTGATAGAATTTCACCTGAGGTGGGTTAGCATATTGCACTGAGAGAGAGAGAGAGAGAGAGAGAGAGAGAGAGAGAGAGAGAGAGAGAGAGAGAGAGAGAGAGAATCTGTTACACTTCTTCAGGAAGACAAGCTGCCTTCATGCCTGTCGCTGCCAGAAGGATAGAAGTTGATAGATGGCTTCTCCTCCTAATCACTGCTCCAGAATTTTTACTTTTGTTGTGGGTATATAGATAATAAAATCATCCTTATACTTTTATTCCTAATATATAGAGAACATTGGGTTTTTATTACTTCTCCAGATGATTGTATCCAAAAACAACAGCTTCCCTTCTTCCTCTTCAGTGACCTCTTGCATACATTGTTCAAGAGAGAATTAGACATCTGAACAATTTATGCAGGTGTGTCCAGTTTTTTGTAGAGGAGGAGAAAGAAGGAAGGCTGCCATTTTTAGATACAGTCATCTGGAAAAGTGATAAAGACCCAAATCTCTTTACATATTGAGTGGATGGTATTATAGTTGAATTTCTTTAGAAAGGGGATGACAGTGATGTTGATTGGTTAGCTAGGATCTTCATTGTACAGTGAGGTGCCTGACAATTGGCCGAATGCCTGTATTTTGCCGTTTTATAATAGCAAGGATGATAAAGGTGAATGTACAGAGTACATACAGAGGTATAAGATTGTTGTATGTGGTAAGTTGTATAGGAGAATGGTGATTAAGATGGTAGTGACATGCACAGAGCATCAGACTTGTGAGGAACAGTGTGATTTTAGGAATGATAGAGGATGTGTGGACCAAGTGATTACTTTGAAAAAATGTGTGTGAGAGATACTAAGAGAAACAAGGATTTGTATGTAGCATGTATGGATCTGGAAAAAGCATGTAATAAGGTTGAACTGATATGCTTTGTGGAATGTGCTATGTATATATGGTGTGGGAGAAAAGCTTTTAGAAGCAGAGGAGTTTTTATCAAGAGAGCATGGTGTATGTGTGTGAGTAGGTATAGAAGAGGGTGAGCCATTCCAGATGAAGGTGGGTCTTGTGGCAGCAGGCATGTTAAATGTCTCTAAGGTTTTTCAGTCTGTTTATGGATGGGGTGGTGAGGGAAGTGAATGTGATGGTTTTGGGGAGAGGGAGTGGATGTACAGTCTAGCAGTGATGGAGGTGCTTGGGAGGTGAGTCAGGTGTCAACTGATGTCAACATGATGTTTAGGTATATTTGAATAAGAAACTGATGACATTGGTTTCTGAGTTTGTGAGGTTGTGTGGAAGAAGAGAAAGACAGGTTAGCTGGGGTATGAGTTTGAATGGAGAGACTTTGGAGGAAGTGAAGTGTTTTAGATATTGAGGAGTGGACATGGTAGCAAATATAACCATTGGAGGTGAAGTGAGTCATTGGGTGGTTGAGGGGGCGAAGGTTCTGGGAGCATTGTTTCAATTTTGAAACAAAGTTCTTTGACCTGAAAAATACCTTGAACTATTATTACCTGCAATTTTTGGTAATTTTCTAAAAAAAAAAGAAAATTCTTAAAAAGTTCATTATTAGTATTATTTTTCATGCTGAATGTAAATTTGGATTTTGAATATCATTTGGTCTTTTATATGATCTTTAATTGAGATTTGAAATGAGTGCAATTTTTTTTATTGATCATTTCCATCATATTTACTGGGTATCTATCGGTAACTGAGAGCATTATGATATATTTTCCATGATTACATCATCTATAGAAGTGTTTGAATATGATATATTCAATTTTGGAGCAAATAATTTTTTGAGCTGTAAAATACCTTCAATTTTTGGTATTTTTCTCAGAAAAATAGATCTCCTTCAAAAGTTTGTTTTATGTATTATTTTTGATGCTGAATACAAATATGGGGTTTAAATATCGTTTGGTCGTCTATATGATCTTTAGTTAAGCTGTGAAATGATCATATGATTATTTGCTTAGTATTTGCTGGATATTTATTGGTAACTTAGAGCATTATGATATGATTTCCATTATTACATTATCTATAGAAGTATTTGAATATGATATGTTTCAATTTTGGAGTAAAATTTTTTTTGCGCTGAAAAATACCCTGATCCATTACCTTCAATTTTTGGTATTTTCCTCAAAAATAGATTTCCTTCAAAAGATCGTTATAAGCATTATTTTTCATGTTGAATAGAAATCTATGTTTAAAATATTGTTTGATTGTTTATGTGATCTTTAATTGAGCTGTGAAATGAAGGCAATTTTTAAAGTATTGTTTGATCATTTTTATCGTATTTACTCTGTATCTATCGGTAACTGTGAGCATCATGATATGTTTTACATGATTACATCATTTGTAGAAATGTTTGAATATGATATGTTTCAATTTTGGAGTAAATAATTTTTTGAGCTGAAAAATACCCTGAACTATTATCTTCAAGTTTTGGTATTTTTCTCAGAAACATAGATTTCCTTCAAACGCTCATTATATGTATTATTTATCATGCTAAATACAAATCTAGGTTTTGAATATCGTTTGGTTGTCTATATAATCTTTAATTAAGATTTGAAATGAGTTCAGTTTTAGAATGTCATCTGATCATTTCGATCGTATTTACTTTGTATCTATCGGTAACTGAGTGCATTCTGATATATTTTCAGTGATTACATCAAGTATTCAAGTGTTTGAATATGTTATGTTTCAATTTTGAAACAAAAAGTTTTTTAAGCTGAAAAATACCATGGATTATTACGTAACTTCAATTTTGGTATTTTTCTCAGAAAAATAGATTTCCTTCAAAATATCGTTATAAATATTATTTTTCGTTGCTAAAGGCAATTTTGAATTATTAGCTGATCATTTGCATCGTATTTACTATGTATCTATCGCTAATTGAGAGCTGAAAAATACCCTGAACTATTACTTTCAATTTTTGGTATTTTTCTCAGAAAAATAGATTTCCTTCAAACGCTCATCATATATATTATTTATCATGCTGAATACAAATCTAGGTTTTGAATATCGTATGGTCATATATATTTTTTTTTTTTTGCTTTCTCGCTGTCTCCCGCGTTTGCGAGGTAGCGCAAGGAAACAGACGAAAGAAATGGCCCAACCCACCCCCATACACATGTATATACATACGTCCACACACGCAAATATACATACCTACACAGCTTTCCATGGTTTACCCCAGACGCTTCACATGCCCTGATTCAATCCACTGACAGCACGTCAACCCCGGTATACCACATCGATCCAATTCACTCTATTCCTTGCCCTCCTTTCACCCTCCTCCATGTTCAGGCCCCGATCACACAAAATCTTTTTCACTCCATCTTTCCACCTCCAATTTGGTCTCCCACTTCTCCTCGTTCCCTCCACCTCCGACACATATATCCTCTTGGTCAATCTTTCCTCACTCATTCTCTCCATGTGCCCAAACCATTTCAAAACACCCTCTTCTGCTCTCTCAACCACGCTCTTTTTATTTCCACACATCTCTCTTACCCTTACGTTACTTACTCGATCAAACCACCTCACACCACACATTGTCCTCAAACATCTCATTTCCAGCACATCCATCCTCCTTCGCACAACTCTATCCATAGCCCACGCCTCGCAACCATACAGCATTGTTGGAACCACTATTCCTTCAAACATACCCATTTTTGCTTTCCGAGATAATGTTCTCAATTTCCCCACATTCTTCAAGGCTCCCAGGATTTTCGCCCCCTCCCCCACCCTATGATCCACTTCTGCTTCCATGGTTCCATCCACTGCCAGATCCACTCCCAGATATCTAAAACACTTTACTTCCTCCAGTTTTTCTCCATTCAAACTCACCTCCCAATTGACTTGACCCTCAACCCTACTGTACCTTATTACCTTGCTCTTATTCACATTTACTCTTAACTTTCTTCTTTCACACACTTTACCAAACTCAGTCACCAGCTTCTGCAGTTTCTCACATGAATCAGCCACCAGCGCTGTATCATCAGCGAACAACAACTGACTCACTTCCCAAGCTCTCTCATCCCCAACAGACTTCATACTTGCCCCTCTTTCCAAAACTCTTTGGTCATATATATGATCTTTAATTAAGATTTGAAACGAGTTCAATTTTAGAATATCATCTGATCATTTCCGTTGTATGTACTTAGTATCTATCGGTAACTGAGAGCATTCTGATATATTTTCAGTGATTACATCAAGTATTCAAGTGTTTAAATATGTTATGTTTCAATTTGGAAACAAAAAGTTTTTTAAGCTGAAAAATACCCTGGATTGTTACCTTCAATTTTTGGTATTTTTCTCAGAAAAATAGATTTCCTTCAAAATTTTGTTATAAATATTATTTTTCATGCTGAATACAAATCTGCATTTTATATATCGTTTGATTGTGTATTTGATCTTTAATTAATCTCTGAAATGAAGGTAATTTTAGAATATCATCTGATCATTTGCATCATATTTACTTTCTATCTATCAGTAACTGAGAGCATTATGATATATTTTCTATCATTACATCATCTGTCGAAATGTTTGAATATGATATGTTTCAATTTTGGAGCAAATAATTTTTTGAGCTGAAAAATACCCTGAACTATTACCTTCAATTTTTGGTATTTCTGTCAGACTAGTAGATTTCCTTTAAAATTCATTATAAGTATTTTTTTCATGCTGAATACAAATCTGGGGTTTGAATATCATTTGATTGTGTATATGATCTTTAAATAAGCTGTGAAATGAAGGCAATTTTAGATTATTATCTGATCATTTGCATCGTATTTACTTTGAATCTATCGGTAATTGAGACCATTATAATATACTTTCAGTGATTACATCAATTACAGAAGTGTTTGAATTTGATATGTTTCCTTCAAAAGTTTATTTCAAGTATTATTTTTGATGCTGAATATAAATATGGGGTTTAAATATCGTTTGGTCATCTGTATGATCATTGATTAAGCTGTGAAATGAAGACAATTTTAAGATATCATCTTATCATTTGCATCGTATTTACTGGATATTTATTGGTAACTGAGAGCATTATGATATATTTTCCATTATTACATTATCTAAAGAAGTGTTTGAATATGATTATGTTTTAATTTTGGAGCAAAATTTTTTTTTTTGCCCTGAAAAATACCCGGAACTATTGCCTTCAGTTTTTTGTATTTTTCTCATAAGAATAGATTTCATTCAGAGGTTCTTTATAACTATTATTTTTCATGTTGAATACAAATCTATGTTTTAAATATCGTTTGATTGTGTATATGATCTTTAATTAAGCTGTGAAATGAAGGCAATGTTTGTTGAGCTGAAAAATATCCTGAACCTTTAATTTAGGTATTTTTCTTAGATAAATAGATTTCTTTCAAAAGTTTATTATAAGTATTATTTTTCATGCTGAAAACAAATCTGGGGTTTGAATATCATTTGATTGTGTATATGATCTTTAATTAAGCTGTGAAATGAAGGCAGTTTTAGAATATCATCCGATCATTTGCATCGTATTTACTTAGCATAGATCGGTAACTGAGAGCATTATGATATATTTTCAGTGATTAAATGAATTATATAAGTGTTAGGATAAGTAATGTTTCAATTTTGAAACTAGACAGGTTTTTTGAGGTGAAAAATACCTTCAATGTTTGGTATTTTTCTCTGAAAAATAGATTTCCTTCAAAAGCTCATTATAAGTATTATTTTTCATTCTGAATTCAGATCGGGTTTAGATACTGTTTGATCGTCTGTATGATCTTTAATTAATATGTGAAATGAAGGCAATTTTGAAATATCATCTGATCATTTGCGTCGTATTTGTTGGGTATCTATTGGTAACTGAGAGCTTTATGATATATTTTTTATGATTACATCACCTATAGATGCGTTTGTATATGATATGTTTCAATTTTGGAACAAAACGTTTCTTGAACTGAAAAATACCCCGAACTATTACCTTAAGTTTTTGGTACTTTTCTCAGAAAAATAGATTTCCTTCAAAAGCTCATTATATGTATTATTTTTCATGCTGAATACAAATCTGGGGTTTAAATATCGTTTGGTTGTCTATATGATCTTTAATTAGTATGTGAAATGAAGACAATTTTCAAATATCATCTGATCATTTGTATCGTATTTACCGGGTATCTATGGGTAACTGAGAGCGTTATGATATATTTTCCGTGATTACATCAAGTATAAAAGTGTTTGATTTTGCTATGTTTCAAATTTTAAACAAAAAGTTTTTTTGAGCTGAAAAATGGTACTTTTCTCAGGTTCTTTCATTAGATGATAAACACCATCTCATCATTTTGAATTGGCATTAAGTGGTATTTTCAGCCTAAGGACTAGAGAGGTGTATGAGGTGAGTTGTGTTTTTTTCTAATTTTTTGTTGTTGTTGTGTATGGAGGGAGGAGAGTAAGTATATTATCCGTGGAGGGAGAAGGAGAGGCTGCAGGTGGTGTCCTTGATGGTTGGTGACACAGAGAAAGGTGAGTATCCCATGTCATGTATGAGTAGGGTGGGAGTGGTGGTGTCTGAGGCTGTGACACCTTAACACCCATGCCCACCCACTCACCAGTCACCCCTCTTTCTCTACCATTCTTCACACTCTCACTTATGTGCCTTTTAACAATTACTTCTCAGAAAACAATAGAATATGTTAACCACAGTTTGCCTCATCATTACTTCTTAAAAATAATTGCATGCCAGAGAACTTACTTGATTTAATTTAATCTGTACAGTTTTTCATTGAGATTTGGATTTTGAATTTATGGGCATTTTGATCCGTTATTGGGAATGTATAAACGTGTTTCTTCGATTATCATGCAGCAAGGCTTTGACTGAAGATAGCTCATGTACTAGATATTAGGTTTTGCATGTGCCACATGTTGTGTGACACAGGCGCCAAACGTCACATGTTATAGGTGCTTTAGGCTAAGTGGCACAAGTGCCAGCAAGCACAAATGAAGCTCTTCATAGGTAAAAGGTGTTGTAGGTACTGTTTGTCACAGGTTTCAGGTATTGGGCTTTGTGGATGACAAGTCATCACTGGTACCCAGTCCTTGTAGGCAGCTAGTTTTATACACACCATGTGTCTTACAGTAGGTACCAAGTGTTGGGTGTACTGTTGTGTTCTTAGGGCATTCAGTTTTGTGGGATCTGAGCCAATATATACATTTTTTTTTAATGTATATATTATTGAAGAGATTGTTGTTTGTAAGAGAGTCCAATCTGAATTTATCCCTTGATCACATTGATTGGATCCTTATGCATAACAATACAGCCCTTGAGCATGACAGTATAACCCAAGGGTCATACCTCCTCCAGGGTAAAGTCTCCCATATACAAAGTGTGGTGTCACAACTCACTGTATGTTTACTGTACATGTGTTACAGGGAGAGAGTTTTATACTTGTGTTGCCTTGTCTCTTTAAATGTACCATGGCTATATATGTGTACACACACACACACACACACACACACACACACACACACACACACACACACACACACACACATGTACACACCATCCTTTGTGTGTGTTTGTGTGTGTGCGTTTAAGCTTTACTGTCAAGACTCAATCAACATTAAATCCATCCCTGGAAAGCTGACTGAATGATGATAATATCTCGTCCAGGTTTTTCACATCACTGGCAATAACTACCCCCAGTCAGCAGTAATCCCCCCCCCCCTCTGCAGGAATAAGTTCCCATTGAAATAATTCCCCTTCCCCATACAGATACTCACTAAACACACACACACACACACACACACACATATATATATATATATATATATGTATATATATATATATATATATATATATTTTTTTTTTTTTTTTTCTCACCCTGTGGTGATGAGAGGAAGCAGTTCCCTCTGAAAGCTTTTTTAGGTATATTAGAGATATAGGGCTTAACTAATAGCTTGTTTCTCTGTATGTTTCTTAACCACTAAGACTCCTGAAGAATAAGAATAGATAGTTTTATTCAGGGTGCATTTCTACATGTGAATTGCATCACACCTTGATATAATTTAACATAGCAACTGATCATTTTTTGATCAACATTACTAATATCTGGCAAGGATCCCTGTAAGAACTTTTTTGCTAAATAGATGCCTTACTAAAATATCACTGAATAAGTGGAGCTTTATTTTTTTTTCCTGTGCATATGCTGTGTACTTTCCTGCTTTGGAAGTTGTATTAATTATATGTATACTGTCCTTAGGTATATATCGAAGACAACATTTAAAGTGATAGTTCAATGTGAAATGTTTCCCTTAAAGAGTCTTAGTGTGTTGTGTCTGGTCTCTAGTTTGCCTAGATTAGTAAGTAGCAGGTGACTGGTTATCATGTCAAGCGTACACCCTGTGGCAGGATGATGTTGGTGGCAACTGGTTATTGCAGGAGGGATTAGTGGATCTGGCTTCTCTGGGTTATGTAACAGTGGATATATATATATATATATATATATATATATATATATATATATATATATATATATATATATATATATATTCTGGGAGCCTTGAAGAATGTGTGGAAGTCGAGAACATTATCTCGGAAAGCAAAGATGGGTATGTTTGAAGGAATAGTGGTTCCAACAATGTTGTATGGTTGCGAGGCGTGGGCTATGGATAGAGTTGTGTGCAGGAGGATAGATGTGCTGGAAATGAGATGTTTGAGGACAATGTGTGGTGTGAGGTGGTTTGATCGAGTAAGTAACGTAAGGGTAAGAGAGATGTGTGGAAATAAAAAGAGCGTGGTTGAGAGAGCAGAAGAGGGTGTTTTGAAATGGTTCGGGCACATGGAGAGAATGAGTGAGGAAAGATTGACCAAGAGAATATATGTGTCGGAGGTGGAGGGAACGAGGAGAAGAGGGAGACCAAATTGGAGGTGGAAAGATGGAGTGAAAAAGATTTTGTGTGATCGGGGCCTGAACATGCAGGAGGGTGAAAGGAGGGCAAGGAATAGAGTGAATTGGAGCGATGTGGTATACCGGGGTTGACGTGCTGTCGGTGGATTGAATCAAGGCATGTGAAGCGTCTGGGGTAAACCATGGAAGGCTGTGTAGGTATGTGTATTTGCGTGTGAGGACGTATGTATATACATGTGTATGGGGGTGGGTTGGGCCATTTCTTTCGTCTGTTTCCTTGCGCTACCTCGCAAACGCGGGAGACAGCGACAAAGCAAAAAAGAAAAAAAAAAATATATATATATATATATATATATATATATATATATATATATATATATATGTATATATTTTTTTTTTTAAGTGTTAATATTGAATATTACTTTATTTTAAGATCTCTCAGTTTAATAGTCCAAGATCCAGATGTCATATATTTACTGGAATGAAGTTTGAGCTGATACATTTGTTTAGTTCCTTACGTTTCTTAATGATGAAGATTTGATTCACTTATGAGGTTTATTGGGGGTGGGAATAGAATATCACAGACCATTAAGGCCCATCAACTTGCCTTCTGCTGAAACCAGAATATTTCCTTTTCTTTAAAGTGAAAAGTACAAATTTTCCCATACCATCATCTGGGGTATCAGATGGAAGCCTAGGTGTATGGTCTGTAAGAGGATTTCTGGGAACAAGCACTTTTTTGTACGATTCGATGCATTTTATGTCTAGTGACTTAATGATCTGCCCATTCAATCGAACAGCATAAGGGTTGTACTGTTTTCATCAGGGTTTTAAGGCATGGTAGCCAGCCACCTGCTTGTTGAACATATGTGTGTGTTATTGCTTGTTAGTTAGTTAGCTAGTTAGTGTCATGTGCTTGGCACCGACTTCTCTAACAGTGTGGCCTCTGGTCCCGCCTCCTTACCCTCACACCCTCTGTGTAGCAGTGGTGGCTGCCAGCGGTTACCCACTGGAGCAGTCGAGCCCAGAGTTTGGTGCCCTCCTGCCGCTAAGCTACGCCCACTCACCGCCCCACTCACCTTACACGCCCACGCCCACGCCCACCCCTCTGCAAGGTACACTTAAAGCCTCATGGTAGGCACGAATCTTCACTTTACTCACCTACTGCTTCACCTTCTTGCCTTCGCTTGTACTAACATAACCTCTTGACATTGTACTGGTAAGTGAATCATAATGTCATTGCTGGCTTTCAGTTACTGAGAGGGCCATGATCAAGCCGGTATAATGTTGGATAACAATGCTTCGTCATACATTCAAGTAATCCTGTTCAGAGTCGTAGATTTTGAGATCAGATCTTAATGTCTTACAGTGTTCCATACTTACTGTAAATTTTAATATGATTTGGTGAATTTGAAACAGTCATTTATTTCTCTGAGAATTGATTAAATGCTAAAAAATGCTGACTAGAAAAATGAATTTCCCTCAATTTCATGGGTTGAAAACAGAGAGTAAAGTGCTTATACCAAAATGTTTTAGATTAATCTCAAAAGCATATCTTCTACCACTGCCAGACTCGCCTTTGAACCCATTTGATGAGACGGAGGAGGATGCAGCCACACTGGAAGGTGGGGAGGAGCAGGCCCAGGCCATCTCCACAGAGGGCGACGAGGCATCCACTAATCAGCATCAGCTTTCCGATGGGGGTGCTGCCATTCCTCCTGCTGCTGCTCCCAGTGCTAATACCACAGCCACTGCTGCTGCTACCATCTCAGCTGCCACTACCGCTACTACACCCACCACTGACCCTCACCACACATCCGTCCAGCAGGGGTAAGTACTAACCTTTTCTTTTGTAATTTTTTTGTACATTCTGCATCGTACATCTACCTGAACGTGGTTTACAGGAATTATGTGTCTGCAGAAATCTGTCCAAATTCATGATTAAAGATTCAGGTCTGAAAATTCAGGAGAATGGCTTTAGAACTGCCACTTCATGTGAAGTATGATCTGAGTACCCGGGAAAATACTCTTAAAAGCAAATATTTTGTGAAAATATCTTTTATTGATTTTCACTCTATCAACTTTGGATTACAATAAAGTTTCTTTGGAAGTGATGATGCTTATGGTCTTTAGATTAGTTCTGATGTAAAAAGTTGGTTTGAAAAAATGGCTCCAGTGGGGTCAGAAAAAGTTTGAATCTTGACCTGCATTAGTTATATGGACCACGATTGTTTTATGACTATGGCGCCTGACTTGTGTGTGGAATAGTTTACCCTGTACAAGACCACAGTATGATAGCGTACTCTCAGTACCATGCCTTGGTAAATGCACCTAACCTCACAGAGATCCACTTGCCATTTGTGACACTGGTTGCGTTTACCTGCATATCTTAAAAAGGTAAGTAATTTCTATCCCAGTGTTTAACTCTCTGACCATCTTATTTAACTGTGGTTAAGTCCACCCCACTTACACACAATTTTTCTGCATGATAAATGGTTTACTTGAGCCACAGTTCTATCGTGTTGGGTAACTACCACTGCTGTATTGTCATGCGTGACTTCCACATGATAAACAGCTGCTATGATGATGAGTGTGGTTGTAAACCCTGCATATTTTGTTGTTGAGATGACTGTCTTTGACCACAGCGAGTTGTGAAGGTGTATTTTAATCATTCATTGTGAGGAAAAGGCTTTATGTTTTGTGATGATCCTGAAGAGACCATGACTTATATATTATTCATCTTATTCATTTATAAGAATCATAACTGTAATTTTAAGGTTGAAATAAGTTTTTTTTATTCAGGGGAGGGAAGAAAGTAATTATTCTTGATTTTTTTTTTTATTCATGCCCCCATAAAAATATTTCATTTTCTCTCACATTGGAAGTGTTTAAATCAACAGATATACTCAGACGCCAAGAGACGATATGATAATAATTCTCGCCAACTGTTAATGATAATGATAATGAGGAGGATGATACAAAGAACCACGTATTCTCAGGTCATTGTTAAGTTCCTTGTGGATGCAGACCAATGTTAGAGATGTGTTATCGCCGCTGGGTTTTGTGTCTGGAAAGAGAATATCATAAATGAATGCCTACTCATCTGCTTTGCTTTTTTTTTTTCATTGGTATTGGGGAAAGGCTGCCCTAAGAGTAACCAGTGGATGCATCATTATTGCCCTTTAACGCCGGTCCATAACCCTTAGCCTGCGCCGATGTATAGATATAAGCCCACGGGTTGCTTCATCAGAAGCTCTGTACTGCTTGGGGATCGAACCTGGTCTTGGCAATGTGACCAAGCCGGCCACACTCCATTTTCTTTCATGCAAACCAGTTTTGCTTCTTAGGATGTAGGGCTAAGTGTTTCATCTCGCAAGAAATGAATATTTTTTTTGTTCACCACTTTGATAAACTGTTCAGGACGGACGTTTGTAGAAATGCATATTGGTTAAATCTTCGATTTTAAGTACAGATTTTGCAGATGATACCGAAAATGTAAAGTACTTCACGGGACTTGTGGGATGTTCATGGTACATGTCGGAGCTGTGCGATAGTTTCTGGTGTACAGAATTGGGCAGCGTGGTAGACTAATGTGGTAAATAAACCTTGCAAGATTATGGTTGCTTGTGATCGGGCCGGGAATTAAAACGGCCCCAATGACCCCAAAGACTGGCTGGCTTGCACTGCAGCTAATAGTACGTACTTGTCAACGTGTATTCTTCTCTTCTTCTTCTTCTTCTTCTTCTTCTTATTATTATTATTATTATTATTATTTATCCCTGGGGATAGGGGAGAAAGAATACTTCCCACGTATTCCCTGCGTGTCGTAGAAGGCGACTAAAAGGGGAGGGAGCGGGTGGCTGGAAATCCTCCCCTCTCGTTTTTTTTTTTTTTTTTTTTAATTTTCGAAAAGAAGGAACAGAGAAGGGGGCCAGGTGAGGATTTTCCCTCTAAGGCCCAGTCCTCTGTTCTTAACGCTACCTCGCAAACGCGGGAAATGGCGAATCGTATGAAAAAAAAAAATTATTATTTTTATTATTATTGTTGTTTTTGTTGTTATAATTATTATAGAAGAAGAATCATAAATATTCCTTTAAGTGGTATAATTAGAGTATATTTTTTTTGTGATGTGTGGAGTTGCCTGTCGACCGGTGCATTCAACCGCGCCAGCCCTCTTGTCGACCCGGGTAGTGACGTCACAGGGAGGCAGGCCCGGGCCTGGGAATTATTTTCTCCCCTGGATAAACAAAATCACGGTGAAAATACTGTCCACTTGTTACCTTCATGAATGGCTTTACCCACTTCATTCTTTACCCACTTCATTCAATACCCACTTCATTCTTTACCCACCTCATTCGTTATTCATTTTTTTTCGTTATGCTTCCCCCCTCGTTACCTCGAAATTACCTAAGTGGTGTAGTGGTCAGCCGCCGTTAGGTATGCATCAAGCGGGACAGATTTGGAGACCCGAACATGGCCCATAGCCAAACCCAAACTGTTTATATCTCACCTGGTTCTGGTCGATGAATAGGTACCGGGCGTAAGCTAGGATATATATATATATATATATATATATATATATATATATATATATATATATATATATATATATATATATATGTGTGTGTGTGTGTGTGTGTGTATGTGTGGGAGGAAAAGTCCCTGATGTGGGAGGACTGCCCACTCCTTCCCTCCCCAGGACGGCCACTGGGTACGCTGCAGGGGAGATCAAGTGTCCCCTGGGGGTAGAGGAGAGAACAAAAAAAAAAAGGAAAAAAACCGGGAGTCTCCTGGTGGTAAATCGGAGCCTTCCCAGAAGGGTTATTGAAAAGAAAAGTTTCATTAAGTCTTGGGGAGCCAAAGAAGGCTGCCGGAAGAGCGTGGTATGCGACGGGAGTGCGCCAAGGTCGGCAGTCCCGTGTCCCGGACGATTATTGTGGGGCTTAAGAGGGGGGATGGTCTGCATCAGCCCCTCATCCCTGGCCCGGTGTGGCCCGGCTTGGCTTGCTGCACCGGACCTCACCGGACCTTACCGGACCCTCCCTCACCACCCCCTTCCCCCAAACCCAGAGGCCAGGTTTCACCCCCCCCCCACCCCTCACTCTTTTAGGCAGGGGGGAGGACGGTCGTCGGGTTCCGCCCACCACCTCACCCTCCCCCTCACAACTTGAAGCAGGGTTGATTCCTCCAGCCGACGCCTGAGGGAGCAATAGTGGCGGACGGATGTGGACGACATGTCCGCGCGGCGCCACTGAGTTTGAACTCTCAAGCACGACGGCACGACGACCCTTGTGCACGACTGTACGACCAGTGGGCACGACGACCCTTGTGTACGACTGTACGACCAGTGGGCACGACGGCACGACAACCCTTTTGCACGAGTGTACGACCAGTGAGCACGACGATACGACGACTCACGGGGAGTGATCACACCCCGTTGGGTCGTACCATCGTGTTCATGGGGGAGGGGGGGAGGGTGACGGACCCCGTGCATAACTGGGTAGCCTCCTGTTGCTGAAGACGGACAGGCAAGCTACGTGCTGTTGTGTGACACATCGCCTAGGACAGTAGTAGTAGGAGTAGGTCGTGGGGGTGTTGAGACTCAAGGGGTAAAGGGTAATGGGTGTCGCCCGGAGTGGTGTGGGTGTAGCCACTAGGGGGTGGGTCTGACTACAGGACCACGGGTCATCCATGATGTCACGAAAGGTCAGAAGGTCAGAGGTCGGGATGACCTGTGGTGTCAGGTGTGGTAATGTTGGCATAGATTCCTCATAGGTTTATTGCAGTTTGGAAAACGTGTATTGTCTGGTCATGGTGATGCGGGAGGTGTATTTTTTGGGGTGTGTTGGAGATAGTGGTGGTGGTGGCGGCGGCGGGTGGTGGTTACAGGTGGTGGAGATGGCGGATTGTTGGTGGAGTTGGTGATGGTGGCGGTGGCAGCGGGCTGTTGGAGTTGGTGATGGTGGTGGTGGTGGTGGTGGGGCCTGGCGCAGGTGTTAGGAGTGGAGGAGATTGGCTGGGAGAGTAAACCTGAAATATTGATCCTTCGATGACTGGCAGAGGCACGTTGGTCGGTCGCCCCCCAGCCTTCCTGACCGAAGATTTTGGTCGCCCCGCCTGCAGCAGCACCGGTCGCAGCTGCCCAACAGGAACAACACCACCAGCAGCAGCAGGCAGCAGTCACCAGCAGTAGCAGCAGCAGGAGCAGTAGGTAGTAGCAGGCACCAGGGGCAGTAGCAGCAGGCACAGCAAATCGACAGTGAAAGCATCAGGGTTGAGCCACAGGATCCGTGACCCTCCTCCTCTTCCTTCTCTCTTTATTCCAGTGGCTTGCCCACTACACCCCTCTAAGACGACCCCCTCCCTCCTACCGCATCCTACCAGCCCCATCCCCCATCCAGTAGTCTTCATCTCCCCCATTACCCCCCCAAGTCCCTCTAAGACAGTCAGTCAGAAATGATGAATTCACGACCCTGTCTCCAGTCACCTGGACCCTGCTGGATCTGGAGGCACGTTGATTGTTAAAGTCTGCCTCCGCCTCCGCCTCTGTCTCCCCCAATCCCTCCCTCCCTCCCTCGGCCCTGCCGCCCCAAGACCCTATGGTCGCTCCCGCAGAAGGAGGAGCAGGAGGAGGAGGGGGTGAGGATCATCGCTGTTGTTTGGACACCTCCTTCAGGACAATCCCTCGCTCTGCCAGAGGGACGAGGGGGAGACGTGCCTGTGTTAGGTGCAACTTCAGTAGGCGAGGGACGGGGTCGCACGTACCCGTGTGAGCTGTAACTTCAGCAGGCAAGGCTGTAACTTCAGCAGGCGAGGGACGGGGACGCACGTACCCGTGTGAGCTGTAACTTCAGTAGGCAAGGCTGTAACTTCAGCAGGCAAGGGAAGGGGACGTACGTACGTAACTTGATTAGTTAAGCTCTTACATGAAATGTGTATACAATGAATAATGTTTTCATTCACTGAAGAACCATACGGGACACTGTCTGTTCGTGCGGGCTCGTGGAGGCACGTGGCACTTCATCATACGGGGGACTCGCTGTACGTGCGGGCACGTGGAGGCACGTGGCGCTTCCCCAGTCGTGCGTGGGCGAAGTGGCTGCCTCAGACGGCGGTAATGGAACGATCTTTGTCTCGACTTCATTGCCTGATGAGGTGTGATTAGACGGAAGGCGTGGGGGAGGCACCAACTGCTCCGTGGCTAACGAGGCGGTGCCCACGTCGTGGCTCTCTCTCTCTCTCTCTCTCTCTCTCTCTCTCTCTCTCTCTCTCTCTCTCTCTCTCTCTCTCTCTCTCACATGTGTCCAGAAGCAAAAACACGACCACACACTCACACACACACACACACACACACACACACACACACACACACACACACACACACACACACACACACACACACACGCCTAGATCCCCGGGATATGAACCCTGGCTCACTCAAACACAACCGTTGTAAAGCAGGTGTGAGAACTGTGTCTCAGACTCCCGCACGTTTCCCCACTCCAGCCAGTGGCGTGTGTGTGTGTGTGTGTGTGTGTGTGTGTGTGTGTGTGTGTGTGTGTGTGTACTCACACCCACAGGGCAGGCGGGCGTGTGTACTCTCCACTACTGAAGCGTGAACGTGTGAGCACTTTGAGTGGGACTTCCTCTGTACACGTTAAACACAAGTATGTAAATATGAAACCATTCAAGAGATAGAGGTGTATGTTGACACCCAGGACGGGGCGCTCATACATAGGTATATAACAAGTCCACACGAGCACTCATATATATATATATACGTGCACACGAGACGAGCGCTCATATATAAGTATATAACACGTCCACACGAGCACTCATATATATATACGTGTATGTACATACGTGCACACGAGACGAGCGCTCATATCTAAGTATATAACACGTCCACACGAGCACTCATATATATATATACGTGTATGTACATACGTGCACACGAGACGAGCGCTCATATATAAGTATATAACACGTCCACACGAGCACTCATATGTACGTGTATGTACATACGTTCACGCAAGACGAGCTCTCACACGCACTTGTACACACATATGTACACACACCACACACACACACACACACACACACACAATGAAAAATCGACTGCATCCAAAGCAGTGGAATATAGATACGTGAGCATCCAGACATATGTTCATATTTACTAAAGTCCTCACCTAAGGACAGTAAATATTAAGTACAAGTATTTGAAGTATAGACAGACACTATCTGTGTACTCTTAGACAACAGAAAAAGCAAGATATATATATATATATATATATATATATATATATATATATATATATATATATATATATATATATATATATATATTATTTATATTTATTTTATTGGAACGATGTGGTATACCGGGGTCGACGTGCTGTCAATGGATTGAACCAGGGCATGTGAAGCGTCTGGGGGTAAACCATGGAAAGTTCTGTGGGGCCTGGATGTGGAAAGGGAGCTGTGGTTTCGGTGCATTATTACATGACAGAGACTGAGTGTGAACGAAAGTGGCCTTTGTTTTCTTTTCCTAGCGCTACCTCGCGCACATGAAGGGGGAGGGGGTTGTTATTTCATTTGGTAAACATGTGATTGTCGTGTTTATCACATGTTTACCAAATGGCGTCCTAGCTTCGTCTCTTCGATGTATATCAACTGACTGTTATATTTCTCTCTCGTGTCTCCCCTGATGATGTGATTATTACACGAAAGTGCACTTGGGAACTTTTCGTGTTTCATTTTCCCCGTGGACTCATAGGAATATATATATATATAATATAGGGGATAGGGGAGAAAGAATACTTCCCACGTATTCCCTGCGTGTCGTAGAAGGCGACTAAAAGGGGAGGGAGCGGGGGGCTGGAAATCCTCCCCTCTCACTTTTTTTTTTTTTTTAATTTTCCAAAAGAGGGAACAGAGAAGGGGCCCAGGTGAGGATATTCCCTCAAGGGCCCAGTCCTCTGTTCTCAACGCTACCTCGCTAATGCGGGAAATGGCGAATAGTATGAAAGAAAGATATATATATATATATATATATATATATATATATATATATATATATATATATATATATATATATATTCAGGAGGAGACAGAAACGAGAGCAAAGTAAAGTTAAACAAGGAAATTGTGAACAGAAGACACACACTGTGGAAGAGAAGATGGGAGAGAAGACACAGACAGTGGAAGGGAAGATGGGAGAGGAGGAATCCACATTGCTGGAAAGGAGTAGACAGCATGCACACTCAGGCTGGGAAGACATAAATTCCATGCACTGTTTTTAGCATGGCGCTCTGGTCGGCCTCTGACGTGGCTGGAACGCACCATTTTCTCAGCCGACAGTACACAGGGGAGTCGTGAGGCCTTTGATTCCATACTCTCATGGACCAGCCACTTGTTTACCGCGCGGTGAACCTCGAATAAGAGCGGGTCGGGGTGGGTGGGTCAGGCGTCCGAATCTACACACTCCCATCATGGTGGCCGAGCGTTTTGGAACCGCTCAATCAACCAGCGAGAACCCTTTAAGCAACAGGGTTCGAATCTACAAACGTCGCTGTGGTAGCCGAGGACTGGAACCGCTCAGTCAACTTGCGAGGGGACCCTTTCGAAGCAGGCTGAAGCAGCAGGGGTTCGAATCTACACTTTCCAGTGTGGTCTTCGAGCGTTAGAACCACTAGACCAATCCTCTGTTCGTGACAAGTTTGCCACCCGGGTCCTGTACTCTCGACACACAAGCACTCACATATGTACCCACACAGGCCCCTACATATGTACAGACATACATAGCCCTTCCCTTTCCTTCCACCACCCCTGCAGTACAGCAAGGCACCACCGCGCCCAACCCAGGTGCGCACGGCACATAATAACGTGACACCCAGGGGCGCCTGGGGCCCTTGCTGGATCGTCTTCGAAGCTCTTCCGTTGTTCCCCATCCCTATACCACTGTGATGGCTGTCCCCACCCCCTTTCCCCTCTGCCATCGTGATCCCCTCCCTCCCCTTCTCTGCTGCTGCTGCTGCTGCTGCCGCCGTCAGCAGCAGCAGCAGCAGCAGCAACAAACACAGCCATGACCCCAGGTTACGGGGTCCTCCGGGGCCCGTTACGCGAGTTCCCCGACTTGGGCCGCTCGTCCAAACTCCTAACTTGCCGACCCCAGGGTGACGCCCGGTCGTTCACTGGTGGCCCCGGTCGTTCGCTGGTGGCCCCGGTCGTTCGCTGGTGGCCCCGGTCGTTCACTGGTGGCCCCGGTCGTTCACTGGTGGCCCCGGTCGTTCGCTGGTGACGCCCGGTCGTTCACTCGTGGCACTGGTCGTTGTCTGGTGACGTCTGGTCGTTGTCTGGTGACGCCCGGTCGTTCTCTCGTGGCATTGGTTGTTGTCTGGTGACGCCCTGTCGTTCTCTAGTGGCATTGGTCGTTGTCTGGTGACGCCCGGTCGTTCTCTCGTGGCATTAAGCGATGTCTGGTGACGACTGGTCGTTCTCTGGTCGTGATTGGGGTTGGTTGGTTGGTCCTGGCCGTGGTTTGGTGGTTCTGGTCGTTGTGGGATCGAGCCTGGTCGCCGTCTCGTGACACTGGTCGTTATGTGCTGACAATGGCGAGGCGTGGTCGTTGTCTGGTGACCCTGGTCGTTGTCTGGTGACACTGGTCGTTGTCTGGTGACCCTGGTCGTTGTCTTATGATATAGGTCGTTGTCTGGTGACCCTGGTCGTTGTCTTATGACATTGGTCGTTGTCTGGTGACCCTGGTCGTCGACTGGTGATCCAGGTCGTCGCCAGTCAGTCGTCGTGATCATTCCTCGATGGTCGTTACTGTGAGATCTGGCCGGGTTGTGGGAGGACAACCTGGTTGACTCCTGAACTCTCAATTGACCCTCCTGTATTCTTGGTCGACCCTCCCAGAGTCTTGGTCGACCCTCCCAGAATCTTGGTCGACCCTCCCAGAATCTTGGTCGACCCTCCCAGAATCTTGGTCGACCCTCCCAGAATCTTGGTCGACCCTCCCAGAGTCTTTGGTTGACCATCCCAGAGTCTTTGGTCGACCCTCCCAGAGTCTTGGTTGACCATCCCAGAATCTTGGTCGACCCTCCCAGAGTCTTGGTTGACCATCCCAGAGTCTTGGTCGACCCTTCCAGAATCTTGGTCGACCATCCCAGAGTCTTTGGTCGACCCTCCCGTATTCTTGGTCGACCCTCCCAGAATCTTGGTCGACCCTCCCAGAGTCTTGGTCGACCCTCCTAGAATCTTGGTCGACCCTCCCGTATTCTTAAGGGTCGACCCTCCCAGAATCTTGGTCGACCCTCCCAGAATCTTGGTCGACCCTCCCGTATTCTTAAGGGTCGACCCTCCCAGAATCTTGGTCGACCCTCCCGTATTCTTGGTCGACCCTCCCAGAATCTTGGTCGACCCTCCCAGAGTCTTGGTCGAGCCTCCCGGGTTCTTTGGTCGACTCCTTCCGGATCCCTGGTTAAGTCTTCCTGTGTTTGTCCAGGTCAACTGGAAATTGAGGGAGGAGGAAATGGGGACGATGGGTGGTAACACTGTATTGGGACGGTGGGTGGTAACACTGTATTGGGACGATGGGTGGTAACACTGTATTGGGACGATGGGTGGTAACACTGTATTGGGACGATGGGTGGTAACACTGTATTGGGACGGTGGGTGGTAACACTGTATTGGGACGGTGGGTGGTAACACTGTATTGGGACGGTGGGTGGTAACACTGTATTGGGACGGTGGGTGGTAACACTGTATTGGGACGGTGGGTGGTAACACTGTATTGGGATGGTGGGTGGTAACACTGTATTGGGACGGTGGGTGGTAACACTGTATTGGGATGGTGGGTGGTAACACTGTATTGGGACGGTGGGTGGTAACACTGTATTGGGACGGTGGGTGGTAACACTGTATTCTTGGGTCTTCTTGTGTTTGTCCAGGTCAACTGGAAACACGAGGTTGAATATTGGGTAGCAACAGTGGGTCTGTCCAGGTCACAGTAAATAGAAACTTCAGTGTGGGTAGGAATGTTTATATGGGGAATGTTTATATGGGAATGTTTATACGCTGTTACGGTAAACATGTGAATCGTGTATGATATGGACCAGTGCGAGGGGGCTGGAAATCCCCCCCTCCCTTTTTTTTTTTCTTTTTTACTTTTCAAAAAAAAAAAAAAAAAAAAAAAACAGAAGGGGGGGCCAAGTGAGGATACGCCCTCTTAAGGCCCAGTCCTCTGTTCTTAACGCTACCTCGCTAACGCGGGAAGTGGCGAATATGTATGAAAAGAAAATAATATATAGTTACTGTACCGTAATTTTGATAGTTTGAACACAAGAGGACCCCCTCCCCCCTTTTATTTTCATACCTTTGTGGCTACTATTCCACAGCGATCGTCAGAGAATCGAGACATAGAAGGAAGGGAGGGAGGAGAAGACCGTAATAACACCAGTGTATGATTGCATTGCTAGATCCATCGTGACTTTCAGGACTGAAATGCAAGTAATGTGTTCTCGAGTTAAGGGGGAAAAGAAAGCCAACCGAGAGTCTTGGAGTCCCTCAAATCACAGAGGACTATTATTCATTAGGAGAACATCATCTCCCCATTAAAAGGCTTGGTCCCCCTCGTCTCCTGGACATTAAAACTTTCTGCGCTCCTTCATGAGACCAGGAGGATCCATCTCCTTCTTGTAGCCGGAAGGATCTGGCGTCTTACAGGATCCATATCGTCTTGCACCAGAAGGATCTATCTATCTATCATATATATATATATATATATATATATATATATATATATATATATATATATATATATATATATATATATATATATATATCGTCTTTCACCAGAAGGATCCATCGACTTGCAAGATCCGTTGTCTTGCACTAGAAGGATCTATCATTTTGCACCAGAGAGATTCGTATCGTCTTGCACCAGAAGGATCCATCGCCTTTGTAGGATCCGTCCTCCAGCACCAGTAGGATCCATTATAATCTTCCACCAGCAGGATCTATCATCTTGCACCGGGAGGATCCATACCATCCTGCACCACATGGAGGAGCCATCGCCGTCTTCCATCTTGAGCACCACCGAGGAGTATCAGAGCGGGGCGGCGTCCTGTGTTGTCTTTAGTGCCTCTGTATCTCCCCGGTGCAGGACGCAGCTTTGGCTCGACGGGTTAATACACTCTCCCCTCCCCTCCCCTCCTCCCTGGTGGTGAGGTATGCTGTAGGTCGGTGTGGTATGCTCCTACCCACCTCTTTTAGCTTGAGGTATGTTCCAGTAGGTCAGGTTATTATACTCTTCCTCCCACTCCCTTACTCCTCGTGATGTACATATACGGTTGATGAGGAAGGGGCGGTATGACTCGGTTTCGTTGTATGGGAGGAGATCTGTGTGGTGTGCCACTCCATTGGTTGTGATGGGTCTGATGATACACACTGGTGCTTGTTATGTGTGTGTGTGTGTGTGTGTGTGTGTTTGTGTGTGTGTGTGTGTGTGTGTGTGTGTGTGTGTGTGTGTGTGTGTGTGTGTGTGTGTGTGTGTGTGTGTGTGTGTGTGTATGTAAATTAGTGTGATGTGGACTTATAGTGATATGACACAAGGTTAGGTTAGGCTAGACACTTAGATAAGGTAGGTTTGGTTAGATAGGTAAATTACGTTAGTAGACTGTTAAGTTAGGTTAGGTACATGTGAAGGTTAGATTGTTTGATAAGTAGGTTAGATTAGGGTAGTAAATAGGATGTTTAAGTTGGTAGACAGGTAAAGTTAGGTTAGGTTAGACAGGTAAAGTTAGGTTAGGTTAGATAGGTAGATAGGTGAGGTAGATTAGACGTATAGCCGCGACGATGGCCGACACTTTACCCAGCGCAGATCCAGTCCTGTACATACCAAGAAAGACTGGTTCCAGAAATGCCATATACACGACGGTATGACCCTTGAGTACGACGGTACGATACATGAACACGACAGTACGATACATGAACACCACGGTACGATACTTGAACACGACGGTGCGACCCTTGAGTACGACGGTACGATACATGAACACGACGGTACGATACATGAACACGACGGCACGATTCTTGAACCCGACGGTGCGACCCTTGAGTACGACGGTACGATACATGAACACGACGGTACGATACATGAACACGACGGTACGATACTTGAACCCGACGGTGCGACCTTTGAGTACTACGGTACGATACATGAACACGACGGTACGATACTTGAACACGACGGTGCAACCCTTGAGTACGACGGTACGATACATGAACACGACGGTACGATACTTGAACACGACGGTGCGACCCTTGAGCACGACGGTAAGATGCTGGAACACGACGGCACGACCTTTGAGCACGACGGTACGACCTTTACTTTAAGTACGACGCTACGACCCTTTGGGATATGAAGGCCCGGCCTTTGACCTCCTGTCCCTTTAGGAGGGTCTTTTCGGACTTCGTGTCGTCACTCTGCATCACAGCCAGCCAGTCAGTCGTCCGTCCGTCATGTCGTGGTTCAGTGTGTGTCTGTCGTGCCGACGCGTCGTGCCTTGAAGGAGCGGTTGAGGATAGCAGTCATCCGGCGGAGCCTTTTTGACCTTCATTTTTCATTATTACAAAAGAAAAAGAAAAAAAAATCTTATTTAATCGTGAATGGAAACGAGTCACCCAGGCCGTGCCTTTAAAAAGCCTGCGGGAGGGATGAGCGACAGGTGCGTCGTGACCAGGGGTGGGGCTTGTAGGTAGAGTGCGTGGGGTTGGAGGGGGGGTCTCTCATCAAGCTGGGAAGTCAGTAGAGTGCGTGGAGTTGAGCTGGGGTTAGCCCAAGTTGAGGGGTTTTGGGGGAGGTTGTCAGAGTGCGTTGTGACGGGTGGTGGAGAGGCGTAGAAGTGCGTGGGTGGGGGTTTTGTAGGGTTTGATAAGTTAAGAGTGTGTGGATCAGGCCGTGGATTATGAAAAGTTGATGGCGAAGCGAGTAGAGTGTGTTGGTTTGTGGGTTAGGGGTGGTCTGCAGGACACTGGTTGGGTGGCGGACTGAGGCCGATGGATAGGTAGATAGGACGAGGAGTGAGAGGATGGCCGAGGATAGATGGAAGAAGGAGGAGGAGGAGGTAGAGGAGGGCTGAGGATGGAAAAGCGAATGGAGAGGGATAGTAAAGGATCGACTCAAGGAGGAAGCGAGAAGGGAAAGGGAGGCGGGAAGGATGAGGCTAGGGAGGGTCGAGGATCTGTTCTGCGTGCAGGAGCAGGAGCATCAAGGATTCCTCAAGGAGGCGAGGCAAGATGCGTGGTAATTCCTTGGAATGTGAGGTGGCTCATGAGGCAGCGCCCGCTGCACAGTGTGAGGCACTGACGGTAGGATGTGAGGCACTTAACCACAGTGTGAGGCACTCGCCACAGTGTGAGGCACTCACCACAGTGTGAGGCACTCACCGCAGTACGAGGCACTCACATTAAGCAGGGGATTTCGTCCATATTTTATGCCGTGCTTGGGTGTAGGGTGTGTGTTCACCCGGCCCCTACCCATAAGTGTAATGACGTCATAAACTGATGCCACCCATCCCCTCCCCACCACCTACCACCACCCCTCCCTCCCACTGCCTCATGACCCATCACTGGCCCGTTGCCGAGCAACACGCCCCCCCCCCATTCCCCACCCCATCACCGTTCCCCCTCAGTAACCACCACCACCAACACATGACCCCCCCCCCCTCCAACCTCAGCCTCAAACCTCACTCTCCCTCACGCCCCATCACCACAGTCCCTTCTATCCCTTCACCACTCACAGTCGGTCGCCTGTCCCTCCTCATGCCTCCTCTCTCCCCATCACTCACCCTCCCCATCCTTCATTCTCTCTGGTTCTGTCTCCCACCCCATTCTTCACTCTTCCCTCATGTTTGTGTTTACTGACCCCCCATTAATGATGCCGCTTCTCAGTATCATCCCCATTGGTTGTAGAACTACCCATCCCTCTACCCCATCGCATGTTCCCTTGACCCATCACCATTCCAGTGCCCCCATCACAATCTTGTCACGTTAACCATATAAATGTTCCCCCTCACCCCGCCCCACCCCATAAGCACCTCCCTGCTGTCTAACACTAATTCCACCCTCACTCCCCTTTACCCTTATCATCATCATCATCATCATTATCATTATCATCACTATCATCACTATCATCACAATCATCACTATCATCACAATCATCATCACTATCATCATTATCATCATCACAGTCATCATCATCATCACAGTCATTATCATCACTATTATCATTATCATCACCATCATCATCATCATCATCATTATCATCACTATCATCATTATCATCACCATCTCCAATATCATCATCATCATTATCATCACTATTATCGTTATCATCACTATCACCATCATCATCATCATCATCATTATCATCACTATCATCATTATCATCACTATCTCCATCATCATCATCATCATCATTATCATCACTATCATCACAATCATCACTATCACCACCATCACTTCTACCCTCTGGCATATAACCATCCCCCATTTTTTACCCCTTGCGGTCTCCAGCCTCGCGCATGACCATTCTCTCTCGCATTCCCCATTACCTCCTGCTCCCCATCACCACCTCCCATCCCTCCTCCCCTCGGATGGCGTCCGTCTGGTCCAGGCCGCCGACCACCGCCACCTGCGGATACCTAAATCACACACTTGACCCCATGTGACCCCACTTGGTGTGGGGTTGGAGGGGGGGGGGGTTGTCTCTCCCTGCCGGGTCTCATGCTTGCCGTAGGCTGCGCCCGGTCTGGCCGGCCCAGCTCTCTCTCTCTCTCTCTCTCTCTCTCTCTCTCTCTCTCTCTCTCTCTCTCTCTCTCTCTCTCTCTCTCTCTCTCTCTCTCTCTCTTGTACTGCTTCCCCGTAAATCTCAGTTCCTCTGGACCTCGCACGTTGACCACGTACGCGGTCCTTAGCCACGATGTACGTACAGTATGTGAACAAGTCGTGTGTGTATATATATATATATATATATATATATATATATATATATATATATATATATATATATATATATAAGGTGTTTTTCTCCCATGGATTCTGTGGTCTCACTTTATTGAAAATGGGACGTTACCCACATTTTGGTACTCCCCTGTGACCGCTGTGCCCTGGTCACTTTGACAACAGTCGTGCCCTGTGTCACGCTGTGTGTGTGTGTGTGTGTGTGTGTGTGTGTGTGTGTGTGTGTGTGTGTGCCGGAACCATCCGTAGTAAACTGTCCCTTCGAAATTTCTCTTTCACCACTACCCCACCACTACCACCACCACTACCACCCACCACTACCATCCACCACTACCCCCACCACTACCACCACCAACCACCACTGGCCCTTGAGCTGAGATTGATCTCATGCAGTGGTGTTACCACTAGCTAGATGTGTCTCGCGTTATGTAAACATTGACTCGATAGTCAGATGAGGTGAGCTCAACACAAAGTGGTGTGTTGCGTTATATTGAATACGTAAAGTGCAGGAGGCGGGCTCAACACAGTGTAAAGTGTTGCACGTATAGTGTGTGTTCCGTGGACATGCAACACACGGCGATATAAGTATTGTAAGTACTGTGTTGTAGTGTAGTAGTAGTAGTAGTAGTAGTAGTGTTAGGGGGAGGAGGCGGAGGAGAGGGTGCCCGGACTGACCCTTTCCTTCCCCACCCAACCCAACTCAACCCACTTTCTCCCTCTCCCCACCCCCTCTCTTTCTCCCCCCCCCGGCGTCCAGGCACGCGAGCGGGTGGGCCTACCCCACCGGCTGGAGGAGTGGGTGGGCCTGCCTCCTCCTCCCGTACCTACCCTACCCCACAGCCACCCACGATCCCCCCAGGGTGGGCTGGATGGTATGGGGCGTCGTTAGCCAGGCGGCGGGTTATCTATTGTGCCATTACTCGCGCTGTCCAGCGGGTCGCCTCGCCTGTTCGTCAGCCCGGCGACTGCATTTGCTGCTCAGGCCATTTTGACTCCTCCCCTCCCCTTCCCTTCCTCACCTCCTCCTCCTCTCCGCCGCTGCCGTCTAGCTAGACCTGCTCTTCCTCCCCCTCCCCACTCTCTCCCAGCCTTTCCTCCCCCTTCCTCCTCCTCCCTTCCCCTCGTCATACACGTACTCTCCTCCTCCTCCTCCTCCCCCTCCTCCTCCTCCTAATTCTCCTCCTCTTTCTCCTCCTCCTCCTCCTTCCCCACCGCCCCCCCCCCCTCAGTAGTTGAAGTTCGGCCATGTTTATGGCACCATCGCTCTCCGCGTCTCCCCGGGGGGAGGGAGGAGGGCTGGGGGTGTGTGCCTCCTCCCTCCCTCTTCCCAGCCCGTCGCCGCCCGTCCCCGGACGCAGCAGTCCTCCTGTACAGTCCGGACTCTCGTTGCCTGGGTTCTTACGTCCACACACCTCGCTAGACTCGTCTGGTCCCTCACCCTGGCTGTATAACCTCACACACTGAGTAACTTTGTCTTCCCTCCCTCCCTCTCCCCCGCACACTTGACTTTAAACCCCCATCATGTTAACTTTACCACACCACACCTCCCTCCTCACCCTCGGCTCATACTAACCGTGCACCCCCCCCTCACATCACACTAGCTCTGCAACACCCCCATCATACTGGCTTCACAACACCCCCTCACACTCGCCCAGCACCGCAGAGCGTTTAAGTGTCGTCATTCTGCTCGACGAACTTTATGATGATATAGCGCAAGTGGAGCCCAGAGCCCAGCCTGGATCCCAGCCCAGCCCAGCGCCCAGACCAGAGCCCAGCACAGCCTACCCCAGAGCCCAGCCCAGCCCAGCTCAGAGCCCAGCCCAGCCCAGCGCCCAGACCAGAGCCCAGCACAGCCTACCCCAGAGCCCAGCACAGCCTACCCCAGAGCCCAACCCAGCCTAGCTCAGAGCCCAGCTTAACCCAAACCCATGTCGCAGCCCATCCCATCCCAGAGCCCAGCCTACCCCAGAGCTGAGCCCAGAGCCCAGCCCACCCCAGAGCTGAGCCCAGAGCCCAGCCCAGCACAGCCCAGAGCCAAGCCCAGCACAGCTCAGAGCCCAGCCCAGCCTACCCCAGAGCCCAGCCCAGCCTACCCAAGAGCCCAGCAAAGCCTACCCCAGCTCAGAGCCCAGCCCAGCCTACCCTAGAGCCCAGCTTAACCCAGCCCATGTCGCAGCCCATCCCATCCCAGACCCCAGCCTACCTCAGAGCTGAGCCCAGAGCCCAGCCCAGCCCAGCCCAGCCGGTGCTTGTGTTAACCAAGGTCATCCGCGACCCTGGACCCGCGGGTGCACGTTGCATGTCGTGCGTCCCCGCCTCAGGACAGGTGTCGTGCGCCTGCAGGGAAACACTTGTCATACGCTGGCAGGCAGGTGTACGTGTGCTCTCGTACACGTGTTATGCAGTTTCACACAGTTGTCATGCGTTCTCAGACAGGTGCGTTGCGCTCTCAGACAGTTGTCATGCGTTCTCAGACAGGTGCCATGCGCTCTCAGACGGCAGTCGTGCGTTCTCAGACTGGTGCCATGCGCTCTAAGGCAGCTGTCATGCGTTCTCAGACAGGTGTCATGCGCTCTCAGACGGCTGTCATGCGTTCTCAGACAGGTGCCGTGCGCTCCCAGACAGCTGTCATGCGTTCTCAGACAGGTGCCGTGCGTTCTCAGACGGCTGTCATGCGTTCTCAGACAGATGCCATGCACTCCCAGACAGCTGTCATGCGTTCTCAGACAGGTGTCATTCGCTCTCAGACAGCTGTCATGCGTTCTCAGACATGTGCCACATGCTCTATAACAGGTACCGCCGCACGCGTTCTAAGACAAGTCTCATGCGTCATCAGATAGGCGTAAAAAATGCGCTCTCCAACAGGTGTCGTCGTGCACTCCCGGACAGACAGGCGTTCGATCCCAGCGAGAGAGAGAGAGAGAGAGAGAGAGAGAGAGAGAGAGAGAGAGAGAGAGAGAGAGAGAGAGAGCTCCCTGTGTATACGCGTTCGTCACGTTGCATCAACAGCCATAGCTTTCACAGCTAAACCTCTCCCGTGACGTGTGTTGTCCCCCCAGGTGTTGTCCACCTGCGCCAGTGTTGTTCATCACCTGGACCACCAGTGTTGCGGGTAGGTGTTGTCCGTCTGTACCAGTGTGTGTGTGTTTTCTCGGTCAGGTGTTGTTCACCTGGACCAGTGGTGCCTGCCGTCAGGTGTTCAACTGTACCAGTGTTGCCGTCAGGTGTTCAGATGTACCAGTGTTGCCGTAAGGTGTTCAACTGTACCAGTGTTGCCGTCAGGTGTTCAGATGTACCAGTGTTGCCGTAAGGTGTTCAAATGTACCAGTGTTGCCGTCAGGTGTTCAGCTGTACCAGTGTTGCCGTCAGGTGTTCAACTGTACCAGTGTTGCCGTCAGGTGTTCAACTGTACCAGTGTTGCCGTCAGATGTTCAGCTGTTCCAGTGTTGCCGTCAGGTGTTCTCTCTCTTCTCTTCTCTCTTCTTCTCTTTCTCTCTTCCTCTCCTCTCTTCTCTCATGCCGCCACAAGATGATAGGAAATTATGACTCAGGATACTTTATAGTCGGGAAGATATATGCTCAAGGTACTTGAAAACACTAGTAAAGTGTGGCTCAGGATATATAAGTATTAGTAGATCATTACCTCAAGGGGGGACTCTGTTCGCTAAAGATGAAGAGAAACTCGGTGGTACTTTTATGAGTCTCACCTGTTGAAGAGCTCTGGTTAAGTGTCGTCCTGTCCCTGTGAGGTGTTCCAGGCACTGTCTCAACACCTGAGGATGGATGGTGGGGGGGGGGGGGGGGCAGTCTACGGTAGGTGGGTGCCACGGTTCACTAGGTGGTGGTGTGGGTGGGAGGGGCAGTCTACGGTAGGTGGGTGCCACGGTTCATTAGGTGTTGGTGTGGGTGGGAGGGACAGTCTACGGTAGGTGGGTGCCACGGTTCACTTGGTGGTGGTGTGGGTGGGAGGGGCATTCTACGTTGGTGGTGTGCGTGGGAGGGACAGTCTACGGGAGGTGGGTGCCACGGTTCACTAGGTGGTGGTGTGGGTGGTAGGGTCAGTCTACGGTAGGTGGGTGCCACGGTTCACTAGGGGGTGCTGTTGGTGGTAGGGTCAGTCTACGGTAGGTGGGTGCCACGGTTCACTAGGTGGCAGATGAATACCACGTAGAAAGCACTGGCCCCTGGTTGATGGGGGGAACCACATCAGACGTCTGTAGGAGTTAAAGTAATACCATACGATATGTTGATGATGCTCACCACCTTAAGTGAAATATAAGACTCTCTCTCTCTCTCTCTCTCTCTCTCTCTCTCTCTCTCTCTCTCTCTCTCTCCCCCGCCGCCTCCCCCTCCTCTGCCGTTGCATAGTTCCTAGATGTCCGTCACTTTAGGGTTAATCACATTTTTTTTTGTTCCCCCTCGCTCACTCGCTCCACCGCCCGCGTTATTTTTTTTTTTTTTTACCGCCCGCCTCTATACACTCAACACCAGCGGTCGGGGGACATTTGTCCGTGATGGTGTCCCCCCCCCCCTCTCTACCCCCTCCGTCGTCCAGGGACTCGGGCTAGGGAAGAGCATGTCCAGGGGATGGAGGAGGCATGAGGACCCCTCGCCCAGGGATAGAGAGGTAGGGTTAGGTCTGATCTTTGTACTAGGTCAGAGGTAGGGGCATCGCGTCTAGGGATAGAGCCAGTGACGTCTCGTCCAGGGACGGCGCCGGGAACATCCCCGTCCAGGGACGGAGCAGCTTAGGACATCGTGTGCGTCCACGTCCTTGGAGTTGTCTCGGTATTCCCAGTTCGACCCCTCTCGCTAGCATGACGGTACGACCCTTGAGCAAAGTGATGTACGACCCATGGATGTAGGATGTTATGGTCATATTTTGGGTCTGACCTTTGTAAGGGTGAGTCCAAGGGTATAAGGATCAGGTCAAGGGTCTAAGACGTCATCACACTTCCCTAATTACCCCGACAGTAGGAGTGTTGGGAGGTAGGCAGGTAAATAGGGGGTCTTGAGGTTACAAGATGATGATATTAATGAGAGCGATAATTAAATTGATAATGATAACGGTAAAGATATTAGTAACGAAAGGAATAATAATAATAATAATAATGATAATAATAATAATAATGATAATAATAATAATAATAATAATAATAATAATAATAATAATAATATAATGATGATAATGATAATGATTATTGATTATGATAATAACAGTAATAGTAATAATGATAATGATAATAGTGGGTGAGGTTTGATGAGCTCAAGAGGGTGTGATGAAATGGTTTGGACAAATGGCGAGAATGAGTGAGGAAAGATTGACAAAGAGGAGGATGTATGTGTCAGAGGTGGAGAGAACAAGGAGAACGTAGAGACCAAATTAGAGATAGAAGGATGGAGTGATTAATATTATAAGTGATCGGAGGTTTGAACATTCAGGAGGGTGAAAGGCGTGCACGGGATCGACTGAATTGGAATTATGTGGTATACTGGGGTTCGACGTCCCGTTAGTGAACTGAACCCATGAACATGTGAAGCGTCCGGGGTAAACCATGGAAAGGTCTGCGGGGACTGGTTGTGGAAGAGGAAGCTTTGGTTCCGATGCATTATACATGACAGCTAGAGACTAGACGCGATCGGATGCGACCTTTTATTTTTTCTCAGTACCTGGCGTTACCTCGCCAGTGCGAGAAACGGCGAACGAGTACAAATGAAATGTGTATTGGTATTATGTACACTTACGTGTGTGTGTGTGTGTGTGTGTGTGTGTGTGTGTGTGTGTGTGTGTGCGTGTGCTGGGGCGAGGGGGAGGGTAGTGTGGGGTGGGCGGGTGTACAGTGACAGTTCTCTCGGCGCCACACATTCCTGAGAGAGAGGCGGCCAGACAGGCGGAGGCGGCGGCGGCGGCGGCGACCCTCCCAGATCATCTCCCCCCTGGCACCAGCTGGATGTGGCGATAGCTGGGTGTGGCACCAGCTGGATATGGCGTCAGATAGGTGTGGCACCATCCGGATGTGGCAGTGTGGCACCAGCAGGGTGTGGCAGTAGCTGTATTTGGCACCGGTTAGATATGGCACCATCTGCATGTGGCATCGGCTTGGTGCTGCATCCGCTGGATTTGGCGCCAGCTGGGTGTGGCACCAGTAGAGTGTGGCACCAATAAGTTATGGCACCACCGGTCCCCTGGCACTGTCTCCAAGCTCAGCGCCAGCTGGGTGTGGCACCACTCATGGACCAGCTGAGACGTCATCTTCTGCTGCTGTTCCAGCTGGTGTTCCAGGTAACATCCTTGAGCCATTGTACGTAACGACCCGTCACCTGGCCCGTGACAATCGCCCCGTCACACGCACGCCAGGCAGGTAAGGTCGTGGCCCCTATGTTCCTCCTCCTCCTCCTCCTCCTCCTCCTCCTCCTCCTCCTCCTTCTTCAGGAGGAGCCACTGCCCTGGAGGATAGGGCAGCGCCGTCAAAAAGACAGACAGTTCGTAGTTGGCGCTGAACGTTACCACATTGGCAACACTGTTTGTTTACATCCGACGGAAGCTCCGTGGGCGACTACTGAGTCACTGGGGGGGAGGGAGGGGGGGGGGTAGGGGAAGGCAGGCGAGGGTACAGAACAACTGTCATATATTGTCACAGTGAATGCCAGGAAGAAAGCGTCGGCCAATGCATTGAAGTCTTGGTTTTAAGTGTAAGTGACGGAGTAGATTGTATGTTTACTAACGGGGTGGTGGTGGTGGTGCTTGTGTATGATCTGCTATTTATAAACTTTAACTTGTATGATAGTAACGGCGTGGTGGTGGTTGTGTATATGTGTATTGCTTATAAACTGTAATTTGTATGATAGTAACGGGCTGGTGGTGGTTGTATAATAGTACTATTCATAAACCTTGATTTTGCATATCAGTACAATTGAAGAAGCCACATGTATTATAAGTGTACACTTGATCATTTGGTCTCTGGTAAGAACATTGTTGCTCACAGTGTTACCGTAAGACCGGTCGTGACCTTGAGAACATCCCAGTCTTTGTGTGTGTGTGTCTGTGTGTCTACGAGAGAGACGGGGAAGGGAGGGTGTTAGGGGTGAGGTTACGGCGACGTCATTTGTCTGGCGCGGCCTGAGTGTTGCCAGATAAGTAGGGAATACGTGCTTCCTCCGGTGTTAATTTCCCCCCAACCCCACGTCTCATGCGGTGTAGTCTGTCTGTAGGGGGTGGGTGTTGAGGGGGTGGGGGCGCGTTGTTGATTGCTCGTCCGCGCCCCTTGTGTTGTGACGTTAGCTGGCTCAGGTGATCCAGCCCCAGCCAGCTTTTGGGGGACGAGAGAGAGAGAGAGAGAGAGAGAGAGAGAGAGAGAGAGAGAGAGAGAGAGAGAGAGAGAGAGCTTGCCCCGTGCGCACCCCGCCTGGCGCAGGTGTTTGAATCGCCGATCGCGCGGTTCCCGCCAACGGACACCAACCTCTTTTGTTGACGTCGGTTTGCATGTTAGATGACGACCAGCGAAAATAAATAAAAAAAGATTCTTCCAGTTTAGACCATGATTGTATGGCTTGTTGAAAAGCGGATACAGTTGGATTTATTGATTCGGGAGAGATGATATTTTATTGACGTTTGACCGTGCTGTGAGACGAGCTAGTCCGGTTTAACGCTTCGTTAATGATACTAGGAGCTTTTATGCGTTTATAAGTCCAAGTCTTCTTCATCAGAGAGAGTAGAGCGAGATCTTAATTCTCCTGTAGGAGAAAGACAATCAGAAACAGGAACTAAACCATCTGTGTATGTAGTCCCGACTGAGGATTAGCGAGCATTATAACGGTGTACAAATCCTAACGACTTTTTCTTTTTTTCCCCAAGCAAGAAATGGATATAATCTTTAACTGCAAGAAATGAATATGATACTCAACTTCAACTGTTTAGGAATGAATAGATGATAGACTCCATAACTCTAATTCTTCAGCAAGTCATATAATGATTACGTGGCGAGGGAAGTGGTCAGTAGGCTGTGACAATGCATCGGCGAAGTATGGATAAAAATATCCATTTGTCCTCATCATCTTAATGAAGTGCGTTTACTCCCGGGCTCTCAGTATTGACGAGAGTCAGTGAGGTATCAAGCACTTTGCCTCTGATTGGATGATGCCTGAACGATTTTTTGTTCCTGTTTTTTTTTTTAGCAGTGTCGCAACCAGCAAACATGAGCTACCGCAGGGGACTGCAGAGGCGAATTCAGGTTATTGTTCTAAACAGAAAATGAAAAATTCTGAGCGAGTGTAATTATGTCACTGCTTATGTTGAGAAGTTAAGTTATTCCTTTTTTTTTTTTTTCTAAACGAGCGTAAGTTATAGGACGAGACTTATATTAAGAGAATTATACTTTTTATGATGATGCTAACCTGGATGAAACAAGACTATGTCCAATATGTATCGGACGTGGTTGTTGGCCTAACCACAGCTAACCACTTCTAGGAATAGCTAAGCCTCCTTGGGTTGTGGTTAGAGTGGTTGATATATCAAAGCCTTAGATCTAAGACCAAGTAGGTAATAATGCATTTTTTTTTCTTGTCTCATAAACTTGGTGAAAATGTACTGACGAGTAGATGTATTTTTACACGCACACACACACACACACACACACACACACACACACACACACACACACACACACACACACACACACACACGGACATCAGCCTGCACACTCGTAAATAACCCATGGTATTTGTGTAATGTCTCTCAAACCCACTCTTATTATTTATAGCTTTGATACCTATTTGTTATTATTTTTATTATTATTTATTATTATTATTATTATTATTATTATTATTATTATTATTATTATTAGTAGTAGTAGTAGTAGTAGTAGTAGCAGCAGTATTATTTTAGTAGTAGTGATAGTAGAAGAAGAATTAGTACAATGCAAATGCAAGTGAGTGTGAGGTGTGCAAGAGAAAGCGGCAGGGAGAGAAAGGCTCGGGGGTGCTGAAAAAGAGAGAGAAAAAGAGCAAATGAGAGGTGGGGTGAGAGAGTATCGATGAACTTCAGCGAGAGTATGAAAATCTCTTTTGAAGGAAGTGAATGGTGTGAGGGGGTGTAGTGGGGGGGGGGGACGAGAGAACAAATGGGAGCAGCAGTGAGGAAGGAACAGACGGTAAAGTGGTGGTAACAGGTGTGTGTGTGGTGTGTGTGTGTGTGAGAGAGAGAGAGAGAGAGAGAGAGAGAGAGAGAGAGAGAGAGAGAGAGAGAGAGAGAGAGAGAGAGAATTTGAAAGGACTTTTGAATATGTTAGACGGTAAGGTGGCTGGTGTAGCTCGTTTGGGGTGAGGAAGAGGCACTTGGAGGAAGAGGATCCCGGCAGAGCCACGGATGAGACGAGGAGGGGCACTGTGGCAGGGGTGGATGGGAGGTAGATGTGAGGTGGTGGTGGTGGGGGTTGGTAGGGAGTAGGTCTTTCGAGCCAGGGGTGGATGTAGAGTATGCTGAATGTGTGTGTGTGGGGGGGAGGGGGGTTTGTGGGTTGTGGTCAGGGAGATAAGTCAGTTGTGGGACGACCTGGGAGATGATGAGTCAGTTGTGGGACGACCTGGGAGAAGAGTCAGTCTCAGGTGTTCAGGAGGCACGACTCTGATGGAAGGCTCCGAAAGCGAAAGTCCAGAAGCGGGTGTGTGTTTTTTTAAGCTGGGAGTGTATGTGAGAGGGGGAAGTTGAGGGTTGATGTGAACGGAGGGAAGGCGGAGGAGGCGCAGCATGGGAGCAAGACAGGGCGGATTAGATGTAAGTTTGATTGAGGAGGGCGTGGAGGAAGTGTGGAGGTTTTTCTCATGCACCTGGGAATGGACACGACAAGAGGGTGGAACCACATTGGGGGAGGGGCTGAAGTGTGGAATAGGGTATGGGGGATGGGGTATGGCCAAGGGCCTTGGGAGAATTAAGGAGACTGTGGGAGGAGGGGGAGAAGTCATTGTCTGTTAGGGTCAGGTCATGACCGAAGATGAGAAAGAAATGAGAGGTGTGTGGACATGGTTTAGAGATGAAGTACCAGAGGACGGATTGTGGTGTGAGGAGAGAGAGAGAGAGAGAGAGAGAGAGAGAGAGAGAGAGAGAGAGAGAGAGAGAGAGAGAGAGAGAGAGAGAGAGAGAGAGAGAGAGAGAGAGAGAGAGAGAGAGACCGCGGAGATGGAGGGGATGGAGTGAAGGGGGCTTTGCGATATCGGGGCCCGAACATTCAGGAGGGTGAGAGGCGTGCACGGGTTCGCACGAATTGAACCAACGTGGTGTGTGCTGGGGAGCCATACACCAAGGTCGCAGTCAGGGGTGAAGCATGGAACAGTAATGTTTTGTGGGGCTTGGCTGCAGTATGTGGTGGCCTCTGGTTTCTGTACGTCACGACGCATGACTGCTGGAGAATGGCCGTATGCAGATGAGGCCGTAGCTCGTTTGTCCGTTATGTTACCTCGCAAAGGCGGGGACAAAGAATTAGGCAAAATTATTATTGTTATTATTATTATTATTATTATTATTATTATTATTATTATTATTATTGTTGTTGTTATTATTATTATTACACTCACAAGCCTCCATACACACACAAAAAAAACACACTTCCATGCACGCACACTTGCATGTATTCCTATATATATATATATATATATATATATATATATATATATATATATATATATATATATATATATATAAACAAACAGTAGCATACACACTTATGAATACATTTATGCATATCTGCATTCAAGCGGATACGTGCAGGCAGATGTGTACACACACACACACACACACACACACACACACACACACACACACACACTTTATAACAAAGTGGAATTCAAAAGATTATTCACCAGACGTGAAATACTGAGGGAAGAGGAGGAGGAGTCAGACGAGGGGGAAAAAAGGAGACACTAAATGAAACGAGGGCGAAACAGCTCGGTCAATACAGGGGAGAGAGAGAGAGAGAGAGAGAGAGAGAGAGAGAGAGAGAGAGAGAGAGGTCAGGAATCTTAAAAGTTAGGCATGTGAGGAGCAGTAGTGGACCATGACTCTTGAGAAGTGTAAACTAAACAGAGCTCAGTGTTTTCTATGGCAACAGAAACTGGGGGAAATAGTGTTCAGTGCTGAGGAACCAGGTCACTGTGGAGAATGCGTAGGGACGGTTGAGCAAGAGGGAGGGGTGGTTCAATCAGGGATGTCACAAAAGCATAGGAGCTTCGTTCGCCGTTCGCTGTGGCGAAAATGTTGTTGTGGGGCCTCCAGCCAGCCAGCCAGCCAGCTAGCCAGCCAGCATTCGTAAGGCACAGGAGAACAAGGAACGAGTCTAGCAGGATATGAAATGAGGCAGAAAGGTCCTTCGAAAAGAACCTTATGGACAAGGCTAGAGAAAAGCCGCAACTTTTCCACGACTTCGTCTGTCGTAAATTTGTCAGCCAAAGAGTGCAGCTAACGAGGCCGAGGGGGATCCCGAGGGCAAAGGATGATGTTCAGGCTATGCGAGACACTGGTGGACGAGTTCAGAAGTGTGTTCACGGTGGAAGACACAACAGATCAACGAGGTGGAATATGGGGAGGAGGTCTTGGGAGGCAGTGAAAAACCCTAGAGAGGACGACACGGGGACAAGTTAACAGATGGGTCTTGACCCTTATCTAATGCCAGGTGGTCCTAAAGGAGTGGCATTCACGCATTTGGCTAAACCACTCGAGATAAAGGTCGATATGTCACTGCGAAAAGGTGTAGTGCCGAGGAAGTGGAAGAGGGCCATTTGGATACTAGTATATGAGAAAGAAGACTGGGAAGCGACGCGGAAGTACAGACCACTTTTTTTTGGGCCTACGTGGTACCTGAGAAGGTGATCAAGAGTGCGAGTGGATAACCTCCTGTCGAGGAGAAAACTATCTTAGAGAGAGAGAGAGAGAGAGAGAGAGAGAGAGAGAGAGAGAGAGAGAGAGAGAGAGAACACGGGCACCGGGAGAAGAGGTCGTTCATAACAAACGTCTTAAATTCATGCGAGGCTTGGTTGGTTTTTGTATCTGGACTGCCGGAAAGCATTTGACGCGGTAACACACACACACACACACACACACACACACACACACACACACACACTATGTAAATGAAGCTAGATCTTCAAGCTGGAATCCTGGGATTGGCTTAAGGTCACTTCTGGCTGGCGCGCTGCAGGGATTGTTGTGCAGCCTCCGCCTCTTGATCTACGTGGATCACTTGCCAGAAGGAGGATTGGAGTCGTACCTGAACTTATATATTCAGATGACGCCAGAGTCTTGAGGGAGGTAAAGAGCGAGGAGGATTGCATCAACGTATAAAGGGGAACCGTGACAAAGTTCCAAAGATGGTCCGGTGTACGATTGACGCAACTCAACCCGAATCATGTGATGAGAATGGAACACTGAAGTGAAGGCAACGCTGTGAATGTTATGTAGCGGGAAATATGCCGCAGGAATATGAGTTTGCGAGAGACCCCTGGAGTTGACATCGTCCCCTAACTTATTGCCCGAGTCCCACAATAGGATAGCAGTAGAGGAGACAGACTGACTGTCTGCGGGCAGTTATGAGAATAGCATTCATGTACAAGGATGAGGACATGTTCAGCCAGCTGATCCCATCTTACGTTAGGCCAAAACAAAGATAAGTTTCCCGGGCTTTGTCCTCACACTTGAAGAAGGACAAAAGATCTAACAGAGGAGGTCCAGAGGAGGCGCAGTCAAAGATGATACCAGAATTAAGTGAGGCGAGTTACAGGGAAAGGCTTACAGGCCTTAGATTTGCACTCCGTGGAAGAGAGAAGAGTGAAGGGTGACCTGATCATAACCTTTTGATTTTCTAAACCATCTTAATGACGTAGACAGTTGATGGTTGTTTGAAGGATACAGATACAGAACAACCAGAGGATGAAATGAAAATTGCGGAAGAGTATTATAAGAAAGGATGTAGAGAAAGTGTTTGTGTAGTGCAAAGGTGATGGATGAATGAAGAGATTAAGTTGTGAGACAGTGGAAGTTGAGAGCATAAAGAAGTTGAAGCAGTTGTATGATAGTTGAGAATGTGAAGTAATGGGGTCCTACGAATGTAGAAGTCCGTCTCTCGTGCTGTACCACTAGATAATATCACACACACACACGTAATGTGTAAATTTGTATCAGTTTCTCATGTGCGTGCTTGCATATGTGTGCGTGTGCATATGTGAATTTGCTTGTTTGTTTGTGTGTGTATGTGTGTGTGTGTGTGTGTGTGTGTGTGTGTGTGTGTGTGTATGTGTGTGCGTGCGTGCATGCGTGTGCGCGTTGGCTTTGTAAACCCGGGAGGGTTGTCCAGATGGTTGGTAAAGGAGACGGTGAGAGTAAAGGAGAGAGAGAGAGAGAGAGAGAGAGAGAGAGAGAGAGAGAGAGAGAGAGAGAGAGAGAGAGAGAGAGAGAGAGCGGGGGGAAGAGCAGGAGAGTGTGGTGAGCGTCAGTCTGGCCGTGTCTCTGGTCCACACCGCACCGCCACCACCACCGCCGCCGCAACCACCACAGCTACCACCACCACCACCACCACCACCACCTCAACCACCACCACCACCACCACCACCACCACGAAGACCGTCAGTGCTGCAGCTCCTGCTCTCCACCACCGCTGCCACCACCACTGTCACCACCACTGCCACCAACCACCCACCACCACCTGCCCACCGTAGGACAGTGCACTTCGACACCAGCACCCAACACCTGTGCCTGGCCCTCCCTTTCCTTCCTTCTTCCCCTCCCTCCTCCTCCTCTTCCTCCTCCAACACTTGCTGACCTCATGGCCCCTCATGAACCCCATCACACAGTGACGTAACTCACTTCCCCCACCACCACCACCACCACCACCCTAACTGTGTGTGACATAATGGACTGTTCGTGGCGGCGTCCGACACGTTGTGTGGGGCCAGTGTTGTAGTACCCCTGGCTGACTGGCTAGGTGGCTGGGGTGGGCCCCAGTGACACCACACCCATCCCCTCCGGAGGACAGTGTGTGTGTGACCCACAAGTGTGTGTGTGTGAGTAGATCATGAAGGTGGAGGGTGTTGTTGTACTGGTGGGGAGAAGAGAGTGAGGGGCTCTTCTCTCTCTCACACACACACACACACACACAACACACACACACACACACACGCCTTAGCCACAGGTTGTAAGCCAGCACCACCCAGACACACACACACACCCACCCACCCACACCCTTCCTCCTCCACCCCCCCCCCCCCACACACACACACACACACACACACCATATCACCTCTCCACCCCTTCTCCACCCGCCCGCACCCCTGCCTTGTGGACTGATCGTCTGGTGGACTGTACAGGACGGTGCCTTCTTCCTCTTCCTCCTCCTCCTCCTCCTCCTGCCGCCGCACCTGACCTGGGTCACAGTAGTAGCGGGGGAGGGGGGCGGGGTGGGGGTCGTGTGGCATGAGTGTCCAGTCGGGGTCGTACGTGTCAGACCTCGCAGAGAACAGGAGCCACATCCATAAGATCGGCCGGATCGTTAGAGAGAAAGGGGCGCCGCCCCCACCCTCCCTCCTGCCTTGCTCTCTCCCCCAGCAGGAGGAGGAGGAGGAGGACCAGCCGCCTACCGTGCTTGGGAGAAGATATTTGGCGGAGTGGAGTTGCTCCTCCTCCCGCCCCTCCGGAGGCGCTCGCGAGACGGTGTGCCCGCGGTAGTGTCTGTCCTCAGGGTCGGTCCCCACCCCACCCCTGATGAACGCCTCCGTCTAATGTGACTAGATTTTACGCTTGGAAAGCAATACCAAGACGAGGCTTGCGACAACGAACAGCAAACACAGCAACTTGAACAAGCAGCAACAGAAACAAGAATAACAGCAGTAGGAGCAGCAGCAGCAGCGGCAGCAGCAACGGACGGACGGACGGACGAAGGGCGGTGTTCTGTGTGAAATATGGACTAGCAGGTCCTATCAAGGAGGAGCCTTACGTATATACATATACTTTTAAAAGAGAACACACCAACAGGAGAGTTCGGGACCACGTAAGGGTAAGTTAGTGCATGACTACTGGACGTAGTTGAGTTCAAGAGGTGTATGGTAAGAGTGCCAGGTGTGTTGTGGTGGTTAGGATGGCGCGTCGCACGCTACAGCTAGAGCGTGTAGTGATTGTAGGACCGCGTGGGAAGGAGTGATGATGGATCGCACTGGGCGTGGGGGCGTGTGGAAGTGAGTGAGTGAGAGTGAGAGGGATGTGGTAGTGGTGGGTTGGTGGTGACGTGGGGATGTCATTCATGTGGTGTGGAACTTGACACACACTCACTCACTCACTCACTCACTCACTCACTCACTCACTCACTCACTCACTCACTCACTCACTCACTCACTCACACACACACACACACACACACACACACACACACACACACACACACACACACACACACACACACACACACACTCACTCACTCACTCACTCACTCACTCACTCACTCACTCACACACACACACACACACACACACACACACACACACACACACACACACACACACACACACACACACACACACCCTGTGCCACATTGGATCATCTTCCTCCCCTTTCCGGTACCTCTCTTTGGCATCCACATCCTGTTGCCTTAGGAGGAACATGATAGTGAGCACCACCAGGTTGTGTGTTGTCTTCCGAACGTTCCAACGACTCGTCGTGTTGGGAAGGTGTGGAGGTCGTTTTCCAGGCCTTCTGGAAACCCTCTCCCTTAGGGGTACGGACGGGAGTACATGAGATGGGAGGAAGGGGGGAGAGAGAGCCAGGTACCAGAAGACTTGATGGTCTTTGACGAGGTGATCCGCTGCAGGAGAGTAGCGAGATGCTATTTACATGATGTGTATAGATGGAGAGCAGGGGCTAGTAAAACAGAGGTGTTCCTTCCCCACCCACCACTGTAGATGGCGAGACAAGGAAGTGAAACAGAAAGCGCCTTCCCCACCCATCACTGCATGTGGGACAAGGAAGTAAAACGGAAAGCACCTTCCCCACCCATCACAGTGGGTGGAGTGACAAGGAAGTGAGAACAGAAAGTACCTTCCCCACCCATCACTGCATGTGGGACAAGGAAGTAAAACAGAAAGTACCTTTCCCACCCATCACAGTAGATGGCGAGACAAGGAAGTGAAACAGAAGTGTGCCTTCCCCACCCATCACTGCCTGTGGGACAAGGAAGTAAAACAGAGAGCACCTTCCCCACCCATCACAGTAGATGGAGACCGAATATTAACAGCAATGAGAAGAACGAGGAAGCCTTACGAGAAGGACCAGTCGTATGGGAATGGAGTGCATGAGGAGGCGAGTCTGTGATGGATGGATGTACGCTTAAGTATCGTCACTGTGTTGAATTATTTTTTCCTTTCTTTATCAGGAAGTTTGATTATTGTTCTGTGTTGGTTGTGCATTATTTATTTGTGTAAATTGTTAAGTGATGCATATGTAATTTCCCGGGTTTTCGATCCTGGCTATTGGTTTCGATCCTGCCTGTTGGAGGTTTGTATGATTATATATATATATATATATATATATATATATATATATATATATATATATATATATATATATATATATATATATATATATAATGCATATCTATGTATATATATGTATACGTATCGTTTCCTTCGAGAGCAGGACTCGAACCACTGCCACTGGTTTGGAAGCTGGGTATATAAACTGCTAGGCTGTGAAGCCTGTGATAAGAGATATGATGGCTAGGTTAGAAGTGATCGAATACCCTTTTGTCTTCCGTTAAAGTAAGTAAACCCGGAAATGGTTTGTGGTGTTTTTGGAAGGTTTGTAGTTTCATTACCCTGCGTTCGACACCCTAACACCGGTTACTTTTGTGCCCCATGACGGGAATTGGGCTGGTGAAACTGACTCTCTCTCTTTTCCTCTCCTCTTCTCTCTCTCTCTCTCTCTCTCTCTCTTCTCCGTGCGCACGACAAAGTTTTGATTTTGATTTCCTGTGATCGAATAGACTTTCTCTTGTGTAATGGTCTTTTGTGAGCATTGTAATTCGTCCCGGTTCTTCGATCCAGTGGTAATGGTTCGATCCTGCCTGTGTGGAGGCAAGTATGATTATTAACGAAGTAATTAGCCGTATATTATATATATATATATATATATATATAAAATTTTATTTTATTTATTTAGTGCTTACCCTAGTTTAGTATGTATATTCGTGTGACGTATGTATAACTGTTCTAAGGGGGGGTTGCCGATTTCTCGTCTATTAATCCTTCCGTTCTCGTAAAAACGCGAGCACGACAAAATAATATATTATATTATAATATACTATTTCAACTCCACAAAGTGGACTACATTCACTTATTGAAAGTATAGGGTGGAACTCTATTTATGAAGCATTGTCTCATGAACTGTGTACTCCTCCCGTCAAACCTGACATGGTAAGCCGGACAAAAGTGACTATAGATCATTCGCGTGTAACCTATGAGGGGATCCGGTACACCATATATATATATTATATATATATATAATAATATAATAAGATACATATATATAATATATAAAATTTATATATATATTTTTTTTTTTTTTTTTTTTTTTTTTTTTTTTTTTTTTTTTATACTTTGTCCTGTCTCCCGCTTTGCGAGTAGCGCAAGGAAATGACAGACGAAAGAAATGGCCCAACCCCCCCCCCCCCCATACACATGTACATACACACGTCCACACACGCAAATATACATACCTACACAGCTTTCCATGGTTTACCCCAGACGCTTCACATGCCTTGCTTCAATCCACTGACAGCACGTCAACCCCTGTATACCACATGACTCCAATTCACTCTATTTCTTGCCCTCCTTTCACCCTCCTGCATGTTCAGGCCCCGATCACACAAAATCTTTTTCACTCCATCTTTCCACCTCCAATTTGGTCTCCCTCTTCTCCTCGTTCCCTCCACCTCCGACACATATATCCTCTTGGTCAATCTCTCCTCACTCATTCTCTCCATGTGCCCAAACCATTTCAAAACACCCTCTTCTGCTCTCTCAACCACGCTCTTTTTATTTCCACACATCTCTCTTACCCTTACGTTACTTACTCGATCAAACCACCTCACACCACATATATATATTTATGTGTGTGTGTGTGTGTGTGTGTGTGTGTGTGTGTGTGTGTGTGTGTGTGTGTGTGAGTACATATCGCTTTCTGGCGATTAGTGATGCGTGTTCAGTCGTGTGGGTGATGAATGAGTTGTGTGAAGGCCTTGCCTCAGAGAGAGAGAGAGAGAGAGAGAGAGAGAGAGAGAGAGAGAGAGAGAGAGAGAGAGAGAGAGAGAGAGTTTGCTTTGGCAGTTGGCGCTCGTTGCGCACAGCGTATTGTACTGTAAGACAAGGTCGTTGTGACCATTTGACTTCGGCGTTGGGTAAAGGGGAGGAAGGGAAGGGAGGGAGGGCTGGTGACTGTCGCCCCACTGCCGTACCCTCGCCCACACCAGCCTCACGGCTTGGCCTTGCCTCATGCCGGGATGCGTTTTGGGAAGAGACGCCTCGAGTCTGTCTGCCCTGTTTTTTCGGTGTGTGCGATTGTGATTACTATAGTGTGTGTGTGTGTGTGTGTGTGTGTGTGTGTGTGTGTGTGTGTGTGTGTGTGTGTGTGTGTGCTTATCGAAAGATACAAGTGTGGAACAGCCAGAGGCCATAAGGTGAAATTAAACGAAAAGCTTGTTTGGAAAAGACGTATGATTAAATACGCTTATGATGTATATGAATGGTAGTTGAATGGCATAAACTTAAACGACGAGACTGTGGATGGCTTACAGATTAATTTTAGGAAGTGAATGACACTCGAGAATGCTCCAAGCGTAGGCCTCTGTCCTCTACGGTCGAAATGCGTAATATCAGACGTTCAACTAAACACGTACGCACTCGGCTTCTATGCCCCTGTGAGATAGATCCAGTTAGCATCTGTGTATCTATACATGAACGAGGTCATAAGCATGTTAAGATTCATAGATATACCAGTTGTGGCAAAATACTTCATAACTTCTAAAGTAGCCGGACTGCAGCATTCGTCACTTTTTTTTGGCAGAAGTTAGCATAGCACGGGATGTGAAGAAGTCCATTTTTACTGGAGACTTGTTCAGACGACCCGTGCGGGGCCATTGAAACGACATGCAACCCCCCCCGCCCCCCCTTCCCTCGTTCTTTTTTACGACCGGGCATGTCGTCATTACCTCCAGTGACGTAGTGGTGACGTAGGCGAGGCTGCGTGATGATAATGGCCTCCCCCACTTCTCCTACTACTGACTGTTCCAAACTCACCACCCACCACCACTCCATCATCTCCACTGGAAATCCAGATTCCTTTGCCCCATCATCTCCGCTGGAATCCTTTGCCCCATCATCTCCACTGGAAATCCAGAATCCTTTGCCCCATCATCTCCGCTGGAAATCCAGAATCCTTTGCCCCATCATCTCAGCTGGAAATCCAGAATCCTTTGCCCCATCATCTCCACTGGAAATCCAGAATTCTTTGCCCCATCATCTCCACTGGAAATCCAGAATCCTTTGCCCCATCATCTCCGCTGGAAATCCAGAATCCTTTGCCCCATCATCTCCACTGGAAATCCAGAATCCTTTGCCCCATCATCTCCGCTGGAAATCCAGAATCCTTTGCCCCATCATCTCCACTGGAAATCCAGAATTCTTTGCCCCATCATCTCCGCTGGAAATCCAGAATCCTTTGCCCCATCATCTCCACTGGAAATCCAGAATCTTCTCCCCATCATCTTCATTGGAAGTCCAGAATCCCCTTTCGTCTTGCTGGAAGTTCATAATTCTTTCCTTCCTTCCACTTGAAGCACAGAATTCTCTCTCTCTCTCTCTCTCTCTCTCTCTCTCTCTCTCTCTCTCTCTCTCTCTCTCTCTCTCTCTCTCTCTCTCTTGTTCACTGGAAGACCCAGAAGTCTTTCTCCCCATCTCCACAGGAAGTTCAGAAAATCCTTTCCCTCCTCCTGCTGGAAGTCCACGCACCCCCTCCCCCCTCCTCCCCCCTCCTTTCCCTCCTCCTGCTGGAAGTCCACGCACCCTCATCCTCCTCCTCCACCCTCCCCTCACACCCCCCCTAACCCTTCTTGAAGTTGCGAGTTCAACACTTCCTCTCCCACCCTCTCCCACTCCTGGTAGTCCGGAATACATCGACTTTCGATTCGGACGGACGGACGGACGAACGGACCCCGGGGGGGAGGGGGGGGAGGGGGGGGGTGCTCAGAGAGGAACTTTAGCAGAACTTCCGCCGGGTTCTCTTCTTCTTCTTCTTCTTCTTCTTCTTCTTCTTCTTCTTCTTCTTCTTCTTCTTCTTCTCCTCCTTCTCGGATCGAAGGTAGGAAACGCGTTCTCCACACTTGTCTTCCCCCCTAGTGTGCCAGTATTCCAGAGGGAAAGATGGTGGTGTCGGAGCTTACTCCATCGTTCCAGCGTTCCAGAACTTGGGTTCTCGCTGTGTGCTTCATTGGCTCGGGAGGTGGCTTTCCAGAGGATCTATATGTGCATATATTTATATATGGCCTCCTGTACAAGAACTCGTTAAACTTCTAGATAGCCCACACAAGTGACAGTCGCTCCATTTTATGTCAAGTGTCGTCTCTCTCTCTCTCTCTGTCTCTCTCTCTCTCTCTCTCTCTCTCTCTCTCTCTCTCTCTCTCTCTCTCTCTCTCTCTCTCTCTCTATCTCTCTCGACGTAAGCCTCTGGGCGTCCGTCCGTCCGTCCTTGTACGTGTACTTGAGGCAGGGACCAAGTTTCTGTCTGATGCGTGCCCGACATTCATGCTAGATACTGTTGGATAAGGTGTGTGTGTGTGTGTGTGTGTGTGTGTGTGTGTGTGAGGATAACCCTGTGTGCGACATTCCGTCGATCAGCAACTTCTTCATTGTCTTGTTCAACTCCGCCGAAGCAAACGCAGTCTTTAAGGTGTCTTAGTACCGAGCACCCATACTCCCCGTCTTGATGTCAGACTAGATAATGTTTATCTTAGGGTTGCATTCCCTCTGCGAAAGGATATGTTTAACGCTGCCTTGTATAGGTCTAATTTTTGGAAGAAGTACCGGACCGTCGTAAGTCTTCCAAAAGATCGCCGCTATGAAGGGAGGAAGTCTGGGTCTGTGACGGAGATGTTGACGAGGCCAGTCGTCCACGCTCGCGATGTGATCAGACCCGTCATGTTTGGCCGACGGAACTAGAGGCGAGCTGCAGAGGAACTCAAGACGCGCCGATGACTCCAGTGTGCCTGTGTAGCAGTCTCGTCTGGGCGTTCAGGCTCAGTGCTGGGGTTGTTGTTAAGTCTGGCGTCTTGTCTTAGTCTGCCCCAGTTCCAGCATTTCCAGCTGATGGTCTTGCCTCGCTGGTGTGCCACAGTTTCAGCACGTCCAGCTGATGATCTTGCTTCGCTGGTATGCCACAGTTTCAGCACGTCCAGCTGATGGCCTTGCCTCGCTGGTGTGCCACAGTTCCAGCACATGAAGCTGATGGCCTTGCCTCGCTGGTGTGCCACAGTTCCAGCACATGAAGCTGATGGTCTTGTCTCGCTAGTGTGCCACAATTCCAGCACATGAAGCTGATGGCCTTGCCTCGCTGGTGTGCCACAGTTCCAGCACATGAAGCTGATGGTCTTGCCTCGCTGGTGTGCCACAGTTCCAGCACATGAAGCTGATGGCCTTGCCTCGCTGGTGTACCAACTTGGGGTTTGACGTCTGGTCAGACTTGACAGGCTTCGAGGAGGCCGCTGCTCCAGCGAGGACCGAAGCCCTTCCGCACCCAGCTGATCCCAGGCATGAGTGTAAATATTGCGGCATTAAGCATTCAGAAGCCTTTTGTAGGATTCATGTCCCACCTCACCCTCACCCCGCTCCCTCTCCCAGGGAGAAGCTGCCGGCCAGATGTCCTCCCCACCTGTGTTCTCTCACTCCAACTGCTGAGGGAGATGCAAGGTCCGTAAGGTTTCTCCGGTAGGGTTATTCCATGCATACTTTTCATTCATATATATATATATATATGGTCTTCCGGAAGCCTACATCTGTTATCTAGAAGTGCTGAATCGGAGATTTCCCCTCGACACTGTCGTCTGTTGTGTGTGTGTGTGTGTGTGTGTGTGTGTATGTATGTGTGTGCACGTGATGAGCCATCCTGTTAACCACTGGAAGATCCTCTCCGGTGATGGCTGCCGTAAATCTCAACGAGACGGGTCCGGTCCTCCAGTTGGTGTGGGATGAGACGCTTCAGCTGCCCGGTAAAAAGTGGCCAAGGTCCTCCTCCTCCTCCTCCTCCTCCTCCTCCTGTGGAACCCCACACCCCCGTCTCATCGATACGGGCTCACTTGGGTCGTGCTCCGTGGTCGCATCGCCGTGCTCGAGGGGTCGTACCGTCGTGCTCGAGGGCCGTACCGCCATTGTGCTCAGAGGGTCGTTCGTACTTTCGTGTTAGAAAAAGAATTTTACGTATGCTCAAGAAAACACCCAAGGGGTCCCTTTGTTTCATCTAAGTATGGGAACAGTAAATGAAGGTTTTGAAGTGCAGCTGCACTCAGAATAATACAAGCAGCTGAATATATATATATATATATATATATATATATATATATATATATATATATATATATATATATATATATATCTGGCAAGGAAAAGAATTAGAAAAAAGAGAGACGACAGGAAGGAGAGAAAACGTGAAATTAAATGAGACAGGCGTCACCTGGGAGAGTGGTTGTGTGTGTGGGGAGCTTCCTTCGTTGACTGGTCGAATCCCGCCAGACTTCCTGTGCTGTGTGTGTGTGTGTATGTGTGTGCGTGTGTGTGTGTGTGTGTGTGTGTGTGTGTGTGTGTGTGTGTGTGTGACGCTGGGCTTTAGATTTACTTTTTTTATAACTTTCCTCTCGAGTACGATGAGTGAGTGTCTTTTGAGTGCGATGACTTAGCTTCTTGAGTGCGATCAGAGTTTCTTCGGTAGGACGACTGCTTTGACGCCTCCCTGGTCGATTGACGACTTGGCCCCCCCCCCCCCCCCCAAGTGTAAGATGACAACTGGATTATCTTGAGTGCGATGACTGGTCCCCTTGAGTATGATGACTTAGAGTTATCCCCACTCAAGGATTTTTAA
>NC_092240.1:8390000-8412500 GCF_036320965.1 Panulirus ornatus | reverse complement strand
TGACTTTTGAGCACGAAGGTGCGACGGTACGACTTTTGAGCACGATGGTACGACTTTTGAGCACAACGGTACGACATTTGAGCACGACGGTACGACGTTTGAGCGTGACGGTACGACTTTTGAGCATGACGGTACGACGTTTGAGCGCGACGGTACGACTTTTGAGCACGACGGTGCGACGTTTGACAGAAGCATTAAGTTACGCCTCATGAGTATAACTTCCCCACCCTTGAGTATGCCAGGACGATCCTTGAACACTGTGGCCTTATCGTGAACCTGGCGGTACGACCCTTAAACATGATGTAACGACCCTTGAACATGACGTAACGACCCTTAAGTATGATAGTATAGCCTCTAACCAGAGACCAAGCTGTTGTAATACCCTAGGGTTGGACCTTCGTGTTGATATATATATATATATATATATATATATATATATATATATATATATCTTATTCTTTCAAACTATTCGCCATTTCCCGCGTTAGCAAGGTAGCGTTAAGAACAGAGGACTGGACCTCTGAGGGAATATCCTCACCTGGCCCCCTTCTCTGTTCCTTCTTTTGGAAAATAAAAAAAAAAAGAGGGGAATATTTCCAGCCTCCCGCTCCCTCCCCTTTTAGTCGCCTTCTACGACACGCAGGGAATACGTGGTAAGTATTCTTTCTCCCCTATCCCCAGGGATGATATATATATATGATGTGTGGAAATAAAAAGAGCGTGGTTGAGAGAGCAGAAGAGGGTGTTTTGAAATGGTTTGGGCACATGGAGAGAATGAGTGAGGAAAGATTGACCAAGAGGATATATGTGTCGGAGGTGGAGGGAACGAGGAGAAGAGGGTGACCAAATTGGAGGTGGAAAGATGGAGTGAAAAAGATTTTGTGTGATCGGGGCCTGAACATGCAGGAGGGTGAAAGGAGGGCAAGAAATAGAGTGAATTGGAGCGATGTGGTATACAGGGGTTGACGTGCTGTCAGTGGATTGAATCAAGGCATGTGAAGCGTCTGGGGTAAACCATGGAAAGCTGTGTAGGTATGTATATTTGCGTGTGTGGACGTGTGTATGTACGTGTGTATGGGGGTTGGGCCATTTCTTTCGTCTGTTTCCTTGCGCTACCTCGCAAACGCGGGAGACAGCGACAAAGTATAAAAAAAAAAAAAAAAAAATATATATATATATATATATATATTATATATATATATATTTTCTTTCTTTCTTTTAAACTATTCGCCATTTCCCGCGTTAGCGAGGTAGCGTTAAGAACAGAGGACTGGGCCTTTTATGGAATATCCTCACCTGGCCCCCTCTGTTCCTTCTTTTGGAAAATTAAAAAAAAAAAAACGAGAGGGGAGGAATTCCAGCCCCCCGCTCCCTCCCCTTTTAGTCGCCTTCTACGACACGCAGGGATACGTGGGAAGTATTCTTAATCCCCTATCCCCAGGGATAATATATATATATATATATATATATATATATATATATATATATATATATATATGTGTGTGTGTGTATGTATGTGTGTGTGTGTGTGTGTGTGTGTGTGAAACTGGTTTGGCAAACTGCATTTTTCAAGGCAAGAAACACGGCAACATTGTATGCGCGATTTGATTGGCGGCTGCCGCGCTTCCACGCGATTAGTTTCCTTTGGCCGTTACGGGCTGCAGCTCATGAAACACCGCCTTAATTAATGTTGAAATAATACGTGAGTGAAGTAGGAATTATGTCCAGAAACCAATTTTTTTTTGTTTTCTCTCTCTGAAGTAAGTGTGGTGCATTACCTCCACAGTTCAGGAGAAGGATTCTCGGAATAATTCTTTGAAATTGAAGTTGATTCAAACGCCGTTTCGTTTTCTTTTTGGCGTTGTTTCTGGTCGTATGACATTTCTTGCTGTGTTCTTCATTAATCACAGCGATGATGATACTTGTAAGTCTTAGACTGAAAACAGAAAATTCATATGGTGTACACGAGTTATTTTTACAGGTCTACCAGTATCATGTACACTGAATGTATATAATAGGTGAATGGTGGACATCCCATTCTTTGTGGGCAATGATTATTTTGAAATGCGTAGAGATACATCTCAACTTACCACTAGGTGGGCAGCCATGCCACTGAAGTTTATCCTATTAATTGTAATTTACGAATAGAGGATTTCTTCCGATGGTTTTAATAGATATTTTTTTTTGATTGCTGCAGGAAAAATGTAAATCATAGTTAATATCTTCTAGGTGACTAGAAGGAACTTATCAGTACACAACATGATACGTGAACACAGTTTACTCTTTGCAGTCATTTATGTGTTCGGAAGAATTACATTTTTGTTAGCTAACTTCAAAAGTAAAATCATTTCATGATTCGTGGCATACGGTCATAAGGAATTCTTGTGATGAAAACGTAGATTTTGGTTGGTAACCTCCATATTCTCAACCCACCGCTCACAGCTGGACCCTGGTTACATCAGACACAGAATATATAGGGGATATATAGGGGATAAGGGAGAAAGAATACTTCCCACGTATTCCCTGCGTGTCGTAGAAGGCGACTAAAAGGGAAGGGAGCGGGGTGCTGCAAATCCTACCCTTTCTTTTTTTTTTTTTCTTTTTCTAATTCTCCAAAAGAAGGAACAGAGAAGGGGGCCAGGTGAGGATATTCCCTCAAAGGCCCAGTGCTCTGTTCTTAACGCTACCTCGCTAACGCGGGAAATAGCGAATAGTGTGAAAGAAAAGAATATATATATATATATATATATATATATATATATATATATATATATATATATATATATATATATATCAGGCAACTGCTTTAAGGAAAAGCAAAGAAAAAAATTATTAGACCCGTAATTCACACGAATATAATCATTTGGTCTCAGTTTACATATTATTAATTCAACATAAAGTTCAAGGCAGAGAAAACAAAAACAGTTAGGAGGGGGAAAAAAAAAAAAAAAGGCGCGTGAGGTAATAATTTCAGCGTCATCACGAGTTTACGTGCTGATAAAACGTAAAAAGTGGAACATGGTTTTGAGAAAAATGAATATAATATGCAAGCCGGAGCATACGAGAGTATGATTATTAAAGAACGTATGGCTGTGTATTCGTATTCATAAAAAAAACATTTTTTTTCGCCAATTTCCATGTTAGCAAGGTAGTTTAGATATTGTAGAAGAAAAAAAAAATGGCATAGGCTGTGAATTGGTATTAATAGAAACACCTTGAGTGCGTTTAAGAATTTTTTTAACTGTGAATTGGTATTAATAGAAACACGTTGAGTGCGTTTAAGAATTTTTTAAACTTTGAATTGGTATTAATAGAAACACCTTGAGTGCGTTAAAAAAATTTTGAAACTGAATTGGTATTAATAGAAACACCTTGAATGCGTTAAAAAATTTTTAAACTGTGAATTGGTATTAATAGAAACACGTTGAGTGCGTTAGAGAATTTTTTTTAAGAAAAGGAACCTCCCTCCTCCAAAAAAAAAAAAAAAGAGAAACATTTTCAGCCAGAGGAGACCCAAAACACACAGTCAACGAACTCCTCAAGATCGAGTCGAGCCAGATCTGCACCCGACCGTCACCCACCCGCTGACACTGCTGGGCTAGGCTAGGCTAGGCTGGCCCTTCCGGGTACAGCAAATCTCTTGCACAGCGAGTCCAGAGAATCCTCCTGAGCTGAGATCGCAGTCGACTTAGACCTACTCCTAAGGCTCTCACCGTGACCCCAGGAAGAACCCCCCAGAGAGAGAAAATCATTTTACGAAATATATATATAAATAAGATGGTCAAGCGCGAGCGGACAGAGTATTTTGAAAATATACGTATGCCCGTAATGGAAGGTAGAGAGCCCTGGTAATAATCCCATGTAGAAATGTCTCGTTTCAGAGGGCGTTATCTTAAGTAGCGTAAGGTGATCTTCGTCGTGGAATAATACAGAGGTATGAGTTACGTGTCGTAGGAGCAGCTGCTGATTAGCAGTTATTCTGACAATTTAACTGCTTCCCATTGAAGCGATGGTTGGTTCCATGATGTATAGGAGTCACTGAGCTTAGATCATTAGCTAGGCCAAGATGCGATACATTCACGCCATAAGACGTACGTTTATAGAAATTGGAATATATAAGAATTCTCAGAATGCGCACGGCAGTCTATAGGACGCTCGCTGATAATGCCACATGTGGTCATTTACTTTATTTTAAGAATCGGATGTGGGCGTTTTCCCAGAAAGTCACTGATTTTCTTAAGAAGTTGAACTTCATTTGGAATTAGAATTAGAATGGTAAATAGTTCAGTGCTAATGATGTAAAAGAGTATGTGATCGTATATATATGCATACGTATATATATATATATATATATATATATATATATATATATATATATATATATATATATATATATTTTTATACTTTGTCGCTGTCTCCCGCGTTTGCGAGGTAGCGCAAGGAAACAGACGAAAGAAATGGCCCAACCCCCCCCCCCCCTTACACATGTATATACATACGTCCACACACGCAAATATACCTACCTACACAGCTTTCCATGGTTTACCTCAGACGCTTCACATGCCTTGATTCAATCCACTGACAGCACGTCAACCCCGGTATACCACATCGCTCCAATTCACTCTATTCCTTGCCCTCCTTTCACCCTCCTGCATGTTCAGGCCCCGATCACACAAAATCTTTTTCACTCCATCTTTCCACCTCCAATTTGGTCTCCCTCTTCTCCTCGTTCCCTCCACCTCCGACACATATATCCTCTTGGTCAATCTTTCCTCACTCATTCTCTCCATGTGCCCAAACCACTTCAAAACACCCTCTTCTGCTCTCTCAACCACGCTCTTTTTATTTCCACACATCTCTCTTACCCTTACGTTACTCACTCGATCAAACCACCTCACACCACACATTGTCCTCAAACATCTCATTTCCAGCACATCCATCCTCCTGCGCACAACTCTATCCATAGCCCACGCCTCGCAACCATACAACATTTTTGGAACCACTATTCCTTCAAACATACCCATTTTTGCTTTCCGAGATAATGTTCTCGACTTCCACACATTCTTCAAGGCCCCCAGGATTTTCGCCCCCTCCCTCACCCTATGATCCACTTCCGCTTCCATGGTTCCATCCGCTGCCAGATCCACTCCCAGATATCTAAAACACTTCACTTCCTCCAGTTTTTCTCCATTCAAACTCACCTCCCAATTGACTTGACCCTCAACCCTACTGTACCTAATAACCTTGCTCTTATTCACATTTACTCTTAACTTTCTTCTTCCACACACTTTACAGTTTTACCACTGCAGGCCCGAGAATCGAACTTGGCCACCAAGATCGTTTGGCGGCTTGGGTTCGATCCTTGCACGCGCAGTGGTAATATTGTTTACACTGATTTGCATGTGAAGATTGCATTGCTGATATGTGCGTGTGTGTGTGTGTGTGTGTGTGTGTGTGTGTGTGTGTGTGTGTGTATTGTGTGTGTGTGTGTGTGTGTATTGTGTGTGTGTGTGTGTGTGTGTGTGTGTGTGTGTGTGTGTGTGTGTGTGTGTAAACGAAATACTGGTGGCTCAAAGTCATTAATGAATCACTTTATGCTCCAGTTCTACAAGCTCAAACGCTTTTCAATGGCCAAACTTAATCCATTCCACACTTAAGGAGTTAAAGAACCCGCGGGACCACTAATTACAAGTTTATATGAGTGAGCTTCTCTATAGGTCAAGTTTATCGACTTCACACACACACACACACACACACACACACACACACACACACACACACACACACACACACACACACGTACTTGTCGGTATGTGTTCTTCAATTTAAAAATCTATGGAGATCAGTAAGTGAGAGCATGGGGTATATTTTTATGTTTTGCCTTCGGAGAGCGTGCAACGTTTGAGCTAATCAATCGTGTCTCTTGGTTCACACCCGCTTAGCCAGTGTTGCTAAGCCGCTCTGACCCCGGGCTTAGCGTACTCTCGCTACATCTCCCTTGTTTTGCTTGATACCAGGACCCATTGAGCATGTTGACCTGGCCTTACTTGATATCTGAATGGCGAGTCAAAAAGGTCAGTAGTTCTGCTCAGCGGTCGGGGTGTTGTTAAGGGGGGGTGTGGGTAGGGTGGTGGTGGTCAGGGTTGAGCGAGGCTACAATCATACCCAGGGGTCGCTTAAGCGCCATCTTGCTTCGGCAGGGTTTACGGTCTCGCTATTCTTGATCATGGTAGTTTTATTTATTTGTTTTGCCAACACGAGTGTCAAGTGATCGTTCCACTTTGTGTAACAGGCTGAGAGAGGGGGGGTGTGCTACTGCTGCTGTAGTCCTTACTTTATTAGGGCTCTGTGTGAGTAATAGTGTTTATGACTTAATGTGACTTACAGAGTAAATGGAAATATGTCCCTCTTTGTTTATGTGTGGTAGTAATGTTAAGCGGATTGCCCTCTTGTCATACAAACGACACGAGTTAGTTGAGCGTCTTTATTTGAATAACGTATAGTTTATAGGAGATTTATTCGTAATACTCAAAGCTGTTTGTGTCATATATATATATATATATATATATATATATATATATATATATATATATCCCTGGGGATAGGGGATTAAGAATACTTCCCACGTATCCCTGCGTGTCGTAGAAGGCGACTAAAAGGGGAGGGAGCGGGGGGCTGGAAATCCTCCCCTCTCGTTTTTTTTTAATTTTCCAAAAGAAGGAACAGAGGGGGCCAGGTGAGGATATTCCATAAAAGGCCCAGTCCTCTGTTCTTAACGCTACCTCGCTAACGCGGGAAATGGCGAATAGTTTAAAAGAAAGAAATATATATATATGCACACGTCTCCTCCTTCGTCGATCGATGTTAAAGGTTATAGAAAATGTCATTACGGCTTCAGTCAAAGTTCTCGGTTCATTTGATTCGAATGCCATCTCGAAGTGTTGTTGTACGCTTTTTTTCCTCCCGTCAGTTTGTGCCGTCATTCGATGTTCGATTTCGCGGAATGTAATCTTCGTAACAGTACGTCGTGTGTGTGGGGGGAGGGGGGGGAGAGGGAGCATCGGATTTGGGCCTTACTGGCGTACCCTTGGACGAGTACGATGATGCGACCCTTGCCCCCCCCCCCCCCCCCCCCCCCCACCTTTGATTTAGGGTCTTGGAGGTTCAAGTTGAAAAGCCAGGTCATCTCACTCAAGGGCCTTAAGACTGCGGTGCTGGAGGGGTCAACGCACAGCCGCCACGGTAGTCCGTAGTCAGACCATCATATACCACTGGTAGGGGCGCCCCTCTCCTCCCTCCCCAGCTGTCATTGGTGTAACCTCCTATGTGGAGGAATGTTTATGACATAGTAATTTTTATTATATACCCTGGATGCACCACAGATCCTCCACAGATAATGCTCTCGAGGAGTTTCCTTATATAAGATGTTTAGTCTAATAGCTTTGCGACAGTCCCGAAAAACGGGGCCTTGGGAAGTAGACAACGCTGTCTTCGCATTTAGGTCGCCTTTGGTGATTTTTATTATATGTTATGTCTGATGAAACATTCTTGACTGCGATCTTTTCCGTCCCCCATCCCTAGCCGTGTCCCCGTTGCCGTTGTTCTTATCATAAGATATGCGAAACACCAGCGCAGCGGCGGCAGCCTCGCTGGCGCCCCGGCGATTATCAGCGATGAGGCAACCTGGCAACGTGTCCGCATGACCCCCCCGAGCTCATCCTCCTCCTCCTCCTCCTCCTCCTCCTCCTCCTTCTCTTCCTCCTCCTCCTCCTCGTATGCATATCGGGCAAGATGTAAGTGTTTTTAAAAGCATTCGGATATGAAGACTCGGTAGATTGTCATTCGGAACGTCTTACACTCTTGTATGAGAAGTAGAGACAGAGGTGGCATTATCTTAGTGTACCGTTTTGACGAAGACGAAGTCGCAGCCGCTGTGGTCTCGGAACTGTTCGTAACGGTCGGAGACAATTAGATTAAGACTTCACACTTTTCTTTTTGACTTTTAGTTTCTTTTTTTGTAACCATGTGTGTGTGTGTGTGTGTGTGTGTGTGTGTGTGTGTGTCGTAAAATCCGTTTAACACCTAGAGCACAACGGTACGACCCCTTGAGCACGACGGTACGATCCCTCGAGCACGACGGTACGACCCGTTGGAGCGCGTACGCAACGACCCCTTGAGCGCGACCCAACGACCCCTCGGGGTTCGACCCAGCGACCCCCTTTGGTATATAATTGCCTAACCTCTGACCTATAACCCCCTTATGGGATCGTCGGCTCTGGCCGTCAGACCTGTGAGTTGTTGTACCGTCGCTCTCACAAGAGGTTATGTGATACCCTGTTGCCGCCGCTTGTGATATTTGGTTTCCTCATATGCAGCGTACCATACCACGACGTGTGTGTGTGTGTGTGTGTGTGTGTGTGTGTGTGTGTGTGTGTGTGTGTTTGGGAGTGGGGGTTGGGGGATGGTGTCACCCTCGTCGGAGTTACATTCTCGTCGAAGAACTTTGCACGCCAAAGGAGTCCATCCTTCTCTCTCTCTCTCTCTCTCTCTCTCTCTCTCTCTCTCTCTCTCTCTCTCTCTCTCTCTCTCCCCACACACACACAGCTACTGATTGTAGCGCAGCCTTGGAAGTTGCTCAAAGATTCGGAGCCTTTTTGTTCAGGGTTACATGACTTTTGTTCATAGATTCAGGGCTTTTGTTCAAAGGCACAGGGCCTCTGTTTGGAGCGTTTCCAGTGACCTCACTTTACGAAGCTCCAAGTCGTTCCTGTGCATTCAGTGTGGCCTGTGATCCCTCTCCGCTGCTGTGTTTGGTTCATTCGTCTCTCTCTCTCTCTCTCTCTCTCTCTCTCTCTCTCTCTCTCTCTCTCTCTCTCTCTCTCTCTCTCTCTCTCTCTCACACACACACACACACACACGGGGGAGGAGGAGGAGACGTCCGCCCTCCTCCAGGTGCGTCTTGGACGCGCGTCTGCCGTAGTTTGCCTATGGCCACACAGGCAGGGTTGAAGGAAGGTAGGGACAAAGGGCCGTCCGGAGGTTTGGTTTGTTAGTAAACGATGCGAGAACGTGTAGGGTAGATGGAAATTTCCTGAGAGAGAGAGAGAGAGAGAGAGAGAGAGAGAGAGAGAGAGAGAGAGAGAGAGAGAGAGAGAGAGAGTCTGTCTGCCGCTTGCCCGCCTCCGCCCCCCCAGTAGGCTACCAGTAAAACTGTGTGTTGCGAGTGTTGCAGATTAAGTCTGGGGAACCAGATGATGATGATGATTCGGTCGTACCCTGGATTATGCAAGTGACCTTCATAATCCGCACACATGGTCAGGAAATACATTGTAAAAGCATTTATGTTTACCCCCCTGCTGCCTCGTCCCCAACATACATACATACACGTATGACAGGCCTTTATAATACCTCCCCCCCCCCCCACACAGCCTCCCTTGGGTGTGTGTGTGTGTGTGTGTGTGTGTGTGTGTGTGTGTGTGTGTGTGTGTGTGTGTGTGATGCATACAGATGATGCGCTTGTGCAGTTCAAAAGCTCTTTTATCATACTGAGTCAAGATCACGTGCGTATTTGCACCCCCACACATGAGAACTGCTAGTGGTGCAAGAACAAGTGCCCAAAGGCAGTGGAACTCCTCTCCTTTTTTGCCCCGGGAGTACGTGTGGATGGAGAGAGAGCCTCTGCCCGTGTGGACTGACTGTATTTATTGGCCGTGTGGTGTCATGTGTGGCTGTGGTGTGTGTGTGTGTGTGTGTGTGTGTGTGTGGTGCCGGCAGTCTAAGAGGGTTGGTTTTATTTGTGACAATTGCACCGAAGCTCTTTTTATTTTTCCTTTCTTTCTTTAACGAGCTGTCGTTAGACAGGAGACTTGGATGGCTGTGGTGGGGGTGGGAAGGAGGAGGAGGAAGAAGGGGGAGGAGGAGGAGGAGGAAGGAGGGAGGAGGAAGGAGGAGGAGGAGGGGCTTCCGTTGTCGTAGACTTCTGGGAATCGTTGTGATGGGGGGGGAGGGGGGTAGTGGGTCTTCCTCCTCTTTTTAGTTTCATATCATTGTGGAAGGAAAACGGAACCATTTTGGTTTTATGTATGGAGGAGTTGGGGTTGGCCTTATGTTCTCGTATCGGAGGAGATGACAGGTTTATCCTTAAGAGAGTTCGTGTTGGGTTTTTTTTTTTTTGATGCCCCCTTGGTTTATATGGGTCTTCTGATGTGGCCCGTTGGTGGAATGGGATTTCTATCAACTATTGTTGAGAACCTTTGATATTTTTTTTTATTTCATTTATTTATTAGATAGGTGGAGACGCTCGGCCGGTGGCTCAAAGATTGACTAAGCTTCGTGGGTGGAGGAGCTGGGGGGAAGGGGAGTGAACCTGTGTGGTTTGTGGTAGTGGAAACACACCCCAGTAGCCACACAGAGGCACCACTATGACCAGGGTCTGTAAGGGAGGTGTGTTTAGCTTTTGGAACAGAAGTGTTTTGACCCCCCCCCCCCCAACGCCCCCTATGCAACCATATCTAAGCCCCCGTGTTGTTAGCAGTGTGTGGGTTTTTTTACGCCCTACTTTTCACCACCACAGACCACCACACCACCACCTCTGCAGCCATGGTCTGCGTGGTGGTCTTGATTTTGATATGGTTTGGTTTGCTGGTTGATGAGTGTTACGACCCTGGTGCACCACGACGACCCTTACGACTGTCAGGTCTGGTGACCTGACCTGTGGCCCCTTTAAGGTACAGGTCAAAAGCCGGTACATCTTAATAACGGGTGACGCTGGCGTGGTTCAAGTGTCATACCGTTTTGATCGTGTGTCATATCGTTGTGATCATGTATCATACCGTTGTGATCATGTGTCATACCGTTGTGATCATGCATCATACCGTTGTGATCATGTATCATACCGTTGTGATCATGTGTCATACCGTTTTGATCGTGTGTCATACCGTTGTGATCATGTATCATACCGTTGTGATCATGTGTCATACCGTTTTGATCGTGTGTCATACCGTTGTGATCATGTATCATACCGTTGTGATCATGTGTCATAACGTTGTGTTCGTGTGTCATACCGTTGTGATCATGTATCATACCGTTGTGATCATGTGTCATACCGTCGTGATCATGTGTCATAACGTTGTGTTCGTGTGTCATACCGTTGTGATCATGTATCATACCGTTGTGATCATGTGTCATACCGTTTTGATCGTGTGTCATACCGTTGTGATCATGTATCATACCGTTGTGATCATGTGTCATACCGTTGTGATCATGTGTCATACCGTTGTGATCATGTGTCATACCGTTGTGATCATGTGTCATACCGTCGTGATCATGTGTCATACCGTTGTGATCACGTGTCATACCGTCGTGATCGTGTGTCATACAGTTGTGAACATGTGTCATAACGTTGTGAACATGTGTCATACCGTCGTGATCGTGTGTCATACCGTTGTGATCGTGTGTCATACCGTCGTGATCGTGTGTCATACAGTTGTGAACATGTGTCATAACGTTGTATTCGTGTCGTACCGTTGTGTTCGTGTCATAACGTTGTGATCGTGTGTCATACCGTTGTGATCGTGTGTCATACCGTTGTGATCATGTGTCGTACCGCTGTGTTCGTGTGTCATACCGTTGTGATCGTGTGTCATACCGTTGTGAACATGTGTCATAACGTTGTGTTCGTGTCATAACGTTGTGTTCGTGTCATAACGTTGTATTCGCATTGCAGTCCATAACAGTTAGATTCAACGGTGGCTCACAAGGACGACTTCCATCCATCATGTCAGCCATCCATCACCTCACAACCGCCACCAGTCATCACAACCGCTACCAGTCCTCACCTCACAACCACCACCAGTCCTCACAACCACCACCAGTCCTCACAACCACCACCAGTCCTCACCTCACAACCACCACCAGTCCTCACAACCACCACCAGTCATCACAACCACCACCAGTCCTCACCTCACAACCACCACCAGTCCTCACCTCTTAACCGCCACTAGTCATCACAACCACCACCAGTCCTCACCTTTTAACCGCCACCAGTCATCACAACCGCCACCAGTCCCTTACCTCACAACCGCCACCAGTCGTCACCTCACAACCACCACCAGTCCTCACCTCACAACCACCACCAGTCCTCACCTCTTAACCGCCACTAGTCATCACAACCACCACCAGTCCTCACCTCTTAACCGCCACTAGTCATCACAACCACCACCAGTCCTCACCTCTTAACCGCCACCAGTCATCACAACCGCCACCAGTCCCTTACCTCACAACCGCCACCAGTCGTCACCTCACAACCGCCACCAGTCCTCACCTCACAACCACCACCAGTCCTCACCTTACAACTGCCACCAGTCCTCACCTCACAACCACCACCAGTCCTCACCTTACAACCGCCACCAGTCCTCACCTCACAACCACCACCAGTCCTCACCTTACAACCGCCACCAGTCCTCACCTCACAACCGCCACCAGTCATCACAACCGCCACCAGTCCTCACCTCACAACCGCCACCAGTCCTCACCTCACAACCACCACCAGTCCTCACCTCACAACCGCCACCAGTCATCACAACCGCCACCAGTCCTCACCTCACAACCGCCACCAGTCCTCACCTCACAACCACCACCAGTCCTCACCTCACAACCGCCACCAGTCATCACAACCGCCACCAGTCCTCACCTCACAACCACCACCAGTCATCACCACTAGTCCTTACCTCACAACCGCCACAAGTCGTCACAACCGCCACCAGTCCTCACAGCCAATCGCCACAAGTCAGCACGGGCCACACATACGTTCCCTTTGATATAACCTAACCTTCCCGCCGCTCTCCTCTCTCTCTCTCTCTCTCTCTCTCTCTCTCTCTCTCTCTCTCTCTCTCTCTCTCTCTCTCTCTCTCTCTCTCTCTCTAACTTCCTCTCCTCCTCCTCCTCCCTCCCTCCCTCCCTTCCCTCGCGCTCTCTTGAGTTCACCCGATAAATCCGTCCGGCGGAAAATATTTTTGGAGCAACAAAGCCGACAAAGCCTGTGTGATGGGTGGAGGCGTCGGCGGCGGTGGAGGCGTTGAGACCCCCCGAGCTCGGCGACCAAACTTCCCAGCGCACACACACACACACACACACACACACACACACAAGACTCTGGGAGGATCTTTATGGTCGACCCCGCCACCTGGGCGGCATGGGACTCCCGCCCATCACACACACACACACACACACACACACACACACACACACCTCCCTCCCTCCCTCTCTCTCCCAGCCTCCCACTGGCTGCTCCTAAACAGTCGTAACGCTTCTTTGCTTTACCGTTGATGGGTCCTGGAACGTGTATTCCAGGAGGCCCCCCCTTGCATGCTGGTGACGGCGCGTGTCCTGGATCTCTTGCAGTGTCATACGCCAGTCAGGAAGGCAGCCCAACCATACACCTGGAAACTTACCTTTCCAAACATCTGAAAGTGATCACAGAAGATTGATTATTTTAGATTAGGTTATATATATATATATATATATATATATATATATATATATATATATATATATATATATATATATATATATATATTCCTGTTAGTCCACGGGGAAATGAAACACAAGTTCCCAAGTGCACTTTCGTGTAGTAATCACATCATCAGGGGAGATACAAAAAAGAAATAGCAGTCAGTTGATATACAACGAAGATACGTAGCTAGGACGTCTGGGGTAAACCATGGAAAGCTGTGTATGTATGTATATTTGCGTGTGTGGACGTATGTATATACATGTGTATAGGGGTGGGTTGGGCCATTTCTTTCGTCTGTTTCCTTGCGCTACCTCGCAAACGCGGGAGACAGCGACAAAGCAAAAAAAAAAAAAAAAAAAAATATATATATATATATATATATATATATATATATATATATATATATATATATATGATACAGCGCTGGTGGCTGATTCATGTGAGAAACTGCAGAAGCTGGTGACTGAGTTTGGTAAAGTGTGTGGAAGAAGAAAGTTAAGAGTAAATGTGAATAAGAGCAAGGTTATTAGGTACAGTAGGGTTGAGGGTCAAGTCAATTGGGAGGTGAGTTTGAATGGAGAAAAACTGGAGGAAGTGAAGTGTTTTAGATATCTGGGAGTGGATCTGGCAGCGGATGGAACCATGGAAGCGGAAGTGGATCATAGGGTGGGGGAGGGGGCGAAAATTCTGGGGGCCTTGAAGAATGTGTGGAAGTCGAGAACATTATCTCGGAAAGCAAAAATGGGTATGTTTGAAGGAATAGTGGTTCCAACAATGTTGTATGGTTGCGAGGCGTGGGCTATGGATAGAGTTGTGCGCGGGAGGATGGATGTGCTGGAAATGAGATGTTTGAGGACAATGTGTGGTGTGAGGTGGTTTGATCGAGTGAGTAACGTAAGGGTAAGAGAGATGTGTGGAAATAAAAAGAGCGTGGTTGAGAGAGCAGAAGAGGGTGTTTTGAAGTGGTTTGGGCACATGGAGAGAATGAGTGAGGAAAGATTGACCAAGAGGATATATGTGTCGGAGGTGGAGGGAACGAGAAGAGGGAGACCAAATTGGAGGTGGAAAGATGGAGTGAAAAAGATTTTGTGTGATCGGGGCCTGAACATGCAGGAGGGTGAAAGGAGGGCAAGGAATAGAGTGAATTGGAGCGATGTGGTATACCGGGGTTGACGTGCTGTCAGTGGATTGAATCAAGGCATGTGAAGCGTCTGGGGTAAAACATGGAAAGCTGTGTAGGTATGTATATTTGCGTGTGTGGACGTATGTATATACATGTGTATGGGGGGGGGGGGGTGGGCCCATTTCTTTCGTCTGTTTCCTTGCGCTACCTCGCAAACGCGGGAGACAGCGACAAAGTATAATAAAAAAAAATAATATATATATATATATATATATATATATATATATATATATATATATATATATATATATATATATATATATATATATATTACAATGTTTGGAGGTGACCTTGGTAGGTAGGTTTGGAGTTAATCTTGCTGTTTTGAGGGCCCATTGCACTTACTGGCTATCCACTAATGCAATTAGCATCGCAACTACCCGTTGCCACTTCCACACAACAGCTGAATACCCGAAGGTCATGAATTACGATGATAATTGTTACCACCTGGTGAGGTGAGTGAGGAGAAATCAGAACTTTCGATCCTTCAATAAAAAAAGATATATTTCGCTATAAACTTCAAACTCTCCTACTGTACGTTGGACGGAACGGATTGTAATATACGTTGTTACTGAAACATTCATTTGTCAGGGATGTAGGCAGAAGGTGTGACCTCGAGTCTCCAATGGTTTACAGGGCATTTCGTGATGACCTTGAATCATGTACGTGTTTGATGTCACAGAGTGTAACTTGCTGGAGGAATGGGAGTGGCAGGTCCCTCACATACAGTTGAGATACTCAAGGTTTGGAAGGAAGACATGGGAGTTCCTTGTGCTGGTGACCACACACACACACACACACACACACACACACACACACACACACACACACACCTCAGGAATGTAGTAATGCTATGTTGTATTTTCTCTGGGAAGGAGTGGCGGGTGGGGAGGAGCCTCCTGCTGTACTATCCGGCCTCGGACTGTCTATCCGTCTGCAGGAGTGGATGGGGAGGAACCTTTTACTGTATCATCCAGTCCCTGTCTTTCAAGAACAGAATTATATGTTGCTTTTACTGTCCTCCAGGAGATAACCTCGTCATGGTCCATCAGGTCTTCCGTCATCTGTCCTTCCCATGTACTGTCCTCCATCAGATAACCTCGTCATAGACCATCAGGTCTTCTGTCATCTGTCCTTCCCATGTACTGTCCTCCATCAGATAACCTCGTCGTAGACCATCAGGTCTTCTGTCATCTGTCCTTCCCATGTACTGTCCTCCAGCAGATAACCTCGTCATAGACCATCAGGTCTTCTGTCATCTGTCCTTCCCATGTACTGTCCTCCAGCAGATAACCTCGTCGTAGACCATCAGGTCTTGTGTCATCTGTCCTTCCCATGTACTCCCATGTACTGCCGGCTTTTGAGGGAGGATATATTTCCCCCCCCTTTTTTTTTCTAACCCGTCGCAAATGATCACAAACTCTGGAAATTGCACGGAAATTAAAACTTTTTTCATCCGCTTCGTCAGGAGAAGCTGGAACTTCCGCAGCATTTTTGCTTCTAATGTTATGAGTTAAATGTGGGAGGAAGTGTGGGGGGACTCTGGGGGATACAGAGTGTTACTGTGTCCGGGGTTGTAGAGATGGGGGGGGGGGGGGAGTTGCGAAGGAGGTGGGGAAAGGGTGGGGTGAGGGTGGGGGGGGGGGGGTAGGACCTTCGTCCAACCTCCTACACACACACTCTTGAGGTCCTGTAGCTGAAGGACAGGTGGATGGAGGTGTGACTGGAAGGAGAGGTTACTAGAGATGATGTGGGGGTCATACTCACATGGAAGATCCACGTTTAAAGGCTGGACCATGATTCGTGTCTTATGGTAACGTGTCGTTGTGGTCATGGGTCGTACCATAATGCTCAAGGGGTCATGCTGGAAAGGTCGTACCGTCTTACTGTCTATTGTGCCGTCCGATGATGAAGGGTCGTAACATCTTGCTAAAGGTTTATATCGTCGTGCACAAGGGTGGTGGTCGTACCGTCGTGCTCAGGGGTCGTGGACGCACCGTCGTGCTCAAGGGTCGTGGACGCACCGTCATGTTCAAGGGTTGTGGTTGCCCTTTCATGCTCAGGGATCGAACCGTCGTGCTCAGGGGTCGTACCGTCGTGCTCAAGGGTTGTGGTCGTACCGTCGTGCTCAGGGGTCGCACCGTCGTGTTTAGGAGTCGTACCGTCGTGCTCAAGGATCACACCGTCGTGCTCAAGGGTTGTGGCGAGTCGTACCGTCGTACTCAGGGGTCGTAACGTCGTGCTCAAGGGTCGTACCGTCGTGCTCAAGGGTCGTACGGTCTTGACTCTCAAGTACTAACCACTTCATGACGTCGTCCTCGGTCGCTTCATACCAACCTCGAGTAGCACTTCATATTACCTCGAGCCTATCTGTTCTTGAAATTTGAGTTTTTTTTGGTAAAGTTGTGGTTAAATAACAGCAGAAATAACTCATGGATTTGGATGTAACGTACATCAACGAAAATGGACTCCTTCAGGTTAATAAGAGTGAGTCTGTCAGGAGGGAAGGGGGTTTAAAAACACTCTGTAGACTACGAGTCTTGAGTTGTTTGGGGAGGGAGATGTCTGGCTGTAACAACCAGGGAAAATTTTATGGGGGGGAAATGAGGTAATACGACTAGCAATCAACAGAACCAAAGGAAAACCCCTCTCGCCTGATTTCATCTGTGGGGATGAGATTTACCCTAAAATTCGATACCGCTACCGTCGAAATACACCATCGATACTTGTCATCTTAATTCTGCCATATTGGTTGCGCGCGGTTGGAGGAAGTAAACACACTCGGCGAACACGGCAAACACATTCAGCGAACAGACCTCCCAGCGACTGAATGCCACCCGCACGGTAATATTCTCATATTTATTTATTATTTCTTTCTCTCGAATGACATTGAAAGTAAGGCAAATTGAGATTGCTAGTGTGGACCTTCCTTAAGTGAATTTTTTTTTTAGTTTGTGATGAGGTGTTTCTGTTTTCATAGCACATTTTCCTTGCTCCTCTTAGCCCTCCTTACTGGTCTGTTGCTTTATATATATATATATATATATATATATATATATATATATATATATATATATATATATAATCTATTCATATATAAAGGACATAAGCCATCTTTGTGGTGCCCCTAAACTTGAACTTTACAGAATTTTTATTTCGTTTCATATATATATATATATATATATATATATATATATATATATATATATATATATATATATATATCATTTCTTGCATACTATTCGCCATTTCCCGCATTAGCGAGGTAGCGTTAAGAACAGAGGACTGGGCCTTAGAGGGAATATCCTCACCTGGCCCCCTTCTCTGTTCCTTCTTTTGAAAAAAAAAAAAAAAAAAAGGCTCTTGAATCCCAGGGCTTTGTCACTTCCGGTAGCAGGGCAATGCGGACTCCTTTGTCGTGAGAAGTTCTTTCGACGAGAATGTGCTCCCAGTGGTCGAGCGTAGCTATATGTAACTTCACCCCCGGTTTAGCCTCTTGCAGGTGGAGGCCGGTAACACTTTCTCTCTCTCTCTCTCTCTCTCTCTCTCTCTCTCTCTCTCTCTCTCTCTCTCTCTCTCTCTCTCTCTCTCTCTCTCTCTCTGTGTGTGTGTGTGTGTGTGTGTGTGTGTAGTGTTACCAGACTTCGCCAACTTCAGATTACACCGCGAGTAAAAAGTCGCCTTTGGCGAGTTTCACGAGTCACGTAAAAAATCTGTCGCAGTAAAGGAGACGAACATGTCTTTGCTAATGAGTATATATATATATATATATATATATATATATATATATATATATATATATATATATATATATATATATATATATATATTATACTGTACTTGATCGCAGTTTCCCGCGTTAGCGAGGTCGCTGTCTTGTGTAATGCACCGAAACCACAGCTCCCTATCCACATCCAGGCCCCACAGACCTTTCCATGGTTTACCCCGGTCGCTTCACATCCCCTGGTTCAGTCCATTGACGGCACGTCACGTCGACCCCTGTATACCACATCGTTCCAGTTCACTCTATCCCCTGCACGCCTTTCACCCTCCTGTATGTTTCCACGGACGAAAAAGAATAATCTTGTGAAGGATGTTCTCGCTCCAGAGGAATCCATCATTTCCCTGCTCCTGGTTGAAGCGCACCGTTAAAGCTTAATGTGTCCCAGAAAAAGGCTTTCGAGGGGACACACACACACACACACACACACACACACACACACATATGTACCATTTATGCATACAGTATTATTATTATTAGTAGTAGTAGTAATAGTAGTAGTATAGTAGTAGTAGTTGTAGTAGTTTTATATATAATAATGATCATAATAGATATTATCAGTACTAATGGTAATACTGGATATTATTATTAATAATAGTTATTACTATTATTATTATTATTATTATTATTATTATTATTATTATTATTATTATTGCTATTATTTTTATTATTATTATTATTATTATTGTTATTATTATTATTATTATTATTATTATTATTATTATTATTATTATTTATCAATATTTTATTGTTGTTGTTATAACTATTATCATTTGGTACACCCGGGATAATCCTAGTCATTAGGCCTCTCCCATGCCATTAACCGAACCAGGCCCACTTTAATCCCAGGGTGAGCGGGTAGGCGGATGTGTGTGTGTTGGGGTGGGTGGGGGGGGGGAGTCATCAGTGAGTGGGGGATAATTATTACACATCTCAATTAATATACATATCGGAGAGGAGAGAGGCTCTGCACTGGGAAATGCTCCTGGCGATTCCCTGAACAGATTAGGGTCGTGCCATTGGATGGTAGAGGATAGAGGGTGGGGATAGGGGAAGTGTTACGTCTGTGGTGTGTCATGATTGGAAGGTGAATGTATCTTGAGCACGACGGTACGGCCCTTGAGTACGACGGTACAGCCTATGAGTACGACGGTATGGCCCTTGGGTACGACGGAACGGCCCTTGGGTACGATGGTACGGCCCTTGAGCACGATGGTACGGCCCTTGAGTACGACGGGACGGCCCTTGAGCTCGACGGTACGGCCCTTGAGCATGACGGTACGGCCCTTGAGTACGACGGTACGACCTTTGAGCACGACGGCACGACCCTTGAGCACGATGGTACGACCCTTGAGCACGACGGTACGGTCCTTGAGCATGACAGTACGGCCCTTGAGTACGACGGTATAACTCTTGAGCACGACGGTACGACCCTTGAGCATGACGGTGCGACCCTTGAGCACGAGGGTACGACCCTTGAGCACGACGGTACGGCCCTTAAACATGACGGTACGACCCTTGAGCACGACGGTTCAACCCTTGAGCACGACGGTTTAACCCTTGAGCACGACGATACGACCCTTGAGCACGACGGCACTACCCTTGAGCACGACGGTTCAACCCTTGAGCACGACGGTGCGACTCTTGAGCACGACGGTTCAACCCTTGAGCACGACGATACGACCCTTGAGCACGACGGCACTACCCTTGATCACGACGGTACGACCCTTGAGCATGACGGCACGGCCCTTGAGCATGACGGTACGGCCCTTGAGCATGACGGTACGACCCTTGAGCACGGCATTAACCTAATCATTATGAGAGAATTGACAAAACACCAAAACATAAAAAAAAAGTTGTTCGTGGCACACCCCCGCTACCTGATACCCCGTAATCACTCTCCCTTACAAGGGTGACGACCAGACATAGCAGACAGTGCCTGGCCGAGAATGAGTGGTGTTGTACGGCGGGAACCAAGTGTGATGTTGGGATTTGAATAGCTTTGTTAAGTATCGGCACCTGTTGAGGTGGATTGTCTCCACGAAACATGTCGTGCCACATCTATAGAAAAATTACATGTTAAATTGTATGACTTCCTATATATATATATATATATATATATATATATATATATATATATATAGTTTACCAAATGGTGTCTCACCTACTTTTCTTCGTTGTATATCAAATGACATATTTCTTTCTTGTATCTCCCCTGATGATGTGATTATTACACGAAAGTGCACTTGGGAACTTAACGTGTTTCATTTCTCTGTGGGCTCGTCTGTGTGTGTGTGTATATATATATATATATATATATATATATATATATATATATATATATATATATATATATGCTTTCTTATAATTTTTTCGCCAGTCTTGTCATTTCTGTCCCAGGTCAGATTTTCCCGTTCTCTCTTGTGTAATAATCTCCAGATTTTTTCACTCGAGTGTTTTCTTTCATCTTCGTTTCATTATTTTTTCTTTCTTCCTTCACGGTTCGCCATTTCTTTGAGGTTTTTACCAGCGAGGTTAGTGGAGAAGGGGTTGTGAGATGAGGTTAGCATGTGGGATGAGGTTAATATGTGGAGTGATAGATATGTGGAGTGAGGTTGATATGTGGAGTGAGGTTGATGTGTGGAGTGAGGTTGATGTGTGGAATGAGGTTGATATGTGGAGTGTGAGGTTGATGTGTGGAGTGAGGTTGATGTGTGGAGTGAGGTTCATGTGTGGAATGAGGTTGATATGTGGAGTGTGAGGTTGATATGTGGAGTGAGGTTGATGTGTGGAGTGAGGTTGATATGTGGAGTGTGAGGTTGATATGTGGAGTGTGAGGTTGATATATGGAGTGTGAGGTTGATATGTGGAGTGTGAGGTTGATGTGTGGAGTGAGGTTGATATGTGGAGTGTGAGGTTGACATGTGGAGTGTGAGGTTGATATGTGGAGTGAGGTTGATGTGTGGAGTGAGGTTGACGTGTAGAGTGAGGTTCATGTGTGGAATGAGGTTGATATGTGGAGTGTGAGGTTGATATGTGGAGTGTGAGGTTGATATGTGGAGTGAGGTTGATGTGTGGAGTGTGAGGTTGATATGTGGAGTGTGAGGTTGATATGTGGAGTGAGGTTGACGTGTGGAGTGATGTTGATATGTGGAGTGAAGTTGATGTGTGGAGTGTGAGGTTGATATGTGGAGTGAGGTTGACGTGTGGAGTGAGGTTGATGTGTGGAGTGAGGGTGATATATGGAGTGTGAGGTTGATGTGGGGAGTGAGGTTGATATGTGGAGTGAGGTTGATATGTGGAGTGAGGGTGACATGTGGAGTGAGGTTGAATTAAGGTTGATTTAAGGAGTGAGGTTGGCGTCAGGAGCCAGCTGTCCTTTAATATCGTGGGTGAGGCCAGCTGTCGTACATTATCTTGGCCTGGACCACCTGTCTTATATTGGGTCGGGCCAGCTATCTTATGTTATCTTGGATATAGGAGTCAACTGGCTTACGTTATCTTGTCCGGGGTCGACTATCTTACATTGTATTGGGCCCTGGAGGGGGGAGGTAGGTTCTGTCATCACAAATTATCTTAGATGTAGCCAGCTGTCTTATGAATTATCTTAGATGTAGCCAGCTGTCTTATGAATTATCTTAGATGTAGCCAGCTGTCTCATGAATTATCTTAGATGTAGCCAGCTGTCTTATGAATTATCATAGATGTAGCCAGCTGTCTTATGAATTATCTTAGATGTAGCCAGCTGTCTTATGAATTATCTTAGATGTAGCCAGCAGTCTTATGAATTATCTTAGATGTAGCCAGCTGTCTTATGAATTATCTTAGATGTAGCCAGCTGTCTTATGAATTATCTTAGATGTAGCCAGCTGTCTTATGAATTATCTTAGATGTAGCCAGCTGTCTTATGAATTATCTTAGATGTAGCCAGCTGTCTTATGAATTATCTTAGATGTAGCCAGCTGTCTTATGAATTATCTTGGACTGGACCACCTGGTATTATCGTGAGTGGGGCCACCTGTC
>NC_092240.1:8227500-8387500 GCF_036320965.1 Panulirus ornatus | reverse complement strand
GGATTTTGCCAGTCAGGAAGTCACGCAGTCGGAAGGAGAGGACGCATCTTAGTGTGTGTGTGTGTGTGTGTGCGCCGCCCATCCCCCCCCCCGTATTTAAAGGGCGGGTTCTGTTCCCCACCCTTGCGTCTCACTCGCCCTGGGGATCCCGATTTTCACTTTCTGGTTGCAGTAATTTTCAAGATACCCCCGGCCTGCTTGCGGCATTTTCTTCGCGTCTTTTTAACATCTTCTGTGTGTGTGTGTGTGTGTGTGTGTGTGTGTGTGTGTGTGTGTGTGTGCGCGCGCGCGTCTGTAACTGTGATGTTTGTATGAGTATTCAGCTTTCGAGATATTCTCACGTTCTGACAGCTCTTCACTTCCCTTCTGAGACACCCGTCTTGTGTTCTTCTGGCGTTCTCCGTCTCCGTCTCCAAGACCTCATGACGTGTCCTCCAGGCGTTTTCCGTCTTCGTCTACGCCCTCTGGATGGGTCTAGCGGTGGTCTCTCGTGCCCCTGACTTCGACCCACAGGACCCCATACTCCACTTTCCTCGTGCGTTCCTCCGCCTCTCCTCTCCATGGCACCCGACCGAAGTCGTGGTTCGTCTCCCCCTGTCGTGGTCCGTCTCCCCCTCCCTCACTGTCGTCTCATATCCCCTCAAACTCGGATGTGAACCTCCGCCTTTTTATTGTGTTTACTTTCGCCTCTCTTTTTTGATAGTTGAACTTTCGGGTACGTGCATCACGTGAATTTTCTCGTCCTTGTAGACCCCCACTGGTTCTGTGGCCTTGTAGATCTCGGCTTTGTAGCCTCACCTTCCTCCCTCCTGTCATGTATACCCTGTCACACCTCGTAGTCCCTGCCCTGTCGCTCTGTATTGTAGTCTCGAACCTCTAGCCGCCCCATTGCCTAGGTGGGCCTCGTGTGGAGTTCCCATTTGGTAGCCTTTATTTTTGTAGATCTCACCGCGTCTCATGTAGACGTACTGAATTGTTTCTAATGTTTGAGCCCAGCCTGGTGTCTCCCTGTAGCCCTTTCAGTGTATCTCTGGTAGTGACAGTGGTGGTAGTAGTAGTAGTAGTAGTAGTAGTAGAAGTGGTAGTAGCCTTCATCCTGTACCCCCGCCCAGAACGCAGGGAGGTTATCGTCCGTCGGGAGGCCGAGGTAGAGGAGCGAGGTGAGTCAGGGGAAAGGGACGATTTGCATGCACGACCCGACGCCAGACGATAGAGTTGCCTTTCTGTTTTTCTTCTATGACCATTATCCCTGCTGCTGCTCCTCCTCCTCCTGCTGCCTCTGCTACTCTTCCCCTTACTCCTGCTGCTACTGTCTCTCCTCCTCCTTCTCCTCCTCCTCCTCCTGCTAGCATCTCCCTTGTCTGTCTTCCGCCATCATGTGGTGTCCCCACCATGTTGGTGGATGTGTGGTGGACCCGAGCACCATCATGGTGGGTTCTCTTCAGCGTAGTAGTGGTCGTCCTCTCCATCCGTCGTGGTAGTTTTCTTCTCCATCATGGCCGCTGTCTTCTCCATCATGGCCGCTGTCTTCTCCATCATTAAGACTGTGCCTCACCCTCCCGGTGGCTCCCCTTCTCCATCGGGGTGACTGGGGAAGGTGGCCCCCCCCCCCCTCCTCCATCTCGATGGCGGCTGCCTTCTCGGGTGTTTTGTTCTCCGTAGGAGCCCCTCCCAGCCGCGTCGAATGCCCTGTATCTCCTAGGAGCCCCTCCCAGCCGCGCCGAATGCCCTGTATCTCCTAGGAACCCCTCCCAGCCGCGCCGAATGCCCTGCATCTCCTAGGAGCCTCTCCCATTCGTGTCGAATGCCCTGTATCTCCTAGGAGCCCCTCCCAGCCGCCTCGAATGCCCTGTATCTCCTAGGAGCCCCTCCCAGCCGCGTCGAATGCCCTGCATCTCCTAGGAGCCCCTCCCAGCCGTGTCGAATGCCCTGCATCTCCTAGGAGCCCCTCCCAGCCGCGTCGAATGCCCTGTATCTCCTAGGGGCCCCTCCCAGCCGTGTCGACTGCCTAATCTATCGCAGGAGTCCCTCCAAGCCGCGTCGACTGCCCCATCTATCGCAGGAGCCCCTCCCAGCCGCGTCGACTGCCCCATCTATCGCAGGAGCCCCTCCCAGCCGTGTCGACCGCCCTCCCCGTCGTGGGAGCCTCCCTCAGGCGTGTCGGCCGCCCACCTGCCGGGATGAAGTATAAATACAGAGGGAGGGAGAGAATAGGAGGAGGAGGAGTGAGGGACACTTTACATGCATGGTGGGGAGGGAGGGAGGAAGGGAGGGAGGGAGGGTCTGGTCATCGAGTGAGAGGGGGAGGTCGTCCTTCAAGGCCAGCCAGACCCGTACTCTGCCCCAGCCAGCACTTAAAGTCTTGACCTTAAAACTCTCCTCCTGCCAGCGTCTCTTGCACGCGAAGTTCCTTACATAAACTCGTCCCTCACCAAACCTTCTTAAGTGACGTCTGCGTTTTTAGAATTTTCAGTTGCATTATGTTTTCTTCTTTCTTTAACGTCGTGGACGCGGAAGACAATTATGAAACACGCAAGGAAGGAGACCACCGGCCCACTGTTTTTCTCGACCCTTTTTCCTGAAGCATTTGATGTAGTTAACCTTAAGCCTGAGGTCGGGAGATGGCTCGAGGAACTGGTGAGGAACTCAGACGATTTCCAGCAGTAGCAAACGGAGCATCCATGGCTGATAGAGGAGGAGGAGGTGTTGTGTCGGGCGCGCACCAGAGGGAAGCAGCGCTACCTTGACTGCTGTATGTATGTATGGTGATATTAGGTCCAGGCTGGGGGGAGGAGAAGAAAATGTTGATCACTCGCACTGCTCATGACACCCAGAGTCGGTAAACTGTTTCAGAATTAGAAAACGGAAAATATGATGCATAGAAAACCATGGTTTGTTTACTAAGTGGGGAAAGAAATCTAGATTTATGTGTGCAAGGAAAACGACAAATTATTCATAAGTGCGCAAAGAAACTTAGATTTAATTTACGTATGTGCTGAGGATAACCCGGTTGGAGTTTAATGAAGATGACTTTCAACAAATAAGTTGTGGAACGATTCAGATTTAATATATATATATATATATATATATATATATATATATATATATATATATATATATATATATATATATATTTTTTTTTTTTTTTTTTTTTTTTCATACTATTCGCCATTTCCCGCGTTTGCGAGGTAGCGTTAAGAACAGAGGACTGGGCCTTAGAGGGAAAATCCTCACCTGGCCCCCTTCTCTGTTCCTTCTTTTGGAAAATTAAATAAAAATGAGAGGGGAGGATTTCCAGCCACCCGCTCCCTCCCCTTTTAGTCGCCTTCTACGACACGCAGGGAATACGTGGGAAGTATTCTTTCTCCCCTATCCCCAGGGATAATATATATATATATATATATATATATATATATATATATGGGAAGGAACACAGTAAATAAGCCTCACATATGGGAAGGAACAAAGTGATCAAATATTTGTAAGTGTGACGAAGGATATATAGGAAGGTCACTGTATCAGATTAACGTGACCGTCTTGCATGGTAGACGTAGCGGCTGTACCGTGTGTTATCCCGTGTGGTGAGGAACGTGTCTGGTCCTGGGCGAAGCTGGTCACCTGCCTGACGAAGTTGGTTGACTGGTAGTACCGTATCGGATCTACCAGACGTTGACAGCCGGGGGCATCATCAACCAAGGACGTCCCGCGATGAGCGCTACGCGCTGCCCTCCCCCTCTCTCTCTCTCTCTCTCTCTCTCTCTCCTTAGCCTCCCCTTCCTCCTCCAAACGTCTCCTTCCTCTCCCTTCTTTCCCTTACCTGTCCCTTTCTTCCATTACCTTATCCTTCCTCTGCACCCCCACCATTCTCCCCAACCTATCTCCTTCTTCCCTTTATCCCCCCTTCCTCATTTACCCACCCCCTTTTCTCCCCTCCCCCACATCTCTGTGTACATCTGTACCTTCCATTCATTTGCATGTAATTCATTCTTCAATCTTTTTTTACCCAACGCTGTCACCCCCTCCTCCTCCTCCTTTCACCGGAGCTAGGTGTTGCTGTGTCGAGTCTCCCCCTCCTCCAGTTGTATTGCTTTATTTCCTGATGGTTCCTTCTCTCCCCTCCACCACCACCAGAGCCAGTGTTGCTGTGTTCCTTCCCTCCACCACCATCACCACCAGAGTGGGTGTTGCTGTGTTCCTTCCCTCCACCACCACCAGAGTGGGTGTTGCTGTGTTCCTTCCCTCCACCACCACCAGAGTGGGTGTTGCTGTGTTCCTTCCCTCCACCACCACCAGAGTGGGTGTTGCTGTGTTCCTACCCTCCACCACCACCAGAGTGGGTGTTGCTGTGTTCCTTCCCTCCACCACCACCAGAGTGGGTGTTGCTGTGTTCCTTCCCTCCACCACCACCAGAGCCAGTGTTGCTGTGTTCCTTCCCTCCACCACCACCAGAGCCAGTGTTGCTGTGTTCCTTCCCTCCACCACCACCAGAGCCAGTGTTGCTGTGTTCCTTCCCTCCACCACCATCACCACCAGAGTGGGTGTTGCTGTGTTCCTTCCCTCCACCACCACCAGAGTGGGTGTTGCTGTGTTCCTTCCCTCCACCACCACCAGAGTGGGTGTTGCTGTGTTCCTTCCCTCCACCACCACCAGAGCCAGTGTTGCTGTGTTCCTTCCCTCCACCACCACCAGAGCCAGTGTTGCTGTGTTCCTTCCCTCCACCACCACCAGAGCCAGTGTTGCTGTGTTCCTTCCCTCCACCACCATCACCACCAGAGTGGGTGTTGCTGTGTTCCTTCCCTCCACCACCACCAGAGTGGGTGTTGCTGTCTGTGTTCCTTCCCTCCACCGCCACCAGAGTGGGTGTTGCTGTGTCCCCTCTCCGCTGGCAGTTGTGTTGCGCCTGGCGTCTCGTGTTGCTTGGCTCCTCATGGTTCCCGTTGTGTTCCGCCTTCTGCCGGGCCCTCTCCTGTCCAGCGGCCCGTCCAGGTCATCGCTTGGCATCCATCCGCTGTGTGTGTGTGTGTGTGTGTTGTGTGTGTGTGTGTGTGTGTGTGTGTGTGTGTGTGTGAGGGGCTGGAAGCCTTCTTCCCCCCCAGCGCTCTCACCTCTCACTTCTCTAACCTTCGCCCTTCTTCACACACACACACACACACACACTCACACTTCCCCAGCCGTACGTCTTGCGTCCACTAGGCAGGCTACCGACGCCTCCACCAGCTGACAACGGCGTCTCCTCCCGTCACGAAACAGAATGACCTGAGTCAGTCAGTCGGTCAGTCAGTCAGTCAGTCAGCCAGCCAGTCAGCCAGTCAGTCAGTCGGTCAGTCAGTCAGTCAGTCAGTCAGCCAGCCAGCCAGTCAACCAGTCAGTCAGCCAGTCAGTCAGTCAACCAGTCAGTCAGTCAGTCAGTCAACCAGCCAATCAGTCAGCCAGCCAGTCAGTCAGTCAGTCCATCAGTTAGTCAGTCGCTTGAAAGGCTGGGATCACAGTCCAGGGAGTTAGAGGGTAGCGAGGGGGGGTAACGGAACGGGGCTCGAGTGAGGAAGAATTTCTTGGGGCCATTGATGACTGAGGGACACAACGGGGGCCCGCTGATGACTGAGGGACACAACGGGGGCCCGCTGATGACTGAGGGACACAACGGGGGCCACTGATGACTGAAGGACATAACGGGGATAAGGAATTGGGGAGATATGGGGGACGATAGTAACGATACAGTTATGTTAAGAGTGTACTGTAGTTTTGTAGGTTCGTAACGAGTTTAAATGTCTTTTGGACATTATTAACGAGTATGAATGTCGTTTGGAGGTTATTAAAGAGTATAAATGTCGTTTGGAGGTTATTAACGAGTATAAATGTCGTTTGGAGGTTATTAACGAGTATAAATATCGTTTGGAGGTTAGTAACGAGTATAAATGTCGTTTGGAGGTTAGGAACGAGTATGAATATCGTTTGGAGATTAGTAATGAGTTATAAATGTCTGGTTGGAGGCTAGCAATGATTGTAGGTGTCTGTTGGGAGGCAGTAACGAGTGTAAATGTCTGTTTGGAGGTTAGTAATGAGTTGTAAGTGTCTGGTTGCAGGTTAGTAACAATTGTGAATGTCTGCTTGGAGGTAGTAACGAGTGTAAATGTCTTACATGTAACACACAAGGAAGGAGGGGTGTGTGGGAGACGACTTACGGGGACTGTACATTTTGCCAGAGCGAATCGCCTGAGACCCGCAGCGCACGCGCACACACACACACACACACACACACACACACACACACACACACACACACACACACACACACACATGGTGTTTAGGAACACATAATGACCCTGTATACAGGCAAGGCTCACCATGCGCTACATGAACGCTGTGTTGATGACAGCGTCTCAGTAGTGCTGAAGGAGTGTGGGCGGAGGAGCGGGGAGGAGGGAAGACTCATGACACGTAGGTAGCGAGGGAAGCCCGCGATCACACCGGGTGGGAAAAGAGACCTCTGTAGTGTGTGTCAGTACTGGTGAGTAGACTGGGCGCCTCTGGGTGTCGAGTAGATGACTAGGGGTGAGGAGGAGGAGAGGAGGAGGAGGAGGAGGAGGATGGCGAATGACTAGGGAGGAGGAGGAGGAGGATGGCGAATGACTAGGGAGGAGGAGGAGGAGGAGAATGGCGAGTGACTAGGGAGGAGGAGGAGGATGGTGAATGACTAGGGAGGAGGAGGAGGAGGAGGAGGATTGTCTTAACTGGACCGCCACCGCAACGACGTCTTTATGAATAGCTACGGGTTGAGGATGAGGGAGGGAGGGAGGGAGAACTTTGAACACGGTGGTGATGGTGGGGGGGGAGTGGGGGCTGTGGGGTTAAGGGAAGGCTTGGGGGAGTGGAGGCTGTGGGGTTAAGGGGAGGCTTGGGGGAGTGGAGGCTGTGGGGTTAAGGGGAGGCGATGATGATAGCCGATTTGTTCATAAGGTTTACATCCTGGGATTGGATCCTGTCAAGGAAGGCTTAAGGAGGATAGGGATGCACCGACGACCCCCCTCCCCCCACTAGATGTTGGGCTGGGGATAGGAGGATAGAATTCCATATGAGGTAGGAGAAGGAGGGGGGGATTTAGGGTGGGAGGTGGGAGGTGGGAAGGTATATCTTGTGAGGACGAACCCCCGGCCCTGTGTGATGGACGAGGCGGCTGTGGGAAATGCGGACGAAAGACTCGTATATGAAAAGCGAGTTTTGTATTTTTGTCTTCCTGGTTGTGTATATATATATATATATATATATATATATATATATATATATATATATATATATATATATATATATATATATGTTGGTTAGTGGTGGTAGAGGGCGCTGTTGAAGAGGCACACAGTTGGATCATCTATAGCCATGGATTACTCTTTAAAGTCAGAACTTTGCAGAAGTGACATTAAGACGGTCTGGTCTGCCTGGGAAGGGGGCAGAAGTCTCCCGTGTCGGACAGATTGAGCCAGTCAACGCCTTTGATGACACCCATCCCCGTATGTGTCTTAACGCCTTTGATGACACGCCCACCGTATGTGTCTTAACGCCTTTGATGACACCACCACCGTATGTGTCTTAACGCCTTTGATGACACCACCACCGTATGTGTCTTAACGCCTTTGATGACGCCACCACCGTATGTGTCTTAACGCCTTTGATGACACCCCCACCGTATGTGTCTTAACGCCTTTGATGACACCCCCACCGTATGTGTCTTAAGGCCTTTGATGACACCACCACCGTATGTGTCTTCTGCATCTGGGTTTCCTACGGTTTCTGTATATGGTTATTTTAAGAGATCCTCATCTGTATGTATGTAAAGGGACAAGAATAAAAGGCCCTGGGAACTCAACAGGAATAAAGGCCCTGGGAACTCGACAAGAATAAAGTCCCTGGGAACTCGACACGAATAAAGGCCCTGGGAACTCGACAAGAATAAAGGCCCTGGGAACTCGACAAAAATAAAGGCCCTGGGTACTCGACAAGAATAAAGGCCCTGGGAACTCGACAAGAATAAAGGCCCTGGGAACTCGACAAGAATAAAAGGCCCTGGGAACTCCAGTATATTAGAGGGAGGGTAAACAGAATTGAGTTCCGTCTTGTCTTGATCGTATAATTGCTGCCGTAGGTTTGAGAGCATATAGAGATTTAACGGATCGAGGAATAGGGGAAGGCCAAGCGGGGAAAGATTGAAGAGAAGAGCCTGATGCTGCCAGACCTACTTAAAAGAGCTCAGGAGACTTCTACGTGATTGGGGGAGCTTCACCCAGGAACGGTGGGAGGAAGGGGTACATGCGTGGGAGTAACGTGGGAGGGAGGGGAGGTGTGGAATGGTAACACACGAGGAGGAGGAGGAGGATGTAGTATGGGATGGTAACATGGAAGGAGGAAAGGGAAAGGAGAGATAGATAAATAGATAGATAGATAGATAGATAGATAGATAGAGAGAGAGAGAGAGAGAGAGAGAGAGAGAGAGAGAGAGAGAGAGAGAGAGAGAGACGTTGGGGGTGGGTGAGGTGGGCGGCGTTGGGTGAATGTCCGTGACGGTGATACTGATGGGTGGGATGTGTGTGTGCGTGTTTGTGTATGTGTGTGTGTGTGTGGTGGGAGAAGGAGGTGTGTGTGTGGGGGGGTGGAGGGGAGGCTAGGGTCATCTGGGGTGTATTGATTAAGATGCTGGAACGCCTTCATGGGGTGGAGGGGTTGGGGCGGAAGGGGCATGGCATGAGGGTGGTGGGGTTCCTGCATTATTTAACACAGGCTGCCATCTTCCCTATGGCTCCTGCATACCTGTTTCCTTCCTTCCTTCCTTCTTCCTTCCTTCCTCCTCCTCACCCCAGGACACACACACACACACACACACACACACACACACACACACACACACACACACACACACACACACACACGGAACCTTAGCTTAGCCCTGGGGTGGGGCCCTCAAGGGGCTGCTGGGGATTAGATTTGGTGCTGGGGGAGGCTGATGTGGATGGGCTTTGGCTGGGGGAGGGGGGAAGGAGGGAGGGGGTGGGGGGGAAGAAGGGGGGGGGGGAGTGTGGGTGTGGGTGGGGCAGGAGGAGGAGGAGGAGGAGGAGGAGGAGGAGGAGGAGGAGGAGGAGGAGAGGCTGATAGGCCTGTGAGCTGTGGGTGGAGCATTGCAAAGGGGGTGGTGTGTGTGGGGGGGGGGGCTCTGTTTAAGGGTGCTAACGGGGGGCAGAGTATGAGGAGACAGCCAGGCCGAGTGAGAAGGGCGGGGTCGTCCATCGTCTTACCCCTCTCTTCTTCCCCTCCTCCCTCCTCCTCCCCTCTCCCTCCTCCTCCTCCCCTCTCCCTCCTCCTCCCTCCTCGTGTGTTGGTACCATTGTTGATGGTCCTCCTCAGCATACCTCCTGAGGAGGACCTGTTCTTCGTTATTTAGGTAACGGTGAGGACCGTGTGTGGTCTTGATTTGCAGACTCCCACACGATAGGAAAGAGAATATATTTATATATACATTTTTTTTTAAGGAGAGATTATATATATATATATATATATATATATATATATATATATATATATATATATATATATATATATATACGTATATGATTTTTTTTTAAGGAAATGATATATTGTTTCCAAGAGGCGTTATTTCCACGCGAAGGTTGTAACAGGTAGAAGCAGAGCGCGTCATTCAAAGTAACGCTCGACGCGGCGTTATTTCCACGCGAAGCTTGTAAGAGGAAGAAGCAGGGCGTGCGTTATTCAAAGCAACGCTCGACGCTCGTGGTAGGTTTATGGGAGGTTTATAGATCATGATTTAAGGAAGTTAACTTAACGGTAGGCGTTTGAAAAGCAGTGGCATCCCGTAATTGATATAATGCTTGTGGCTCATACGAAAGCTTAGTAAACAAAGGCTTATACAGTGGTCACGGTGTATGTGGCTTTGTATGACAGGGGAAACGTGAGGAGGAGACCTCAGCACGCGACATTTTCTTCTCGCTGGGGGAAACAAAGGATCATATTATGGTGTTGTCCACGCTGATCACCCGTCAGTCAGTCAGTCAGTCAACACCGATGGAAGAAATTGATATAGAGGGAGATTTGATGTGGCAATTCACTCCATCATTAGATATAGTGATCACATATAGAAGTAATTTCTATACTTTGTGGTTCCTGTACTTTGATGCGAGACGGTATTACGTCTCTCGAGTGAGAGGTTTATAAAGAATATACTCGATTTTGGACCAGTTACCGGCTGTGAGACTAGCAGGTATAACTAGTATAATGTACCACCTACCTCTTGTGAGACTAGCAAGTAACTAGTATGAACCTAGTAGGCGCCAGGTGTGAGCAGAAACACTTAGGGAGGGAAGGGAGGCGGGGTGAGTGGGTGGGTAGGCTTTTAGTGACCTGGCAGTGAAGGCTTGTGTAAACTCGTCTTTATGAACGTTAGTTTAGTTTACAATTGGTTTACACTGCGGATACTAGTAGTTTGGCACAGCGACATCATAATGGATATATCGACTGCTTTGATGATAATCGTCGTTGATTCATAGATTATAAGGAAACACTGTAAGTCCGCATCAGAACCTTGTGGTACCCCTGTGTTTGAATTATCTTCAAGGGCAGGTGTTACTTGTAGAAAATGGGAATAAGTCTTCGTTTTCTGTAAAATAGACGACTTGGGGTATCATAGAAGTCTTCATCGCAGTATGATTAGATATATCCTTATATATATATATATATATATATATATATATATATATATATATATATATATATATATATATATATATTTTTTTTTTTTTTTTTTTTATACTTTGTCGCTGTCTCCCGCGTTTGCGAGGTAGCGCAAGGAAACAGACGAAAGAAATGGCCCAACCCCCCCCCCCCCCCCATACACATGTACATACACACGTCCACACACGCAAATATACATACCTACACAGCTTTCCATGGTTTACCCCAGACGCTTCACATGCCTTGCTTCAATCCACTGACAGCACGTCAACCCCTGTATACCACATGACTCCAATTCACTCTATTTCTTGCCCTCCTTTCACCCTCCTGCATGTTCAGGCCCCGATCACACAAAATCTTTTTCACTCCATCTTTCCACCTCCAATTTGGTCTCCCTCTTCTCCTCGTTCCCTCCACCTCCGACACATATATCCTCTTGGTCAATCTCTCCTCACTCATTCTCTCCATGTGCCCAAACCATTTCAAAACACCCTCTTCTGCTCTCTCAACCACGCTCTTTTTATTTCCACACATCTCTCTTACCCTTACGTTACTTACTCGATCAAACCACCTCACACCACACATTGTCCTCAAACATCTCATTTCCAGCACATCCATCCTCCTGCGCACATCTCTATCCATAGCCCACGCCTCGCAACCATACAACATTGTTGGAACCACTATTCCCTCAAACATACCCATTTTTGCTTTCCGAGATAGTGTTCTCGACTTCCACACATTTTTCAAGGCTCCCAAAATTTTCGCCCCCTCCCCCACCCTATGATCCACTTCCGCTTCCATGGTTCCATCCGCTGACAGATCCACTCCCAGATATCTAAAACACTTCACTTCCTCCAGTTTTTCTCCATTCAAACTCACCTCCCAATTGACTTGACCCTCACCCCTACTGTACCTAATAACCTTGCTCTTATTCACATTTACTCTCAACTTTCTTCTTCCACACACTTTACCAAACTCAGTCACCAGCTTCTGCAGTTTCTCACATGAATCAGCCACCAGCGCTGTATCATCAGCGAACAACAACTGACTCACTTCCCAAGCTCTCTCATCCCCAACAGACTTCTTACTTGCCCCTCTTTCCAGGACTCTTGCATTTACCTCCCTTACAACCCCATCCATAAACAAATTAAACAACCATGGAGACATCACACACCCCTGCCGCAAACCTACATTCACTGAGAACCAATCACTTTCCTCTCTTCCTACACGTACACATGCCTTACATCCTCGATAAAAACTTTTCACTGCTTCTAACAACTTGCCTCCCACACCATATATTCTTAATACCTTCCACAGAGCATCTCTATCAACTCTATCATATGCCTTCTCCAGATCCATAAATGCTACATACAAATCCATTTGCTTTTCTAAGTATTTCTCACATACATTCTTCAAAGCAAACACCTGATCCACACATCCTCTACCACTTCTGAAACCACACTGCTCTTCCCCAATCTGATGCTCTGTACATGCCTTCACCCTCTCAATCAATACCCTCCCATATAATTTACCAGGAATACTCAACAAACTTATACCTCTGTAATTTGAGCACTCACTCTTATCCCCTTTGCCTTTGTACAATGGCACTATGCACGCATTCCGCCAATCCTCAGGCACCTCACCATGAGTCATACATACATTAAATAACCTTACCAACCAGTCAACAATCAGTCACCCCCTTTCTTAATAAATTCCACTGCAATATATATATATATATATATATATATATATATATATATATATATATATATATATATATATATATTTTTTTTTTTTTTTTTTCTTCTTTCTTTTAAACTATTCGCCATCTCCCGCGTTAGCGAGGTAGCGTTAAGAACAGAGGACTGGGCCTTTTTTTGGAATATCCTCACCTGGCCCCCTCTGTTCCTTCTTTTGGAAAATTAAAATATATATATATATATATATATATATATATATATATATATATATATATATATATATATATATATATATTGGAAGGGATCACAGTTTTGCGCGTGATCAAGATATTCCTATGAGTCCACGGGGAAAATGAAGCACGGTAAGTTCCAAAGTGCACTTTCGTGTAATAATTACATCATCAGGGGACAATCGCATGTTTACCAAATGGCGTCTTAGCCTCGTCTCTTCGATGTATAACAACAGACTTATATTTCTCTCATGTGTCTCCCCTTATGATGTGATTATTACACGAAAGTGCACTAGGGAACTTATCGTGTTTCATTTTACCCGTGGACTCATAGGAATATATATATATATATATATATATATATATATATATATATATATATATATATATATATATATAACCAGTGTCAACAATATGTATCGCACGTAAGCGAAAGCACGAAGAGGGAGAGAGAAAACACCAAAAACAAAAAAAAAATGGTAAATCAAATCTTGACCATATTGACTGAGGTGTACTTTTGAAGTCGTAATAGACTCTACTGAAGGAGAAGTATGTAATCATCTCTCGCGGCGGTGTGTGAGCGTTATTGGCTCTTGTGTCAGCAACGCCATTAAACGCCGGCAACCCGACAAGATTGCACCGAAATGGGCTCGCCACCCCATCTTTTTTTTTTTCTCCTCTCTCTCTCTCTCTCTCTCTCTCTCTCTCTCTCTCTCTCTCTCTCTCTCTCTCTCTCTCTCTCTCTCAGACCTTATTATTGCCGAGCGAGATTGTTGGGTAATTATAATAGTTTGCGTTACGACCGACCGACGACCGACCACCTCCACCACCCACCTCCCGACCGGGACCTGGCTGACCTTCCCCCCCTCCCCCTCCCCTTCCTCCTCCTCCTCCTCCTCCTCCTCCTCCTCCTCCTCCTCCTCCTCCTGCGCCTCCTGCCCCACCAGGTATGGAGTGGCTGCTGGCGTCGACTCAGCGATAGTTCCTTACCGTCGTCAACCAGAGACATCCGTCTCCCCTCCCCTCCCCCTCCCCCTCTCTCACCCCCACCCACCCACCCCTGGCTGGAGGGAGAAGGGGGGGAAGGGGGTTGAAGTTGAGTGTAATTACATGTTGGAGGAAGTTATCCTATGTTAACAGCTGCCGCGCGGAGACGCGCCCCCGTCACAATAACCGAGCGGGAGATGAAGGGACAATTTGGAGACTTTGGAGGGACCTGGGAGATCGGTTTGGAGAGTCGTAGGGGTGGAGGAGGGGGTAGAGGGTGGGGGAGATAGTGGTTGCTGTTAGGTGCAGGTGGAGGACAACCTCGAGGACGTGGAAGACAACGCTCGATGACGCGAGGGACAACCTTGAAGGTTTTCCGATTCCCTTCCTGCTGAAGCTGCAGCAGCAAAACGTGATCATCGCACGAAAGTGCACCTGGGAGCTTATCGTCTTTCATTTTCCTCCTGGTTTTATGCATATGCTAGATCACGCGCACCACTGTGACCTTTTCCAATATATATATATATATATATATATATATATATATATATATATATATATATATATATATATATACACACACACGAAGAAATGGATATATATCGTCTTCTAGTAAAGAAGTTATGTGCCCGTCTTTGACTTCTTCTTAACCCCACATATTCACAGTATGGGACGTTCAGTAGAAGCTGGGGAAAGCTTGGTGATGTGTGGGTGGGTGTGTCAGTCAGTGTCAGCGCGTCACGGGTGTGTGATGGATGGGGGTTGTGGGGTGGCGGGCGTCGCCCCCGCCGTGTCGTGTCTGCTGGTGGTGGTGGTGGTAATAGTGTAAATAATATGGACGTGCATGCACCAGGGGCTGATATGTGTGCGTGTGTGCGTGTGAGAGAGAGAGAGGGAGAGAGAGAGAGAGAGAGAGAGAGAGAGAGAGAGAGAGAGAGAGAGAGAGAGAGAGAGAGAGAGAGAAGGAGGCATCCTGGTTGAGGTCAGGGGTGGACGGGTCTGATAATGCACGGGGAGTTAAGGGGGAGTTGGGGGAGGGGATTAGAGATGGACAGATGACCAAAATAGGCTTAGAGGGGTCGGAAGGTAGCTGGTAAGGCCTGGACTTTGGGGAGGTGGGGTTGGATGTGTCAGGAAGAAACGAGTACGATACGATGACCTTATAACTTAAGTCCTAGAGGGTCAGGTCAGAGGTCAGGCCACCGTGCCTAAGGCCCACGTACCGTCCTGTTTAAGTAAGGGGTTAGCTACTGAGGAACAAGCCGTGGGGAGGACAGTCGTTTTAAATAACGTTTATGTAACATTTTAAGTAAGAGAGATAATATTAGATAATATAGATAACAAAGATAAGAGAAAAAAGATTAAAATGGCTGGAACGAAGATGATAAGAAAGATGTTAATGACGGGAACAAAAGTGATGAGAAAGATAAGAAATTGATGACTGGAGCGAAGATGTTAAAAAAAAAAGATATAAATGACTGTTTAAAGAAAAAAAAAATGATTATAACTGGAACAAGAATATAGTGCATGACTCACTCGTAGAGAAACACAGGATGACGCCTTGCCCAAGTGAAGTCTTGCTGGGGGGTCGGTTGGTTGGTCGGTCGGTCGGTTGCACGGTCGGTTGGTTAGTCGGTCGGTAGATTGGTTGGTTGGTCGGTAAGCTGGTTGGTGGGTTGGTTGGTTGGTTGGTTGTCTGGCTAGTTGATCGGTTGGTTGGTTGTCTGGCTGGTTGGTTGTCTGGCTAGTTGGTCGGTCGGTCGGCTGGTTGGTCGGTCGGTAGGCTGGTTAGTCGGTCAGTTGGTTGGTCGGTCGGTCGGTCGGTCGGTTGGTTGGTTGGTCGGGTGGTCGGTTGATCGGTTGACTGGTTTCTGGACGTTATCACGAGGACTTAATGAGGTGGATGCGGCGGCGGACTCTGGTTAAGTCTAATGATAATTGTGTGTGTGTGTGGAGGGGGGTGGAGGTCGGCCTCGGGTTATCTGGTAATTAGGAGGTGGTGTGTGTGTGTACGTTACCCGTTATGTTGGGGATGTGTCACTCGCATCCCGGCTCCAGTTTGGCCGACGATCGGGGGAAGGTCAGTGGGGCGTTCAAGTGGGGACGTCGTGCAAGCTGGTGGTTCCTTCTGCGGCACGTCGCCCTCCCTATATCACCCCAGTGGCACTTTGGGTTTTCCGGTTAGTGACCCGGAGTGTCTCTGTAATCCCTTCTGTGTTTTTTGGTGACCCCAGTTGGTAGTGTCTTTGTCATCCCTTCTGTGCCTCAACTGACCCTAGATAGTGTCTTTGTCATCCCTTCTGTGCCTCAACTGACCCTAGATAGTGTCTTTGTCATCCCTTCTGTGTCCCTACTGACCTTAGATAGTGACTTTGTCATCCCTTCTGTGTCCCTACTGACCTTAGTTAGTGTCTATGTCATCACTTCTGTGTCCCTACTGACCCTAGTTAGTCTTTGTCATTACTTCTGTGTCCCTCCTGACCCTAGATAGTGTCTTTGTCATTCCTTCTGTGTCCCTACTGTCCCTGTTAGTGTCTTTGTCATCCCTTCTCTGTCCCTACTGACCCTAGATAGTGTCTTTGTCATCCCTTCTGTGTCCCTACTGACCCTAGTTAGTCTTTGTAATCCCTTCTGTGTCCCTAATGACCCTAGATAGTGTCTTTGTCATCCCTTCTGTGTCCCTACTGACCCTAGATGTGTCTTTGTCATCCCTTCTGTTTCCCTACTGACCCTAGATAGTGTCTTTGTCATCCCTTCTGTGTCCCTAATGACCCTAGATAGTGTCTTTGTCATCCCTTCTGTGTCCCTACTGACCCTAGATAGTGTCTTTGTCATCCCTTCTGTGTCCCTACTGACCCTAGATAGTGTCTTTGTCATTCCTTCTCTGTGCCTACTGACCCTAGATAGTGTTTTTGTAAACCCGTCTATGTCTCTGCACACCATTAGGTAGCGTCTTTCTTCATCCCTTCTGTGTGTCCCTGGTTCGTCCAGTCTGTTGTTCACGTTCTGTGCATCTCATCTCCCACCTCCCAGGTTGCTCGCCCCACACACGCTTCCTTCTCTGCTGGTCACACGTCGTATGCCTTTGGTTCACTTGGCTCTCCACACTTCATTTGAATATTTTGTTTTGGTTCTGATCCCACCCTGTATGGCAGGTCTCCTGCGTGTGCTTGTGTGTGTCGTGTGTGTGTCGTGTGTGTGTGTGTGTGTGTGCGTGTCGTGTATTGCTTGGGGGTCTGTTTAATGGCTTGGTCAACCTCACCTTGGCCGCCTTGCCGTGTTTGATTGTTCCGCAATGAGGGAAAAAGAAACGGTGGTGATTCAGGTCCACACACACACACACACACACCCACACACGACACACACACACACACACACACACACACACACACACACACACACACCACGGGTCATGGAGAAGTCAGGGAATATTATTTTTTGTAGACTTGACAAGGTCATGGGAGGAGGCGGGTATAGGTATAAGGGAATTATGAAAACTAACGGATTAGGGAAATTGTAGGATTTTTAGGGAAATTTTTGGATTTTTTTTAGGGAAATTTTAGGATATTTTTTAGGGAAATTTTAGGTTTTTTTTTAGGGAAATTTTAGGATTTTTCTTAGGGAAATTTTAGGATTTTTTGAGGGAAATTTTAGGATTTTTTTTGTGTGTGTGGCCAGCGTAGCAGACGCTTAAGGGTCTGTTTTTTTTCCCGTGGTCGTCGTCCGTCCGTCCGTCCGTCCGTGTTCGTCGTTCGTCCGTCCGTCGTCGTCGTCCTTCGTCTTCGTCCGTCCATCGTCGTCGTCCTTCGTCTTCGTCCGTCCATCCGTCCATCGTCGTCGTCCTTCGTCTTCGTCCGTCCGTCCGTCCGTCCGTCCGTCTGTTATCCGTCCATCCGTCCGTCCGTGGTAGAGAATCCGATCCCAAACGTGCATCATAATCTTGATCATAACTTGAGGACCGCCAATCACGTCCTCGCGAGACTTGAGGACCGCCAATCACGTCCTCGCGAGACTTGGATATAGCCAATCACGACCTCGTGAGACTTGAAGACAGCCAATCACGTCGTCGCGAGACTTGAAGACAGCCAATCACGTCCTCGCGAGACTTGAAGACGGCCAATCACGTCCTCGCGAGACTTGGATATAGCCAATCACGACCTCGTGAGACTTGAAGACAGCCAATCACGTCGTCGCGAGACTTGAAGGCAGCCAATCACGTCCTCGCGAGACTTGAAGGCAGCCAATCACGTCCTCGCGAGACTTTTACCTGCTTATTTCCCAGCGTCTGTGGTATTGTTTGTCATGTGAGCCGTAACTCTTGATTTTGCCTGAGTTATGGTGGTGACGGGAGGGCTCATAACTTGGAACGTGATCTGGTTCATAACTTGGAACTTAACCTGGCTCATAACTTGGAACTTAACCTGGCTCATGACTTGGAACTTAACCTGGCTCATAACTTGGAACTTAACCTGGTTCATAACTTGGAACGTGATCTGGTTCATAACTTGGAACTTAACCTGGCTCATAACTTGGAACTTAACCTGGCTCATATAACCTGGAACTTAACCTGGTTCATAACTTGGAACGTGATCTGGTTCATTACTTGGAACTTAACCTGGCTCATTACCTGGAACTTAACTTGGCTCATAACTTGGAACTTAACTTGGCTCATAACTTGGAACTTAACTTGGCTCATAACTTGGAACTTAACCAGGCTTATAACTTGGAACTTAACCTGGTTCATAACTTGGAACGTGATCTGGTTCATAACTTGGAACTTAACCTGGCTCATAACTTGGAACTTAACCTGGTTCATAACTTGGAACGTGATCTGGTTCATAACTTGGAACTTAACCTGGCTCATAACTTGGAACTTAACCTGGCTCATAACTTGGAACTTAACCTGGTTCATAACTTGGAACGTGATCTGGTTCATAACTTGGAACTTAACCTGGCTCATAACTTGGAACTTAACCTGGCTCATATAACCTGGAACTTAACCTGGCTCATGACTTGGAACTTAACCTGACTTATAACTTGGAACTTAACCTGGTTCATAACTTGGAGCTTAACTTTGCTCATAACCTGGAACTTAACCTGGTTCATAACTTGGAACTTAACCTAGCTCATAACTTGGAACTTAACCTGGCTTATAACCTGGAACTTAACCTGGCTCATGACTTGGAACTTAACCTGACACATAACTTGGAACTTAACCTGTCTCATAACTTGGAACTTAACCTGTCTCATAACTTGGAACTTAACCTGGCTCGTAACCTGGAACTTAACGTGGCTCATAACTTGGAACTTAACCTGGCTCATAACTTGGAACTTAACCTGGCTCATAACTTGGAACGTGATCTGGTTCATAACTTGGAACTTAACCTGGCTCATTACCTGGAACTTAACTTGGCTCATAACTTGGAACTTAACTTGGCTCATAACTTGGAACTTAACTTGGCTCATAACTTGGAACTTAACTTGGCTCATAACTTGGAACTTAACCAGGCTTATAACTTGGAACTTAACCTGGCTCATAACTTGGAACTTAACCAGGCTCAAAACGTGGAACTTACCTAACCTAACTCATAACCTAGAACTTAACCAGGCTCAAAACCTTTAACTTACCTAACCTGACTCAGAACTTAACCAGGCTCACAACCTGGAACTTAACCTGACTCAGAACTTGAGGATAACCTCACGTTTATCTGTCGAACTTTGGACACTTGGCTCCCGGAATCTTAGGTTTAATTTTGCCCGAGTTGTGTGATTTCAACGGAGAGACACTTGGTCGTAGATCTGGACAAGAACTGAACTTTTTTTGGCCATTAAGTCTATAATGTGGAAAATTGTCTGCTTAGGGAAAATTCAGGGAAAATTGTAACTGGTTAGGGAAAATTCAGGGAAAATTGACGCTGGTTAAGGGAAATTCAGGGAGAATTGACTCCGGTTAAGGATGGTTTACGGAGAATTGTCATTGGTTAGGAATAATTTAGGTAAAATTGTCATTGGTTAGGAATAATTTAGGTAAAATTGTCATTGGTTAGGAATAATTCAGGGAAAATTGACGCTGTTTAGGGAAGATTGTCACTGGTTAGGGAAAATTCAGGGAAAATTGACTCCGGTTAGGGGGAAAATTTTTCAGGGAAAACCAGGGACAGTGTGATGGATAGGGAAAATTCAGGGGGAAAAGTTTCACTTTTTTTTTTAGGGAAAATTGGCACTGGTAAGAGGGGAGAAGTTAGGAGAAAAACAAACTCGATTTCGCTTCATCAATCTCACTGGGATCATATCAAGAACGTGTGTGAACTTCTGAACGCGTTGCCTCCTTTTATAGAACTCTTGAACTGATGATGTGCTGTAGAACACTGAACATATATATTGAAGAACACTGGACTGACTTTTATAGAACTCTTCAACTGATGATGTGCTGTAGAACACTGAAGATATATATTGAAGAACACTGGACTGACTTTTATAGAACTCTTGAACTGATGATGTGCTGTAGAACACTGAAGATATATATTGAAGAACACTAGACTGACTTTTATAGAACTCTTGAACTGATGATGTGCTGTAGAACACTGAACATATATATTGAAGAACACTGGGCTGACTTTTATAGAACTCTTGAACTGATGATATGCTGTAGAACACTGAACATATATATTGAAGAACACTGGCCTGACTTTTATAGAACTCTTGAACTGATGATATGCTGTAGAACACTGAACAAATGTATTGAAGAACACTGGGCTGACTTTTATAGAACTATTGAAGTGATGATGTGTTGTAGAACACTGAACGAATATATTGAAGAACACTGGGCTGACTTTTGGTAGAATACTGAACAAACGTTATTTTTGTAAAATTGCTCAAGTGAATTCGCTGTACACACCCGCTGCTGTTATGCATAACGCACAACTCATATTCCACCCAACTGAACATCTGTTATTTTCGTAGAACGCTGCGAGCTTGCGTCTACTGTTATGCAGAACGGTGAACAACTGAATTGATACCGGACGTAGGCAGCAACGAGAACTGTTCTCTTGCTATAGAACCGTTCTCTTGTTATAGAACCGTTCCCTTATGGAACCGTCCTCTGGTTATAGAAGCGTTCTCTTGTTATAGATCCGTTCTCTTGTTATAGAGCAGTTGTCTGGTTATAGAACAGTTTTCTGGTTATAGAACCGTTCTGTTATAGAACCGTTCTCTGGTTATAGAACCGTTCTCAGGTTATAGAACCGTTCTCAGGTTATAGAACCGTTCTCTGGTTATAGAACTGTTCTCTTATAGAACCGTTCTCTTGTTATAGAACCGTTCTCCGGTTATAGAACCGTTCTCTGGTTATAGAGCCGATCTTCGGTTGTAGAACCGATCTCCGGTCATAGAACCGATCTCTGGTTGTAGAACCGATCTCCGGTTATAGAACCGATCTCTGGTTATAGAACCGATCTTCGGTTATAGAACCGTTCTCTGGTTATAGAACCGATCTCTGGTTATAGAACCGATCTCCGGTTATCGAACCGTTCTCTGGTTATAGAACTGTTCTTTGTTATCGAACTTATGATGCCAAATGACGGGTAGGTAAGTGGCCGTGTGGCGTGTACACGTATGGCAGGTACAGAGAGAGAGAGAGAGAGAGAGAGAGAGAGAGAGAGAGAGAGAGAGAGAGAGAGAGAGAGAGAGAAGGGGCTCTTGGTTATGTATCCGATGCATGAAATTTATCCTTCAGACATTTGTATTCAGGGATGGATATGTGAACTGTGTTTTATTCATGGCTGGAGATGTATACTGTTTTGTATTCAGAGCTGGAGATGCATACCGTGTTGTATTCATGGCTGGAGATGTATAGCGTGTTGTATTCATGGCTGGAGATGTATACCGTATTTTATTCATGGCTAGAGATGTATACCGTATTGTATTCAGGGCTGGAGATGTATACCGTGTTGTATTCAGGGCTGGAGATGTATACTGTGTTGTATTCAGGGCTGGAGATGTATACCGTGTTGTATTCCGGGCTGGAGATGTATACCGTGTTTTATTCAGGGCTGGAGATGTATACTGTGTTGTATTCAGGGCTGGAGATGTATACCGTGTTGTATTCAGGGCTGGAGATGTATACCGTGTTGTATTCAGAACTGGGAATGTATACTGTATTGTATTCATGGCTGGAGATGTATACTCTGTTGTATTCAGGGCTGGAGATGTATACCGTGTTGTATTCAGGGCTGGAGATGTACACCGTGTTGTATTCAGAACTGGGAATGTATACTGTATTGTATTCATGGCTGGAGATGTATACTCTGTTGTATTCAGGGCTAGCTATCTATACCGTGTTATATTCAGGGCTAGCTATCTATACCGTGTTATATTCAGGGCTAGCTATCTATACCGTGTTGTATTCAGGGCTGGGAATGTATACTGTATTACGTGCGGTCTTGGGGGGTAGGGGGGGTGGGGGAGAGCCGTTTGCTGGAGTGTGTAGCCTTTTTCGACGACCCCCCTCAAGACCTCCCTCCTCGGCCTCTGCCCACACCTGAGTGCCTCCCTCCACACCACACCTGACCTAACCTGCCGTGCAGATATGACCGACTCACAGGGATTTCCACCTCCACCTCCCAGCCCCATTACGCACCCAGCTGAACCAAAACACGGGGACCTTTCTCTTTAATGTGTTGTCCTGTACTATCACTGTTCCTGCCCGAGAAGGTAATATATATATATATATATATATATATATATATATATATATATATATATATATATATATATATATATATATATATATATGTATGTATCGTCATTATGGCGTAGCTTTGCATATAATATCAGACTGCTGGACGTACATATACGTTAATAGCCTCTCATTTGGACATAGTGATTACATATATATATATATATATATATATATATATATATATATATATATATATATGTATATATATATATATATATATATATATATATATATATATATATATATATATATATATAGTCACTGTCAACTCGTTAACGTGTTACATTTACTGTCATGGTCATGTTCGTAGTGGCACTTAACCCCACCATCATGTTCGTAGCCATGTATACGTATATATATATATATATATATATATATATATATATATATATATATATATATATATATATATATATATGTATATATATATATATATATATATATATATATATATATATATATATATATATATATATATATATATATTCGCTCTTCATCCTCCATACACTCGTGAAGTGTTGTTGTTGATGATGATGATGATGATGATGATGATGATGATGGCACTTGGGTGTGTTGGGCGTAGGGTAGGGGTTGGGAGAAAGGCCGGAAAACCACGACAGGGGGACCTGACCTTGTGGGGGTGGTTCACGTTTCTCTCTCTCTCTCTCTCTCTCTCTCTCTCTCTCTCTCTCTCTCTCTCTCTCTCTCTCTCTCTCTCTCTCTCGTCGTGTCCTGGTTGCTGATCCGGCTCTCTGTCTCGTCAGAACTTTAAGCTACGGGGGATAGACTCTCTGAATATATCTCTCTACCTTATATTCACAGCACACACACACACACACACACACACACACACACACACACACACACACACACACACACACACACACTCACTTGCTCCCTTTTTTTTTTTTTTTAATATTTTGCTCTGTCTTCACAGTTTTTTTTTCGTCTCTGTATTCTAAATCAATTTTTGTTTTCTCTTCTTTCGTGTGTCTCCTAACCCCGTTTTCTTTTCATGAGGGCTATCTGTCCAGGACTGGCACCTGGGCTATAGACGGTAGAAGGGTCTGGAGTGGCCAGAACACCACCAGGGCGGCACTGCTGAACACCTGCTGAGTTACAGGTTTTGGAGGTTGACTCCCCTCAGGGATGTGTCTCCTGGGGGTGGCTGGTCGTCTCCAACCCGTGTGCCACAGTGGTTCTGGGGAGGCGTGTTATCTCCTGTGGCCCACCTCCACAACGTGTCTGTCTGTGGCTGGTTCGTGGGAGTAATATTTCGTCTGTCATTAGACCGAAGTGGTGGACGGTTACGTGGTTCTTCCGTCGGGCTTGTTGGGGCTCCGTCAGGTGGTTCCTGAAGATGACGGGTGGTGCCGGTAGCCCCCAGAAGGCTCAGTCCTGGTGTGCCTTCGTCAGGTGGTTCCTGACGGGGACCCCTGGTACTGGTAGCCCCTAGAAGGCTCGGTTCCTTTGTGGGCCTTCGTCAGGTGGCTCCTGAAGGGGATGACTGGCACCGGTAGCCCGCAGAAGGTTCAGTCCCGGTGGGCGCCCGTCCAGGTACCGGCTCCTGACGGGGAATTACTGGTGCTGGTAGTCTCCGGAGGGTTCAAGTCCTGGTGGGCCTTCGTCAGGTGGCTCCTGACGGGGAACCACTGGTGCTAGTAGTCTCCGGAGGGTTCAGGTCCTGGTGGGCCTTCGTCAGGTGGTTCTCGAAGGGGAACCACTGGTGCTGGTAGTCTCCGGAGAGGTAGATCCAGGTAGGCCTTGGTCAGGTGGTTCTCGAAGGGGATCCAGGTGGGCCTTTGTCAGGTGGTTCTCGAAGGGGAACCACTGGTGCTGGTAGTCTCCGGAGGGTTCAAGGCCTGGTGGGCCTTCGTCAGGTGGTTCTCGAAGGGGAACCACTGGTGCTGGTAGTCTCCGGAGGGTTCAAGTCCTGGTGGGCCTTCGTCAGGTGGTTCTTGGAAAGGACTCTTCTTATAGCACTCCCCCACCCCCCTCCACCCCTTCCATCCTCCTCCCTTCCCCCCCATTTCCAGAGTGATCACGTCTCCAGTGCCATTAACCTGATTACTTCTTTACACGTCCTGGAAATGTGAAAGATTGAACTTGGCAAGATGTGCGCCGTCGCTTGTCTATCTCAATCTATCTGTCTGTTTCTCCATCTGTGTCTGGTCTGTCTTTTTTCTCCATCCTGTTCTGTCTGTTTCTCCATCTGTCCCTGTTCTATCTAGTTCTCCATCTGTCCCTGTTCTGTCTGTTTCTCCATCTGTCCCTGTTCTATCTAGTTCTTCATCTGTCCCTGGTCTGTCTGTTTCTCCATCCGTCCCTGTTCTGTCTGGTTCTCCATCTGTCCATGTATATCTATATACCTGTTCATGTGAGTGTTTATGTATGATTATGTGTACCACCCGACAGTCCACTTACGAATATGACCTCAAGAACCTGGGGGAATATATAGATATATTATTTTTCCTCTCCAGTCCTGGAAGGGGATTTCTCCTGCAGGGAACCACACCCTCCCTTGGGTGAGGGGTCGGGTCTGCCCTCGTGTGAGGTGCTGCTCGAACATCTAGGGCACTCCTCCTCCTCCTCCTCCTCCTCCTCCTCTTCTTCTTCTTCTTCTTCTTCTTCTTCTTCTTCTTCTTCTTCCTCTCTCTTCTTCCTCCTCCTCCTCCTCTTTCTCCTCCTCCTCCTCTTTCTCCTCCTCCTCCTCCTCCTCCTCCTCCTCCTCCTCCTCCTCCTCACACTTACCTTTCGACAGTAGTTCAGTCAGAGGCAGTTCGCCACCTTTGCCGATTTCTGAAACAGAATCTTGTCCTCTCTCTCTCTCTCTCTCTCTCTCTCTCTCTCTCTCTCTCTCTCTCTCTCTCTCTCTCTCTCTCTCTCTCTCTCTCTCTCTTTCACAGGTATTACTCCGTCCGGGTTCTCCTGCTGGGCCAGAGGAGGTGCGGTAGGACAGTTAGTGGAGGGTGGGTGCGTGTGTGTGTGTGTGGGATGAGGTTGGGGGATGGGATGGGATGGGATGGGAAACGGGCGTCGGTGGGCGAGCCTGGAGAAGAATGTCCCTGGCGACTCATTTGCATTCACAGACGCCCAAATGAGAGAGATTTTTTTTTGGGGGGTGCGGGTTCGACGAGGAGGGGGGGTGGTTGGACCCCGGGTAAGGGGGGAGGGGAGGGGAGGAGGAGGGGGGGTGGTACGGTCCAAGTTTTGAGCAGATGGCGGTGGTGGGGGGAAAGGGGGGATGGGGGAGGGAAGGGTTGTTAGGGAAGTGGAGGTGTCATTTGGTGACCTCTGACCTCAGCACATTTGGGCTGTGTGGTGGTTTGAGGTGGGGCAAGGGAGGGAGGGAGGGGGGTTTGGTTGGTCTTTAGGGGTTGGTGTGGGGGGGTTTGTGACACCTGCTTTCCCCACCACACCCCACACCCCACACCCCACTACACTTGGGCAGAGGATAGGGAGCTGTGGTGTGTTGGTGCATTACACATGGCAGCTGGGGAATGGTCGCTAGCGAATGAGGCCTTTTGCTTCGTCCAAGCGCTACCGCGGTAACGCGGGAAACGGCGAAAACGTATGAGAGAAATAATAGATGAATTCAGTTTCCCGCTTGGATTTATTTTTTTTATGGTGGTATTGACTTGTTCGTTATATATATATATATATATATATATATATATATATATATATATATATATATATATATATATATATATATTGGAAAGGATCACAATTTTGCGCGTGATCAAGATATTCCTATGAGTCCACGGGGAAAGTGAAACACGATAAGTTCCCAAGTGTACTTTCGTGTAATAATCACATCATCAGGGGAGACACAAGAGAGATATATAACAGTCAGTTGATGTACATCGAAGAGACGAAGCTAGGACGCCCATTTGGTAAACATGTGATTGTCACAATCACCTGTCTTCATCTAGCCATACAGATACCCTAGATATGAATGCCGTGCATGTATGTATATACATATACGTATACATGCATTGGCCATGTCTGAACCACTACACTCAACATCACCCCCCCCCTTCCCCCCCACACCAAAGCGTCTGTCTGTTGGTTATTTGGGGCGGGGTTTGTGTTGTTCCGGGGCCCCCGGGGGGGGGGGAGGGGCGTAGGCTCCACCAACATCGATCAGTCCAGCTCTCTCTCTCTCTCTCTCTCTCTCTCTCTCTCTCTCTCTCTCTCTCTCTCTCTCTCTCTCTCTCTCTGGGCCTGCCCCTTGAATATGGGGCATACCGACACCAGCCGACCACCCAACTCCACACACACACACACACACACACGCACACACACACACACACACACACACACACACACACACACACACACGCGCGCCTGATCCTCTTATTCCTAGATTTTTTTTACAAATGATTTCGAATAACGCGTCTCAAGATACATTAAATGCCACACAGTCGTGTCGCTGGCGTGATTCGTAACGCGCGTCGTAACGTCCCAGCGTCACAACACCCTCGTCTCCCTCGCGTTGTGTGTGTAATATGCGGGAGGGGAAAGTCCCCACCCCCGCTCCCGCCCGCCCGTGCGGAACTCACAACCCACGTCCCCCCCCTCCCCCCCCGGCCCGTGCGGAACTCACAACCCGCGTCCCCCCCCTGGGCCCGTGCGGAACTCACAACCCACGTCCCCCCCCTCCCCCCCGGCCCGTGCGGAACTCACAACCCCCCCCCCCCGGCCCGTGCGGAACTCACAACCCACGTCCCCCTTGGGCCCGGGCGAAACTCACAACACGCCCCCCCCCCCCGGGCCCGTGCGGAACTCACAACCCACATCCCCCCTGGGCCCGTGCGTAACTCACAACCCGCGTCCCCCCCCCCCCCCCCCCGGGCCCGTGCGGAACTCTACAGCCCGTTCTTCCTCTGGTAAGCTTACGTGTGCGTTATCATACATAGGCTTCCCCCCCCCCCCCCGTAGGTGGCGTTTTTTTTTTTGTTGTTGTTGTCTCGTTTTTTTTTGACGAGTCGATTTGAATCCCTGGGGGGATGATGATCATCACGGTGAGGTGGGTAAAACTCCGTCCGCGTTGGCTCCCAGAATTTTCGTCTTCCCTCACCCTGTGTGTTTCACGCACGCTCCCATGGTTCCATCCGCTGACACGTAAAGCAGCGTTGAGCACAACTCTGTATACGTCCACCTCCCGTTGTATAAAGGGAAGGATCATTCAACAGTGACCATTCGTGTTCCGTTGTGTAAAGGGAAGGATCATTCAACAGTGACCATTCGTGTTCCGTTGTGTAAAGGGAAGGATCATTCAACAGTGACCATTCGTGTTCCGTTGTGTAAAGGTAAAGATCATTCAACAGTGACCATTATTGTTGATGATTGGACTTACGTGCGTATGAATACCCTACACTCTCCTTCGAACTTTATAATGTAATCACTTACAAGTTTACAATATGTGATTACTTACAAGTTTACAATATGTAGTTACTTACTAGTTTACAATATGTGATTACTTACAAGTTTACAATATGTGATTACTTACAAGTTTACAATATGTGATTACTTACAAGTTTACAATATGTGGTTACTTACTAGTTTACAATATGTGATTACTTACAAGTTTACAATATGTGATTACTTACAAGTTTACAATATGTGGTTACTTACTAGTTTACAATATGTGATTACTTACAAGTTTACAATTTGTGATTACTTACTAGTTTACAATATGTGGTTACTTACTAGTTTACAATATGTGATTACTTACAAGTTTACAATATGTGATTACTTACAAGTTTACAATTTGTGATTACTTACAAGTTTACAATATGTGGTTACTTACTAGTTTACAATATGTGATTACTTACAAGTTTACAATATGTGATTACTTACAAGTTTACAATATGTGGTTACTTACTAGTTTACAATATGTGATTACTTACAAGTTTACAATTTGTGATTACTTACTAGTTTACAATATGTGGTTACTTACTAGTTTACAATATGTGATTACTTACAAGTTTACAATATGTGATTACTTACAAGTTTACAATATGTGATTACTTACAAGTTTACAGTATGTGATTACTTACAAGTTTACAATATGTGATTACTTACAAGTTTACAATATGTGATTACTTACAAGTTTACAATATGTGATTACTTACAAGTTTACAGTATGTGATTACTTACAAGTTTACAATATGTGATTACTTACAAGTTTACAATATGTGATTACTTACAAGTTTACAATATGTGATTACTTACAAGTTTGCAATATGTGATTACTTACAAGTTTACAATATGTGATTACTTACAAGTTTACAATATGTGGTTACTTACAAGTTTACAATATGTGATTACTTACAAGTTTACAATATGTGATTACTTACAAGTTTACAATACGCCGTCCTAGAGTGTCCTGTGTTTGTGGTCAAGTAAAAAGGGCGTAAGTCTCGTGTTTGCGGCATTGATGATGATAATAGATGCGTCTATTTTTTTTTTTTTTTTTGTTCGTTCGTACGTCGGATTCGCTCAGATGGATTAATCATGATAGTGGATTAATGGAGGAGGTAATCTAAAGAACTTTTTAGCGTCGTGCTGGCCACTCCTTGGTCTTAAAAAAGTTAGAGAGGAAAGATGTTAAGAATTGAATTCAGGTTTTAGGTATTGAGAAAACGTGTTTTGATTTCAGACAGAATATGTTTTAAGGTTAGGTAGAGAAGTTTTTAAAGTTGCAACCGATTTTGAAGTTAATATAAGGGGGCATTTGAAGTTGAAACATGTTTGAGTTGGTTTAAGATTAGTTGCACGAGCTTATTAAAGATTAATAGAAGAACTATCAAGTTAGAACAGGCTTTAAAGTTATACCAGCCTTTAAAGTGAGATAGAACAGCCTTTAGAATTATACCAGTCTTTAAAATGAGATAGAACAGCCTTTAAAGTTATACCAGCCTTTAAAGTGAGATAGAACAGCCTTTAGAATTATACCAGCCTTTAAAGTGAGATAGAACAGCCTTTAAAGTTATACCAGCCTTTAAAGTGAGAAAGAATGACCTTTGAAGTTATACCAGCCTTTGAAATGAGATAGAACAGTCTTTGATGTTATATCAGCCTTTGAAATGAGATAGAACAGCCTTAAAAGTTATACCAGCCTTTAAAGTGAGATAGAACAGCCTTTAAAGTTATACCAGCCTTTAAAGTGAGATAGAACAACCTTTAGAATTATACCAGCCTTTAAAGTAAGATAGAACAGCCTTTAAAGATATACCAGCCTTTAAGGTGGGATAGAACAGCCTTTAAAGTTATACCAGCCTTTAAGGTGAGATAGAACAGCCTTTAAAGTTAGATGTGAAAGCTGTTTAAGATGTATGAGCTTCAGATCTGAATATAACAGCTTTCAGAATTAGAACGAATAACTTTTAATGTGACAGAGAATGACTTCAAGTTAGAGAGAGTGACTTTTTTTTTCTTCTTCTTCTTAAAGTCAGAGTGGCATTCAAAGTTAGAACGTCTTTTAAAGCTGATTGAAATAGCTCGTATAATTGGAAACGGCCTTTTTTTTTTTTAAAGTACGACGGGGTGAGACAAGCCTATTTAAACTTAGATGAGACGACAGTTTACATTTAGCGCCGCGCAGCCAGCTGGTGGTGGTGGTGGAGTTTAGACAGAAGGAGCTTTTTGAAAAGTTCGATGTGAGTGCGAGATGTGGCGTGGTAATCTTGTTACGGTGGGATGGCTGCTGCTGCCTTGTATGGCATGAGGGAGAGTATGGTAGTGTGTGTGTGTGTGTGTGTGTGTGTGTGTGTGTGTGTGTGTGCACATTACAGGATGAGTCGAGGTGTTTTACAGATGCTCTTGGGTGTAAGTGAAGTAGATGAGTGCAAGAGTAGATGAATATTATAACAGATGATAGAGTATATATATATATATATATATATATATATATATATATATATATATATATATATATATATATATATATATCCAATACTATACTATACTATACTTAATCGCCGTCTCCCGCGTTAGCGAGGTAGCGGTAGGAAACAGACGAGGAATGGCCCAACGCGCCCACATACACATGTATGCACGTAAACGCCCACACACGCACATATACATACATATACATTTCAACGTATACATGCATATACATACACAGACATACACATACATACACATGCACGTATCCATACTTGCTGCCTTCATCCATTCTTGTCGCCACCCCGCCACACACGAAATAGCATTCCCCTCTCCCGGAGCGTTGAAGCCAGGTGTTAGAAGTGGTGTCAGGTGTTAACAGTATGCCAGGTGTTAGAAGTGGTGTCAGGTGTTAGAAGTGGTGCCAGGTGTTAGCAGCTGTGCCAGGTGTTTGAAGCGGTGCCAGGTGTTAGCAGCGGTGCCAGGTGTTAGAAGCGGTGCCAGGTGTTTGAAGCGGTGCCAGGTGTTAGCAGCGGTGCCAGGTGTTAGCAGCGGTGCCAGGTGTTAACAGCGGTGCCAGGTGTTTGAAGCGGTGCCAGGTGTTAGCAGCGGTGCCAGGTGTTAGAAGCGGTGCCAGCTGTTAGCAGCGGTGCCAGGTGTTAGCAGCGGTGCCAGGTGTTAGAAGCGGTGCCAGGTGTTAGAAGCGGTGCCAGGTGTTTGAAGCGGTGCCAGGTGTTAGCAGCGGTGCCAGGTGTTTGAGCGGTGCCATTGTTAGCAGCGGTGCCAGGTGTTAAGAGCGGTGCCAGGTGTTAGAAGCGGTGCCAGCTGTTAGCAGCGGTGCCATGTGTTAGAAGCGGTGCCAGGTGTTAGCAGCGGTGCCAGGTGTTAGCAGCGGTGCCAGGTGTTAGAAGCGGTGCCAGGTGTTAGCAGCGGTGCCAGGTGTTAGAAGCGGTGCCAGGTGTTAGCAGCGGTGCTAGGTGTTAGCAGCGGTGCCAGGTGTTTGAAGCGGTGCCAGGTGTTTGAAGCGGTGCCAGGTGTTTGAAGCGGTGCCAGGTGTTTGAAGCGGTGCCAGGTGTTAGCAGCGGTGCCAGGTGTTAACTGCAGTGCCAAGTGTGATAACGGTGGTGCCAGTTGTGTTAGCTGAGGTTGCTGACCTTATCCTGTGTGGTTAAGGGGGTGCTTCTAGCTACCCCCAAATCTCAGGGGGGGGTGGGTCACCTCACTTCGCCTCTCTCCCTTTTTGAGCTCCACTGTGTACCTCTTACCTTTCCCTCGTACTTGGAGGTACCTCATTGTACCTCCACCACTTAGGAGGTACCTCAGTGCATCTCTCCCTCCCCCCCCCCCTTTTGAGGGAGGTACCTCATCGCATCTCTTCATCACCCCCTCAGCCCTTTCTACTCTCCCAGTCCTCACCAGCCCTCTTCCTCTTACCACTCTCCCAGCCTTCACCAGCCCTCTGCTTCTCGCCTCTCTCTCTCTCTCTCTCTCTCTCTCTCTCTCTCTCTCTCTCTCTCTCTCTCTCTCTCTCTCTCTCTCTCTCTCTCTCTCTCTCTCTCTCTCTCTCTCTCTCTCAGCCCTCATCAGCTCTCTTCCTCTTACCACTCTCCCAGCCTAACTAGCCGTCTTCCTCCCATCACTCTCCCAGCGATCGCTCGTCTCTTGCCTCTCACCACACACCTAGCCCTCTGCCTCTCTCACCACTCTCCCAGTCGTCACCAGCCCTCCAGCTCTCACTGCTCTCCCAGTCATCACCAGCCCTCCGGCTCTCACTGCTCTCCCAGTCGTCACCAGCCCTCCGGCTCTCACTGCTCTCCCAGCACTCTTCCAGTCCATCTGCGGCGTCACGTTTTGCTCGCTACATTCTCTTCGGAAAACTTCTTAAAAGTTCTGCCGTCTTCTGGAAGGTTCTGGACTCTTCTTGAAACTCCTGGAAGGTTCTGGACTCCTCTTGAAACACCTGGAAGGTTCTGGACTCTTCTTGAAACTCCTGGAAGGTTCTGGACTCCTCTTGAAACTCCTGGAAGGTTCTGGACTCTTCTTGAAACTCCTGGAAGGTTCTGGACTCTTCTTGAAACTCCTGGAAGGTTCTGGACTCCTTTTGAAACTCCTGGAAGGTTCTGGGACTCTCCTTGAAACTCCTGGATGGTTCTGGACTCTTCTTGAAACTCCTGGAAGGTTCTGGACTCCTCTTGAAACACCTGGAAGGTTCTGGACTCCTCTTGAAACACCTGGAAGGTTCTGGACTCTTCTTGAAACTCCTGGAAGTTTCTGGACTCCTCTTGAAACACCTGGAAGGTTCTGGACTCTTCTTGAAACTCCTGGAAGGTTCTGGACTCCTCTTGAAACACCTGGAAGGTTCTGGGACTCTCCTTGAAGTTCCAGGAAATGTTCTGGGTTCTCCTGGAAGATCCAGGACCCCTCTTGAAGCTCCTGGAAGTGCTCTGGGCTCTCCTGGAAGCTCCAGAAGTTTCTGGAAGGCCCCTGGATTCTAAACTCTTCTGGTTTTGTATATGTTGCGTGTTACACAGGCCAGCGTGTAGCATGAGGTTTGAATTGTGGGATGGAGGAGACTGGGGCCCATGCATAGCTGGGGGTGTAATGAGGCATGGCTGGGATGCTGGGAACATGACGTATCCAGGGGACATGGTTCATGGCTGGGATGCTGGGGACATATCTAGGGGACATGGTTCATGGCTGGGATGCTGGGGACATATCTAGGGGACATGGTTCATGGCTGGGATGCTGGGGACATATCTAGGGGACATGGTTCATGGCTGGGATGCTGGGAACATGACGTATCCAGGGGACATGGTTCATGGCTGGGATGCTGGGAACATGACGTATCCAGGGGACATGGTTCATGGCTGGGCTGTTGGGGACATATCTAGGGGACATGGTTCATGGCTGGGATGCTGGGGACATATCTAGGGGACATGGTTCATGGCTGGGATGCTGGGGACATATGTAGGGGACATGGTTCATGGCTGGGATGCTGGGACATATCTAGGGGACATGGTTCATGGCTTTTTTTGCTCGGATCATAGCTAGGTTGATGGGGCGGCATAGCTAGGGTGCTGGAGGCGTAGCTGGTATATAGCTAGGATGTTAGGAGCATTGCTAGGGTGCTGAGGGATAGCTGGGGTGCTAGGAGCATAGCTGGGAAGCTGGGAGCATAACGGATATCGGGAGTATTATATACTCACATCAAGTGGAGACGTGGCATTCTATAGAAACCATCTCATTTTTTATGGTGATGGTGGTGTGTGTGTGTGTGTGTTGTGTGTGTGTGTGTGTGTGTGTGTGTGTGTGTGTGTGTGTGTCCAAATTCACCTTTGATCTTAATTGGATTACTTCCCTCAAAATCTCTCAGTTAATTGACTGTGAAAGGAAAGCAGTATTAAAGACAACAGTTTATGAGTCTGGTGTATTTGAAATTTCCCTTTGATTATTCTAGGATATATATAATATATATATATATATATATATATATTATTTCTGAGTCCACGGGGAAAATGAAACACGATAAGTTCCCAAGTGCACTTTCGTAAAATAATCACATCATCAGGGGAGACACAAGAGAGAAATATAAGTCAGTTGATATACATCGAAGAGACGAAGCTAGGACGCCATTTTTATATAAAGTTGGAAGCTCCAGTCACAGACAAGTTCACATCAAAGCCAGACCTTAATTGAAGTATGATATGGTCACTGAGAGGGAAAAAGAAGAGACAAGAGAAAGTATTTACAAATTTTGGAGGATGTGAAAAATCTGTCTTTTGAAATGTGCCAGGTCATAGTTGCTGGGAAAGACATGAGAGAATAGAGAGTTCCAAAATATCAACGCGTAGGGAAAGAAACAGTTATCAAAGCGGCCCACCCTAGAGTTGCCAACGGCTACGCATAATCATGTGACGCCACAGCTTGCCGAGAATTGCGTGGGGGCACACAAGGAGCCAGCTCTCGGGAACAGAAACCAAAGTAATACCTGTAGAAGAGGGAAGATGAGCCAACATTGTGGTGTAGGGCAAGAGGACCAGGTTTTCGACCAAACTCAGTCCAATAAGGATGCACAGCTAGAACCACCCCAGTTGTGAGAGCAAGTCCTCCATGCAAAGACGGATCAGTTCTTTGTATAAACGGAGCAACTGTTCGAAAGAAAAGAAATTTCGACATCTATACATGAACACCCAGTTTCTGACAGGCAGACTTTGCTCTTTCCGTTATTCAGAGGGGGTGGGGGGCTTCCAAGATAGAGTGGATGTGATAGTAATACCAAGTATTTCTAATTTAAGACTCAAGTGATGGAATCACTGAAGCGTCAAAGGCTTTCGCTGAAGACCAGTGGATGACGAACGAGGAGATGAGGCTACCGCACTTCCTATGAATAAAGGAATCGCTTCGCCTCACACGGATGACGTAACTTGCAGTGATTACGGGGAGTGATGAATGCTGAATGGGAGGTAGGGAAGGAAGGAAGGAAGGTAGGTTTTCTCCCCAAGCCCCCAAGCGATATGCGCGATCCCTTGCCCTGACTAAGCCTCAGACCAGGAATGGTTGAACGGCAGATTGGAACAAGACGTCATGTTTGAGAATCACGTTGTTGAAGCGATTGGAAATTGGGGCATAAGTAGGTTTACGCTTATTGCAGTTTACCGTTTTTTTTTCTACGTAACGTTTTTCTTGGTTTACATCTTTAGGGTTTACATCATGAGGTTTGTATGGTTTAGAGGTGACACATTTTAGGGTTAACACTGTCTTGGGTGTATATATTTTTTGGAGACTTGACACTTTCTTGGGTTTGCGTTTTACGAGGGTGACAAACCTTTTGTAGTTTACACTTTTTGTAGGTTTGCACTTTTTGGGGGGGAGGTTACTGTGTTGGGTTTACGCTGCTTTTGCTGTTCACAAATTCTAGGGATCAGTTTGAACGGTATACACGTTTTGAATTTTGAATTTTGGACGTATATCGTTTTGTCATATATTTTTCTGGCGTTAACATTTTTAGTATTTTTGAGTTAAACCTTGTAGGTCGGGTTTTACCGGGAGTTTACACTTCACACGAGAGAAAAGAAGATACATCGCTGAATTCAAAGTGACTCGACTGTATTACATGATAGATGAATCAGTTTGAACTCAGACTGCTGAATTCATTGTAGACTTTATCAAGATAAATTACCAGGAATTGTTTCGACCGTCGTATCGCATGTGGTTTACCTGGAGTTTACCCGGAGTAGCCTGTGGAGAAAGGGAAGGGATGGGGGGGGGGGGCTATCGCAGCGTGTGGCTATCGTAGCATGCGTCTATTGTAGCATGCGTCTATCGTAGTATGTGTCTATCGTAGTATGTGTCTATCGTAGCATGTGTCTATCGTAGCATGTCTCTATCGCAGCATATGGCTATCGTAGTATGTGGCTCTATGATTAATTGATATACAGAGATAAAAAAAAATATGATTTGTTTACAGAGAAGAATGGTATGGTTTATTATTCAGTTTATAGGTAAGAATGATACCATTTAGTATGTAGTTTACGTTGAAGGGTATATGATTTAGTCTACTGAGAATAAGGTTTAGTTTCCAGTTTACAGTATTCAGTATTCAGTTGGTATTTACTATTAGGTTTACAAAAAATTTGATGACTTTAGTTTTCACAACATGCGACTTCTTATTTAGTTGAGAGAGAGCATGATTTACGTAGTTTACACAATATGATTTACGTAGTTTACACAATATGCGGGTCCTTATTCAGTTTACAGGGAATGTGATTCATATAGTTTACAGACTATGCGACTCATTTAGTTTACGGAGAATATGATTTACGATTTAGTTTACACTGAAGAATATCATGTCATATATAGTTTACAGAGAATCTGATATTAGTATTAAGTTTACAGAGAGTCTGATATAGTAATAAGTTTACAGAGAATCTGCTGTAGTATTAAGTTTACAGAGAATCTGATATTAATATTAAGTTTACCGAGAATAAAGTTTACAGAATTTGCGGCCCCTGGTTTTTTAAGTTTCACAGAGAGAATATGATTGGCGATTTGCGATGTTTACAGAGGGATAATTCGCCTTTACATACGTCGAGGATTTCGTCCTTGGTGACTCTGGAAACTGGGATTCGCGATTGGTTTACGGAGTTTACCGTCCGTAGGAAGGAGGGTTAACACACACACACACAAGAGATTCAGTTTACCAAGCGACCCGGTCTACACCGAATCGCTCACGGGAAATGGGCGTCTTCCACAATCTTGGCCGGGGGAGGGAGGGAATGGGTGGACGTGCCGGCAAAGGCCTTTCTTCCCCCGTGGCGAAAGGAAAATTAGACCTTTTAGACATGATGGTTAATGACTGTCTGGACCCCAGCCAGCAGGAGGGGGTTTGTGGGGGGGGGTTGGTGGGAGGAAAGCTGCTGGCTTGCTGGGGGGGAGGGAGGGTTGAGGAGGGGGAAGTTCAGGGAGAGTACTGGCTGCTGGCTTGCTGGGGGGGAGGGAGGGTTGAGGAAGGGGAAGTTCAGGGAGAGTACTGGCTGCTGGCTTGCTGGGGGGGAGGGAGGGTTGAGGAGGGGGAAGTTCAGGGAGGGTACTGGCTGCTGGCTTGCTGGGGGGGGAGGGAGGGTTGAGGGGGGGGAAGTTCAGGGAGAGTAAATGGGGTGCTGGCTTGCTGGGGGGGGGGGAGGGTTGAGGAGGGGGAAGTTCAGGGAGAGTAAATGGCTGCGGCCTTTCTTGGGGGGGGGGGGTTGGGGGGGGGGAGGGAATACCTGCTGGGTTGCTGGGGGGGGGGGGAAGGGGGAAATTGGGGGACCCGGTGCGGCTTGCTGGGGGGGGGGAAAAATTTTGGGGGGGGGAAACGGGGAGTAGGGTCGGCCGCCCGGGGGGGAGGGAAAAAGGGGGGGGAGGGGGAAATTGGGGGGAAATAGGGTCGGCCCTGGGGGGAAAAAGGGGGGTTTGGGAAAGCGGGAGGTATTCTGGGTTTTGGGGGGGGGGGGGGGTTTGGGGGGGAAATTTTGGGGGGTTGGCCGGCTTTTGGGGGGGAGGGAAGGGGGGGGGGGAATTCCAAAGGGGGTTTGGGTGGTTGGGGGGGGAGGGAGGGTTGGGGGGGGGGGTTTCGGGGCCCGGCCCCCCCCTAAGGGGGGGTTGGGGGGGGAATTAGGGGGAGGGCCCTGGGGGGTTTCCGGGGGGGAGGGGGGGTTTGAGGGGGGGGCCGGGGAAATACGGGCCTCTGGCCCTTCCCCGGGGGAAGGGGGGTTAAGGGGGGGAATTCGGGGAGTCCCGCCGTGGGGGGGAAAGGGGGGTTGGGGGGGGAACAGGGAGGTTGGGGGTTGTGGGGGGGAAAAGGGAGGGTTGGGGGGGGGTTTTGGGGAAGAGGGCGCTGGTTGGGGGGGGAGGGGGGGGTTGGGAGGGGGGTTTTTGGGGATTTTCGGTGTGGTTGGGGGGGGGGGGGGGGTTGAGGAAAAGGGTTTCGGGGATTGGGGGTTGGTGGGGGGGGGGGGGGGGGGGGGGGGGGGGGGGGGGGGGGGGGGGGGTTTGGGGGGGGAAAAAATAGGGTTGTGGTTGGTGGGGGGGGGGGGGGTTGGGGGGGAAATTGGGGGAAGAGGGGCAGGGGTTCCAACTGACGCAGGTGATAACAGCAGGCTCAGGTGGTGGTGACGTCCGGACGTGACCACAGGGGTCATAAGGGGAGAAAATTTTGTTTTTGGGGGTGTGTTTTGTGGTGTGTGTGTGTGTGAAACGGGGGAGAACCAGGGACCATTGAGTAAATATGATGTTTCGGTGTCTTTGCTGTGGTAGTTGCATCGTCTGCACGAAGGGACTCGAGGGAATGGGGGGCGCCCCGGGGCTTTAAAGGGAAGCGCGATTTCCCCCTTTGTCTGGGGAGTGTAGTTCCAGGTGGGTGTGTATTGTCTGGTAGGACGGCGTTTTAAGACCCGAGTCGGGAAGACGGTTGTTTCGTGCTTAACGTGCCACTCTATTGTGCCTATGTTTTGTCACGGTTTTTAGTTTGTTTGGGAGTGCATGGGATCCTGGAGTGTGAAGGAGAGGCACCGTTTTTTTCATGTAAGTTCCATGTAAGTGGGGTCAGGGTTATATAGGGAGACTTTTTGTATCATTGTGTAAGGTGTTGAGTGTCTGTGGTTGCTAGGCAGCCAGGGAAAGGGGGGGTTGTTCTAAGTGCTGTGTTTCGTGTGGTTTTGCAGCTTCTGAGAGTGTGGACGACCAAGGCAGGTGAGGCGTAGATTAGGGTGGAGCGGATGAATCGTTCGTAGAGATGACTAACTTGTTCTGTTCCTTCCCGAAATCTGAGTTTTCAAAACTCAGATCCAGTTTTTACGCTGCTTCTGTGTTGATTTCTGCAGTGTAGGGAGTGAGTGTCGTGTGTGTGTGTGTGTGTGTGTGTGTGTGTGTGTGTGTGATGCCCAGAATAGTTGGTGTTTATTTGAGTGAGTGTGTGTGTGTGTGTGTGTGTGTGTGTGTAAGTGATTGTCCACAGACGGGAGGAGGAGGAGGAGGGTGCAGGTTAGATTCGTGTCTGTCTGGGGATAAAACGGAGACTGAAGACTTATGTGGAGACGAGATGTAGTGTTATAGTTTCAGACGTCCAGCGAATATGAGAGATTTTTATGTTAGGTTGAGTTAGGTTTGGTTAGGTTAGGTTTGGTCTGGTCGCAATTGTTTCCCGACCGTTTTTTGACATCTTTTTGAACGCTTGTGAACTTCAATTATATTGCAAATCACCCCATCTTTTGACACCTATCCCCCTCTTCCCCCCCCACCCCACAATCGAAAACGGAGTGAAATTTCCGAAAGTGGTAATGATTCTACCGAGATGGAGAGATTCTGCTATGGCTGAACCACCTTCCAAATTTGTGCTGCGAAGCATGGCACACACATTCTCTCTCTCTCTCTCTCTCTCTCTCTCTCTCTCTCTCTCTCTCTCTCTCTCTCTCTCTCTCTCTCTCTCTCTCTCTCTCTTTGCTGTTGTTGTTGCCTTTGTGAAGTCAGGGTGTTGTGATGTGATTTACGGGAGGACCTTCACGATGGAAGGTTGTGAAGGAAGGGATCCGAAGAGGGCTGGCTACTCCTGAAGGGGGGATCATAACAACAACCCAATCGTCGTACGACCCTGTTGTCGAGGGCGTTGTGAACACAACCTCTCCTTGTCTTCCTACCTTCCTTAAGCCATCGTCTCGCGTGTGTGTGTGTGTGTGTGTTATGACCGCTGCTCCCCCAGCCGGTGAGGTCTGTGTCCCCTTTATTTTGCTTTAGAATTACGTTAGCGAGTTGCTTTTGCTATTCGATATAAGCAATTGAATTAATGTTCGCTGGTAATAGTGTTAGCCTCGATGTGTCCAGCGTGGGTGGTGTACGCCGGCCCGGCCCCGGCTCGGTCGCTGGTGATAATAATACACGCGCCGGAGACGCATTTTAGGGTAAACAAAGCAGAAACGTAATTACCCATTCGTAATTACCTCTTTGTACTCTACCGAGAGTGGTGTGTGTGTGTGTGTGTGTGTGTGTGTGTGTGTGTCGGGATGGGTGTGGGGGTGGGGTGCCATCTCTTTGGACCTTTTTTTTTTTTTTCTTTTATGTTGAAGGTTCCATTCACGGACCAAAGTCCACATCAAGGCCAGGCCTTAATCGAAATGTAGAGAGAGAGGATTATGAAAGCGGGGAGAAAAAAAAAAAAAGACAGAGGAAAGTTCTTTACGGATTTTTTGGGAAAGTGCAAGACCTGTCTTTTCGAAACGTACCAGGTCATAGTTATTGGGAAAGACATGAGAAGGTAGAAAGTTCCAGAGCTTCGACCTGTAGGGAAAGAAATAGGTGTCAAAACGGCCCACCCTTGAGTCGCCGATGGCCACACAGGTTATAAGATTTCAATACGGTGTCCACAGTGACTATAGTTTATCTTGGTTTATTCCACTCTTCTCTTACTCTGTAAAAGTACTTCTTGATATCTTTTTTTTAACAAGTTAAGTGCCTTGATTTAAAGTAGTTCAGTGTTTAGAGTATTGTGATTGTTCTATCCTTGTTCTATCCTTGCATCTTTCGAAGAACTGTTCTGTGTTTACGTCATCCATCTGATGGTCTCCAGTCATCAATCTGACTGTCTGCATCATCTTTCTGATTGTCTACATCATCAGTCTGACTGTCTACATCATCAATCTGACTGTCTACATCATCAGTCTGTCTACATCATCAGTCTGACTGTCTACATCATCAGCCTGACTGTCTACATCATCAGCCTGACTGTCTACATCATCAGCCTGACTGTCTACATCATCAGCCTGACTGTCTGCATCATCAGTCTGACTGTCTACATCATCAGCCTGACTGTCTACATCATCTGTCTGATTGTCTACATCATCAGTCTGAGTGTCTACATCATCAGTCTGACTGTCTACATCATCAGTCTGACTGTCTACATCATCAGCCTGACTGTCTACATCATCAGTCTGACTGTCTACATCATCAATCTGACTGTCTACATCATCAGTCTGACTGTCTACATCATCAGTCTGACTGTCTACATCATCAGCCTGACTGTCTACATCATCAGCCTGACTGTCTACATCATCAGTCTGACTGTCTACATCATCAGCCTGACTGTCTACATCATCAGTCTGATTGTATACATCATCAGTCTGTTTGTATCATCGAGGTGACTGTTTATAATCATCAAGTCTCACTGTCTACGTCAGTTTGCCTTCATCATCTAACTTGTTGACTTAATGAGTGTGACTGTCTACAATCATCCGTCTGTCTGCCATCATCGATCCTGATTGTTTATATCATGAGTCTGCTTGTCTACACCACCCGTCTGTCTACATCATCTCGTGTGTTTGCTTCGTTAAATATACGTTGTAGCTTGTTGTGGCTTCTGGTTTTCAGTAGTTAAGAAGCAGTTACGACGTATTTTGGCCTTCGACTGTTTGGTGCATAACCCCCCCCCCCCCCCCCCCCCCCCCCCCCACACACACACACACACACACACACACACACACACACCAAGGCGACTGCCGGGGTATCTGGAATGACATGATCACAGTTTTCTTGCATTATCGTACATGTGTGTCTGTCTGTGTGTACAACGACTCCCCCTCCCCCACAGCAAAGTGACGGTGGAGGAAGACATAATGTTGGACGTGCGACCGTGTGCCACAAGGCATCGTAAAGATATCTACCCCTCTAGTTCGCCTGAGTCGTTAGGTAGTTTAGTTAACTGAAATTGGTTGTTCTAGATATTACGGTGAATATATATATATATATGTAAATTCTGAATGTATATGATTGCACGCTGTCCCAGTATAATCGTAATTTCATTTAACTCATTTCCCTAAAATACGGTAATTTCATTTAACTAGCTTCCCTGAGATACTTATAACGCTTAGTTTCAATTAAGATGTGCTTAAAATTAAGGGAGAATTGTTGACTGATTCGCTGAGGTGGAATACGGTTTGATAACGTATTTTTAAATCTCGTTCTTTTAGGTAAACTAAGTCTTTTTTTTTTTCTAGTTGATTTGCATAGTTGTGCCGTCCGCCTTATATTGTTGTGTCTAGTTGTGATTGGTAAGTACAACTGTGTATATTTCGGGAGTAGATACATGTAATGTTTATACAAAGGACTTCACTCGAAAGGAACCAGTGGTCTGTTGCCTTTTGAATTCCTTTTGTAATTGTGTTTTCTCCTTCCCGTTTTCTATTTTCTTTTTCCAGTTTTCTATCGGTTTTCTCCTTATAGGTTTTCTCTCTCTGGTTTCTCTTTCCGTTTTCTCTCTTAATTTCTTCCTCCAGTTTTGCAGTTCCCGCTCTCAGTTTTCTCCTTTCGTTTTCTCTTAAGTTGTCCCATTTCAGTTTTCTTCGTTCTTGGTTCAGTTTTCTTTGTAAGAAACGTTGATGTGGCCATTTGATTGCCGCCATTTTGATGTGGCCATTTGACTGGAGCCCGTTCTTTTTTTTTTTTTTTTTTTTTGGATGCGGCAGTTTTACCGTGGCCTTCTGACCGCGGCCTTTTGGTCGTGGCCATTTTTTGAGTGGGGCTCCTAGTTTTGGGCCTTTTGATTATGGCCTTTTAATTGCGGCCTTTTATGGGTAGCCTTTTATAAAGATTGCAGCCTTTTACATTGTTGTTACTGCTGCTTCCGGCCACCGCCACGGATGATTATGATCGTTTGCCATTAAGGAATGACCGACACGTTTGAGAATTCTTCGGTCTTTGGCGAAAAGGTTTGGACAACAGTTGAGGTAAGCCAGGGTCTGGCTGGTCGCCCGAAAAATACAATGATGAGAGAGAGAGAGAGTTGTTGATGGCCAAGTGTGGTTAATGGCTGAGGTACAAACCGGAGGTATGGTGACATAAGGGTGAAAGTAGGACAGGGGGTGTGTCTGGTTAATGACTGACCTGCTGTGATATAAGGGTGAAAACAGGACCGGGGGAGGGGATGTCTGGTTAATTTCCAAGCTGCTTTGATGTAAGGAAGAAAACTGGACGTGGGATCAGGTTAATTACTGAACTACAGTGATATAAGAGTGAAAACTGGACATGGGGTCTGGTTAATTACTAAATTACAGTGACATAAGGGTGAAAATAGGACAGGGCTTCTGGCTAATTGCTTAACTACTGGGGGGGGGGGGGCTCTGGTTAATTGCTGAACTACAGTGGTATAAGGGGGAAAACAGGACACGGCTTCTGGCTAATTGCTGAACTACTGGGTGGGGTTCTGGTTAATTGCTGAACTACAGTGATATATGGGTGAAAACAGGACAGGAGGGGGGCGTGGGTCTGGTTAATTGCCCAAATGGAGTGATAAAAGGATACAAACAGGGCAGGGCGTGGTTAATGCGGCGTGTAGAACATGATGCTAGTTGGATTAACGTTAACATAGGTTGTGAATCATGCAACCCTAACCGGATTACTTGTGTACCATTTGTAGAGTGTAGTGTTCACAGCTGCTCTCTCTCTCTCTCTGTGTGTGTGAGCTGGGGACGGGGGCAGAGTCAGTCAGCTAGGGGAGGGGGGTGAGGAGCAGGGTCAGTCAGCTGGGGGAGGGAGGTAGGGAGGGGGAGGGTCAATCAGCTGTGTGGGGGTAGAGTCAGTCAGCTGTGTGGAGGGAGGGTAGGGAGGGTCAATCAGCTGTGTAGGGGCAGAGTCAGTCAGCTGTGTGGGGGCAACGTCAGTCAGCTGTAAGGGGCAGGGTCAGTCAGCTGTGTGGGGCAGAGTCAGTCAGCCGTGTGGGGCAGAGTCAGTCAGCCGTGTGGGGCAGAGTCAGTCAGCTGTGTGGGGCAGAGTGAGTCAGCTGTGTGCAGCAGGGTCAGTCAGATGTGTGAGGCAGAGTCAGTCAGCTGTGTGGATGCAGAGTCAGTCAGCTGTGAGGGGCAGAGTCAGTCAGATGTGTGGGGTAGAGTCACTCAGCTGTGAGGTAAGTCAGTTCGAGGCGGAGACATGAGCCTGGCTGGGCCAGGCTAGGCTGAACAAGTCAAGGCTAGGATAGGTAAAGCTTGGCTAGGATGGGCAAATCTAGGCTAGGATAGGTAAAGCTTGGCTAGGATGGGCAAGTCTAGGGTCGGATGGATGATTCCAGGCTAGGCTAAGTCAGGCTAGGCTAGGCTTTGTTGGCTGAGAAGTCACAAGCGGACTGGTGGAGAGAGAGAGAGAGAGAGAGAGAGAGAGAGAGAGAGAGAGAGAGAGAGAGAGAGAGAGAGAGAGATTAAGTGGAGGGAGGGAGGGAGCGGCCCCGTAATGGGAGGGAGAGTGGTCGGATAGATCTTCGGGGAGGTTAATGGGATGGAGGAAGGAACTCTCAGAACCCTCCGTCGTCCTCCTCCATCATGGTGGAACAGAAACCCACCCGGGAGGGTAATTAATGAGCTGGAGATAAGGGTCACTGGAATGGAGAGAGAGAGAGAGAGTGAGAGAGAGAGAGAGAGAGAGAGAGAGAGAGAGAGAGAGAGAGAGAGAGAGAGAGAGAGAGAGGTCATACCGGGAGGGTTAATGGGATGGAGAGAAGGAAAGCTTGGGAAGAGAAGAATCGGAGGCATCGTGTCTTCCCGTTTCGGTGGAACAGGGAGAGACTCAGGGAGGGTGATGGGAAGGACATTTGGAGGCCACTAGGCTTGTTGGCTGATGGGAAAGTGCTGTTGCGAACTGGGAACAGATATGATAATAATAATTATAATAATGATAATAATAATGATAGGTTATTTTATTATTGTTATTATTATTATTTTTTTTTTTTTTTTTTTTTTTGTCGCTGTCTCCCGCGTTTGCGAGGTAGCGCAAGGAAACAGACGAAAGAAATGGCCCAACCCACCCCCATACACATGTATATACATACGTCCACACACGCAAATATACATACCTACACAGCTTTCCATGGTTTACCCCAGACGCTTCACATGCCTTGATTCAATCCACTGACAGCACGTCAACCCCGGTATACCACATCGTTCCAATTCACTCTATTCCTTGCCCTCCTTTCACCCTCCTGCATGTTCAGGCCCCGATCACACAAAATCTTTTTCACTCCATCTTTCCACCTCCAATTTGGTCTCCCTCTTCTCCTTGTTCCCTCCACCTCCGACACATATATCCTCTTGGTCAATCTTTCCTCACTCATTCTCTCCATGTGACCAAACCATTTCAAAACACCCTCTTCTGCTCTCTCAACCACGCTCTTTTTATTTCCACACATCTCTCTTACCCTTACGTTACTTACTCGATCAAACCACCTCACACCACACATTGTCCTCAAACATCTCATTTCCAGCACATCCATCCTCCTGCGCACAACTCTATCCATAGTCCACGCCTCTCAACCATACAACATTGTTGGAACCACTATTCCTTCAAACATACCCATTTTTGCTTTCCGAGATAATGTTCTCGACTTCCACACATTCTTCAAGGCTCCCAGAATTTTCGCCCCCTCCCCCACCCTATGATCCACTTCCGCTTCCATGTTTCCATCCGCTGCCAGATCCACTCCCAGATATCTAAAACACTTCACTTCCTCCAGTTTTAATATTATTATTATTATTATTATTATTATTATTATTATTATTATTATTATTATTATTTTTATTATTATTATTGTTATTAATATTATTATTATTGATATTATTATTATTATTATTATTATTATTATTATTATTATTATTATTATTATTATCATAATTCATTTATTGCATTTCTACTTCTACTGGCACGAGTGCATTAGATGCAGGCAACTAGATTGTGTGTTCAGGTGAGGTTTGCGAAGAATTACGTAGCGCGGGAGACGAAGGTGAAGGACGGATACGTAAGGCAGCTTGAAGGAACTCGGGAGGGAGGGGGGAAATGTCGCCAGAGGGAGGGAGATGGGAGAGGAAAGGATGGGAAGGGAGGGGGGTGAGTGCGTGGTGTGGGGCGACTGATAATGGAGAGAGAGAGAGAGAGAGAGAGAGAGAGAGAGAGAGAGAGAGAGAGAGAGAGAGAGAGAGAGAGACTCTGTAATGTGATGTAGGAAATAAAAAAAGTGTTAGATTGTTAGTTCTTCGTTCATCGTCGTACAAGCCGAACTGGAGGGACACGGGTACCAGCCACACGGGACTGCAAAGCGCCACACACCTCGCCCAAAAATTTCCCACTTTCACCGTCTTTTTTTGTGGGGCTGATTTCCATTTACGCCATGTGGATAAGAGACAGTCAGACGAGACATGCATTGCATCTTGATTCGTGTCTGATTATATAAGTCCACTGAATTCGCACATCATGGGCCCTTGATAATGTCGCATGTCTTCGTTAAGATTCGGTAATTGCACCACTTCCACGGCGCGATATACGAAGCTTATTGGTGAAGAAGGACAGACGTGTTGTTAGCTTACGTACACGTTGCTAAATGAGGGTTAGTAAAAGGTTGATGAATTGCCTGTTGGAATGGTTTAATTGATTATTCGTAGCTATACGGTCAAGGGTTACGTTTAGTACGAATCAATGCAGAACGTAGGAGAGGATATCTGAAGTGTTATGTTCGAGGTGACACATGGATTGGGTTCAGAGGGTCGAGTTAACGTGAAGGTGGGGGTCCTTGCATGCATGCGTCCGTCCCCCCTGCGTGGCCTCTTGCCTCCCCCCGGCTCTGGATCCGGAGCGGTGTCGACTCTTCTCCTCCGTGATGTGATTTTTATCTGCCAGGCGAGACTGCTCTTCCGTACCCAGGTGTCGGGGCCACACCTTTATAGGACGGAGTTTAACGGAACCCCGTAAAGCACCCGCTTTAAGACTCGGCGAACCCCGTAAAGCACCCGCTTTAAGACTCGGCGAACCCCGTAAAGCACCCGCTTTAAGACTCGGCGAACCCCGTAAAGCACCGGCTGTAGGGCACAGGGTGCCCCTTAGATTACCAGGTAAATGGGACACAGGGAACCCCTTAAAGTACCAGCTTAATAGGACACGGAGAACACCTTAAAATTTCCCCCGCAGTAGGACACAGGAAACCCAGTAAAGGAACCCCTTAAAGGACACGTTGGGCCGTTATTGATTACGAATGCGATCGACTGGGAGGCCCCAGGGAGGGTCGTTCGTACAGTGTGAATCCATTTTCCGAGCACGGGCTCAGCTCTTCGAGCTATTGTCCTTCGAAGCCTCGAGCCATTGTGCCCACGAAGCCTCGAGCCTTTCCTCCCCCCCAGCGAAGCCTTGAACCACTGTCTAGCAAATTCCCCGGACCTCTCATCCCTTGGGTCCTCGAGCCATTGTGTAGCGAAGCCTCGATAATCTCTGATTCAAAATTCACGCGGCCGGAACCCGAGTTTGAGGAAATGGATTCGAAGCAGACGCAGAGCACCGCAGTGGGTTAATTCCCAGTGAGTGAGGCCTCGGGAAGCGGCTGCTTCGGGGTGTATCCCCCTGAGGGTCGAGAAAAGTTGGAACATGACATGAATGATGCTCGGTCCGTTCCACAGTCCTCGGGAATTTTCAGTTATCTTCTTGGCCGGATTATTTGCTCCCTTGAACGAAAACGAACGAAGTGCTGCCAACGATTGGTACAAAATTGATCTCATTTAAACCTATGATATATATATATATATATATATATATATATATATATATATATATATATATATATATATATTTTTTTTTCAAACTATTCGCCATTTCCCGCGATAGCAAGGTAGCGTTGAGAACAGAGGACTGGGCCTCTGAGGGAATATCCTCACCTGTCCCCCTTCTCTGTTCCTTCTTTTGGAAAGTTAGAAAAAAAAAAAAACCTAGAGGGGAGGATTTCCCTCCTATTCCCTCCCGCTCCCTCCTATTAGTCGCCTACTACGACACGCAGGGAATACGTGGGAAGTATTCTTTCTCCCCTATCCCCAGGGATAATATATATATATGTATATATAATGACAGAATTCACAATTTTTTTTTTCGAAACGATGGTTTAGGGTGACTCGCCGTGTTTATATTAAATAAATTTTGAGATGATATGCCATCTTGAGTATTGTAGTTTAGATATATTATCAAATAATAACTGAACTGATCATATGAACCTTACCTCTTACATCTTTACCTGTGTACACCGCTGTGTCGGTGAGAACTGCTCACGAACCCTATCAAGCCACTTAATCCCCTTACTTAGTGGTTCCCTGTCGGACGTTTCTCTGTTGTTGAGGCAGGAAACAGATGTGTTCTCTTCTCTTTAGCGCATTCCTGATCAGCCAAACAAGCTTCATCTGTCTGGAACCCATCATCTTCACGTACCCATACTAAAGTAGTCGGTCTATCCCTTCAGCTATAAGTTGTTCACAAAACTCCGAGTTGTGGAACCTAGAGATGTGAATATGGCTGCTCATCGGTTGATACGATATTTTGTAACTCGGTTAATATACAGCTCTTCGTTATTTCACTGAATACTCTTTATATACGAATATATCGATTGCTGTATGAGTAGCCTGCTTCATTCTGGAATCATTCTAGATGGTGGAGAGGTGAAAATTACCTTGAAAAATATGTATATGTATTAGAAAAATGAAGTAAAGTAAACAGAGTGTGAGAGACGAGGTGGCTCTCGGTGTCAAGAGGGTCCCAGGTGGTGTTTACGATCAGTGTTATTACTGCGTGATCCGGTGCTTCACTTGGGGTCACTCGAAGGTTTCGTCTGGCTGGAGTCGGACCACAGCCCATAACAATATAATTGGTCAGGGTAAAACAACAGACCCGCCGTGCGGAGACGGACGGGAGGAGCTGCTGCTGGCTACTCCCATAAGGTTTGCTGGTGTGTTACGTGACCCTTTTTTTCTAAGTAGCTGACACAGTAAGCTCGAAGAACTTTCTACTACGTTAGTACAGTTTATTTGTGTGTACGTTTTGTTGACAGTGAGCAGTAGACTAGTGTATTGTTTGGCTCTCAGAACACCGTTTATCCACGTCAGCATTGTCCAGAGAAGTTGGTGCTGGCAGTAGGCACAGTCGGTGGGCACATTAGATACGCCATCAGACTCGTCGATTCATCTGGAACGTGTATTGCTGCTTCAGTCGACACTGAGCCGATTCGAGCACCGACGTCGCGCGGCCTCAGGAAACAAACCAGGGCCACGCAAGTGTCGTCAGGCGGTGCGCGGAGGAAAGCGATAGGCTTCAAAATACCCAACCCACTTCAGTCGTCGTAACGCAACGTCAGGAAAGTATACGTATGCTGGGGAAACTGGGCGGTCTTGACAAGGAGTGTATCTGGAAAGAAATTCTGTCATTCTGCGGGAGAGGGGGAACTTAAATGCACACGCCTTTATAACGTGAAGGAAAATCCGGCGATGTTTTGAAGGTGGGAGGACGACAGTGCGGAGAGCGAGCTGTTCGAATAGTTTGGTTTAGGTGTAAGAGCGTGTTGAGTGATTAAGACGCTGTTAATGGAGAGAGCGGGGGTGTTGACAAGAGTGGCGGCGGCCAGGAACAAGTACCTGGGATTAAGTGAACACACACGCCACAGAAAGTGCTGGGTCGTGGCTCCTGTGTTAAAGTTGGAGGCAAAAGGACACCAGTTTAAGGTTCTCTTTCCATTATTTCACATGCTGAGGGGGGGCGGGGGGGCGCTTGTGTTTGCATTTCAAAGTATAAATATTTTTGAATGATTTGTACCTCAATTATTTGCTACTGAATCCTGAATGTACTAGGATCACATTGTACGACAGAAACACTCGGTGCAATTGAGAGGTAGCGAGAGGACGGCGGTGTTAGCGAAGGTATTCGAACCCTGTGCCCCGAGACAGTGTTTCACAATCGGTGGTGAGCTGAGCGGTCGACCAGTGTGGCACGGAAACCGATTTGACTCCTGCGGTCGCAATACACACCCTCCCTCCCTCCCTCTCTCTCTCTGGTAATGTCCGACGATCATCAAGCATCCATCCGATCGTCCCAGAGGACTTCCTCAAGTGAATAGACTACTGCGTGAGGCGTCATGTTATATTGGGATGTTAAATTACCATCTCGTCTTTAACATAACGTTACATCACTTCCCGATGCCTTAAGAATGATGCACAGTGTTTTGAACACGACAGCTCGTGATGTGGAATTTATTCGGGTATCATTTTGGTCAGTTCAGAGAATTTACAAATTCTTGGATACCCTTGATGAGCGCTTGGATTGTCTTTTTGAAAACGCTTACTTATCCCCTCCCAATATCTTCCAACTCCGTGGTGTAGCGGTTAGCGTTGCTCACCTTTGACGCCCAGGGTCGAGCGCACGGGATCCGAACCGTTCTGGTTGTGGCGTCAGCCCGCAGTGAACCCAGCTGTTCCTCCTTTCTTAGGGGTGGGTCGATGAATTAGATACCTGGCTTAGGCCAGGATATATATATATATATATATATATATATATATATATATATATAATAATGATAATAATAATAATATATATTTGCGTTGAGATTGCCTTAATTAGGGCATTTAGTTGCCCGTGCCGTCTCAGCTAAAAGAAAAAAGAAAATGATAAATGGATTGTTCATGATTGAGTCATACGAGTCATTGTAGGTAAATACAGTAAAATCATATAGGTACATCTTATTCACTTTTTTCCGTGAACCAGATGTATTAATATAAAAAAAAAGATATAGTAAACAATATCATGCAGCCATAGCGTTTAGCGCAGTGAATCGACAAACGGGTCAAATGCAGTGGTCAAACAGCAGTGGGTAGTGGTCAACGGGGTGAGGCGTTCATGATGTATCGCCCATGATTTTAGATAATGCTTTAATTTGTAACATTTGTGTCGTAATGGATATATATAAACCGTTATGTAACTCTAACAGTCCTTTTTGAAAATTTAACAGTAATCATGCCCGAGCATTTTTAACATAAGTGGTGTGTGTGTGTGTGTGTGTGTGTGTGGCGAGGTAGTTTTTTTTGTTAAGTGTTATTGTTCTTGTTGTTGCAGGCTGACCGACACTGGTGAGCGGCGACGGACGTTAGAGGACCGCCGAGCTCTCCAGCCCCTCGACCTCAACTCTACACACGTGAGTAACCCACCCACCCATCCGTTTCTTTGGGGTTGGGGGGTTCCTTTCATCGTCCATTGGATGGTAAATTGGCGAAGCCTCTGAGCTCTTAGGGAAGGCTGGCTCCGGTCGTGCGTCTATTATATACACTGTGAACAGTGTTTAAACTCAGCGTAAATCATTACTTTCCTTGTCCTTCCTTCCATCCATCCTTCCTTCTCCTTATCCTGTAACCACACCACAAAATATATAAGGTTAGGTCTTCGGTAACCCACAAACAACATGCAGTTCGAAAAGACCGACCCAAAGTCAGAGGTCTTTGGTCTTTGTGATCAATCGGACCATGGAAATATTTTGATATTTTTTTTATTTTTTATTATTCAGCTAACATAAAATTGATGCGTGTGATACCCCTTAGAAACAATTAATGCAAAGTTCTGGTGGTGTGAACATCTCCATCAAAACGTGTATGCATTTATTTATCCATCAGACTTTCCCACCTCTACGCCAGATTCATATTTGCCATTTCATAATAAGAGAAATGTCCCAACTTCCATGTATGAATTCACACCGGTACATCAGGGTCGGAATATGTTTCAAATTGTGAAATTCTTGATATAAGAATGCTTGATTTTGTACTGGTTGGGATAGGTCGAAAGAGCACTAGAGGTGGATTACTTGCATATTATGGCTGAAATTAGGAGGACAGATGAAGAATAAAGATTTGAGAAGGTTCTTTGATGTGTAGTCGTTAAAAGGCATATGAATTAATTCCTATGAGGATGGTAGGATTGGGGAGAATGTACGGCAGATGATATAAAGTGTAGCAATACTGTCGAAGATACCAGTTATACTAAGAGAGAGATGGAATGATGCAGAGAACTAATTTGGATAAGGTACAATGGGGGCATTTTTTATGTGGAGATGGTATGAATGGAGACTATATGTCTCGTTTAATGAATCAACTTGAGTAAAGTTAAAAATATGTACTTTACAAGTGTGGCAGTTCATGTTTCAACACTTGCTGGGCTGGGGTTAAGGATGTGTGTGTATGCTCAGAGGCTGTATGTATATCTTATTCTGTCCATTAAACTGGAAATGAAGTAATGTTAGAAAGATAGATTTGAAACATTTACTTGCATCCCAAAATTTGAAGTGGTTTTGTGGAGGTGGACTTGATCGTAGTTTCACCACATTAGGTTCACTGTTTAATCACCAGTATGTCTGCTGTTTCAACCTTTTCACATCCCTGTTGCATCTTGTAATTGTGTCCTCTCTACCTTATGGTGCCTTGAATGTGTGTGTGTGTTACTGACTTAACTGTCTCTTACATGTTACTGCCCTCACTACCTCAAGCAGCTGTTGCTCTCATGCTCTTCTTAACCTTCTCATTACTGTCAAGTTACTTTCTACCTGTTGCTACCTTAAGCCTCTGCACCTGTTGCTGCCTTGAGCCTCTGTACCTGTTGCTGCCTTGAGCCTCTTTACCTGTTGCTGCCTGCAGCCTCTTTACCTGTTGCTACCTTGAGCCTCTTACCTGTTGCTACCCTGATCCTCTCAACCTGTTGCTGCCTTGAGCCTCTCAACCCATTCCTGCATTAAGCTTCTCTACCTGTTTCTGCCCTGAGCCTCTTTACCTGTTGCTGCCATAAGCCTCTCTACCTATTGCTGCCCCCTGAGCTTTTCCACCTTTACTTCCCAGAGCCTCAAGCTTACAAGTGGTGGTGTTTTGATGTATGTTGAAGAAAAAGCTAGGTGTAGTTCAAGCCAGCAAGCTAGACACCATTACTTAAGATTTACTATACCTTGATTTTGCTGACAAAATTAGAAGAAAACTGCATTTTAGAGTCATATGCAGAGCTCCTGACCTCAGTAAAAGGTGACAGAATGTTGTTGGATGAAAAAGAACCATTTTATGGCCAGCCACTGTTCCCCAGTCATGTGAAAAAAAAACCTTGCCTAGCACCTCAGCCACCTTTGCTTGCAGAATCATCCAAATAACTACAGCAGTGCAGAACTAATTGATGCTTTAATGACTTTATCAACGCTAAACAACTACATCCTCGATCCAGTCCTAAGATCCTTTCCATCAGAATTACATTGTTTAGAAGTTGGATCATTAGATGTACATTTTACACTCTTTTCATTTTCTGCACTTTGCACACCACCCATTTCTTCAGTGCTAAAGACATCAACCCATCACATCCAAGATGCAGCTTCAAGACTTAAGGCACCAAATACTCATTTCTCAGTAATACTGCATGAAGCCCCATAGAAAGTCATACATCATTGCAGTTCTTGACTTGTCCTGGCTGATGAATATGGCTCGTTTTATAATGTTGCTGAGCCCCTTTGAAATGGATCCTAGGGTAGGAAAATAATTGTATATGAATAATGTGTATGTATGTATGGGAGTGATGAAGAATTTGTGGAAGGAGAGAATGTTATCTCAGAGAGCAAAAATGGGTATGTTTGAAGGAATAGTAGTTCCAACAATGTTATATGGTTGTGAGGCATGGGCTACAGGTAGGGTTGTACAGGGGAGGGTGGATGTGTTGGAAATGAAATGTTTGAGGACAATATGTGGTGTGGGGTGGTTTGATCAAGTAAGTGATGAAAGGGTAAGAGAGGTGTTTGGAAATAAAAAGTGTGTGGTTGAGAGAGCAGAAGAGGGAGTGTTGAAATGGTTTGGACATATGGAGAGAATGAGTGAGGAAAGATGACAGAGAGGATATATGTCAGAGGTGGAGGGAACAAGGAGAAGCAGGAGACGAAATTGGAGGTGGAAGGATGGAGTGAAAAAGATTGTGAGCGATCGGGGCCTGAACCTACAGGAGGGTGAGAGGCATGCAAGGAATAGAATGAATTGGAACAAAATGGTTTACTTGGGTTGACTTGCTGTCATTGGACTGAACCAGGGGATGTGAAATGTCTAGGGTAAATGGTGTAAAGGTTTGTAGGGCCTGGATGTGAATAGGGAGCTGTGGTTTGGGTGCATTACACATGACAGCTAGAGCCTGAGTGTGGACGAATGTGGCCTTTTTTGTTTGTTTTCCCGGGGCTACCTGTCTTAAGAGGGGGGTAACGATGCTGTTTCCTGTGGGGAGCTACAGAAATGGATGAAGGCAAGTATGGATATGTACCTATGTATATATGTATGTGTATGTTGGTATGTATATGTGTGTAAATGGGCATATATGTATGTATGTATATATATATATGTATGTGTGTGTGTGTGTGTGTGTTTGGGGGGGGGTGCATGCATGTATTGTTTGATGATAAGACAGTGCTGCTAGCAGATTTGAGTTGGAAACTTCAAAATGTGGTGTCTGGGTTGGGAGAATTTGTGAAAGGAGAAAGTTAAAAGTGAATGTGATTGAAAGCAAGGTTATTAGGTTTAGCAGTGGAGAGACAGTTCAATTAGGGTTTGAGTTTGAATGGAGAAAAAGTGGAAGAAGAGCAGTGTTTTACATAGAAATGGATATAGCAGTGAATGAAATCATGGGAGATGAAGTAAATCATAGGGTGTAGGAGGGGCCAAAGATCATTGGAACATTGAGGAATATATTGAAAGAGAGGTCACTATGTGGGAGGATGAAGATAGGTATGCTTGATTGGATGGTATTCCAGATGGTGTTGTATGGATGTGAGACATGAGCTATAGATAAGAATGTAAAGAAGAAGGTGAATGTACTGGAAATGATGTGTTTGTGGTCAGTATGTGGTGTGAGGAGGGTTGATCAAGTAAGAAGTGATAGGGTAAGGGAGAGGTGCGGTAATAAGAAAAGTATGGTTGATAGAGCTCAAGAGGGATGCTGAAATGATGTGGATATTTGGAGAGAGTGAGTAAGGAGAGGTTGACAAAGAGGATACACTCATATGTGTCAGGAGTGGAGGGGACAAGGAGAAGAGAGAGACTAGATTGGAGATGGAAGGTTGTAGTGGAAATGTTTTCACTGCTCAGGGCCTGAACATGCAGGGGTTGTAAGGTGCATGAGATAGATTGAATTGGAGCGATACAGTATACAAGGGTTGACATGCTATCATTGTATAGAGATATGTCTTCACTACACTACGTGTACTGTAGATACTTATATACACTTACACAAATACATACATACATACATGTGTATACATGTATTCATAGATACACATAGGCATGTATATTTATTGCCTATATACTCTTAATAACTTTATCAGGTGATGGTTGAGATATTTTTTGGCAGAGACACACATGCATCCAGCAGTTATATCTGTATCCTGTGTAGCATTAATGCATTCAGATGTCACTACACTGTATGGAATCATGTTTCATCTAAAGGTTTTGCTTTTGGATGTTTATAAATAATTTTGCTGTCAGTTTGCAAATCCTTGTTGTAATGATACTGTAAACACTGCTGGTGTAGCTTAAATATTTAATGTATATCATGAATAAATATAATGTTTATATTGTTTTTATTCTTAATTTTTGTTTTTGTAATTATGTTTTATCACCTTTACCTATTCAGAATTACAAGAATATTCTTTTGTCACCAGATACAGGATTGTATAGGTAACTCTGTTATGTATTGTCAAGTCAAATTTGACTATAATTTCATGAAAAGCTTAGATATCAACCATCATGATATATGTAATGAAAGTAACCAAAGGATGCCTCACTCAACAGAACACCCTGTATCTCATATTCTTTTTGGTTTTGTTCTTATTTTGGTATTTTTCCATTCACCAGTGAAAAAGGCTTTGGTGTAGAATGACCCCATTTGCAATGTAAATTTCGTTGGCAAAGTGATTCTTCCTATGACTGATGTAACAGTCAGGTTTATATAACGGTAGCAGTTTCATACCGCATATTTATGAATTTTGCAATTAAATGCATACATGTAGTTGTGTTGTTATACAAGAGATATTTCTCATTTTGATGGTACTTTTTTTTCAGATGGGACCTTCTAAAGGTGGTGGTGAAGCAGGTGGTGGAGGGAGAGAGATAGAAGGTAAAGACGTGGGAGGAGGAGTGGGTGAAGGAGGAGGAGGAGAGGGAGGAAGAGGAGGAGGTGGGTGCACTCCAGGTCAGGATCTACTCTCCTGGTGCCAGACGGTGACCAGAGGTTATAAGGGCGTTAAGATCACCAACATGACTACCTCGTGGAGGAATGGACTAGCCTTCTGTGCTATCTTACACCACTTTCGACCTGACCTTATGTGAGTATTGTAGCTGGTTTAGTTTTAGGTTGTTCAGAAGCTTTAGGAAGATGAAAATATCCATGGTTTTGCCTCACATCTGACTTTGAAATGAGTGCACATTAAGCTGTATGTAGATGGTACATTAGGAGACGACAGGTTGGGAGAGAGTCAGGAAGGGTGGGCTGATTGAAGGTAGTTGAGGTGTTGGTAGTGCTTGATAATAGCTCTGCTAATTAAGGTTTAGTTCACACATTTGAGAGAAAAGTAACAAGAAGTGTTCTGGTTGATGTATTTGCCTTTCTTATTTTTCTCATTATACTGACTGCATGTTTCATGTACATGCTGAAATATTGAAATTTGCACCTGGATTTAAGACTTGTGTCAAAGCATCGCACTAAACTTAGAATTACTATCAAGGCACTTATAAATACTGAATGTTTTTATTTTATGAAATGAAATGCTGAAATTTGATTTTCAATGTACAGATGGATGAAATACAATGCTAAAATGATTGAATCATATATTATGCAGATGTTTTTCAATTTTCTAATTCATTTGCTACCAGCTGTTGACAGTTGTGTACTTCATGCATGAATTTCCTTGTCAAAGTACTTTGGCCTTCCTCTTGCCTTCATGTTGGTCCCCAGGCTTCTAGAATACTGCCAGACAATTATCCAAATGATATTACCTGTAGAGTCACTTGTAGCTTTGGATCACCCCCTGATCTATCAGTTGATGAAGTGTTTTATTGTTGGGAGGCAAATACAAGCATCCCACTTTCCAGATATCACAGAACTTTTCATTAATTTTATCAAGTAACATATGTGTTTTACATTTATTTGAGGTAAGTAGTATTGTATATTCAATACACTGCTTCAAGTAAAGATTTTTAGGATAGCTGTGTAATATCAGTGGACTATAAATATATATTTGTAACATGAATGCTTATTCGGGATGTGCTTCACACTGTTGATGATGATGATATATCCACAGAGATTATGACAGCCTGTCTCCACAAGATGTGAAGGGTAATTGTAAAAAGGCATTTGAGGCTGGTGAGAGATTAGGGGTGACTCGTCTCATTGAGCCTCAGGACATGGTCATACTTTCAGTGCCTGATAAATTAGCTGTCATGACCTACCTGTATCAACTCAGGGCTCACTTCACAGGTTTGTCTCAAGATTTGCATGTAATTGATTTTTACTGTTAAAGCATATGAGCTAATGTTTATGTAATGCATAGTGTTCAAATCTAAAGGACTGGTCAGAGTGAGTTCTTGAAAGGGAAATATCAGTACAATTAATGGCAACCCACTACTGATAAATATCCTTAGTTATAAAGATTTTTGACGTTTCAGCAAGACTTCAGTTCTTTGCTTTGTGTAATGTTTTAGGAGTATATCAGTATGTATTGACCTTGCCCATCATGTACTGTATTTTCACATCTTTCATCTCAAGCCTTTTTTTTTTTTTATCTAGGAAATCTAGATATAGAGGTATCAGTGATATGATTTTGATATTGCCTACTTAATTTAAGAGTTGGCCTTTGCTGCATATTTAAGTTTGATGTTAATTTCTCTCTTCAGCATTGTTTTCAGTTCACTTGAATGATAATCCATTTGCTTTTTTTGCCATCACTTAATGTTCATTGTGTGTTACCTGGCTGTTAACTTTTTACATTTCAATCCTCCCTTCAGAAACTACTGGATCTGTTTGAATCAGAGTAGGAAGTATGGTTTTGTGATCTCTTTTCATGATTGCTAACTGCCATTCAAGCTGGACACTATGAATAGAACTTTCTTCAAAAAACCAGAACCTATGTGTTTAAGTACAGTATTTGCTCAAATCTGAAATGCAGCTACTTGATTATGTGGTCTAACATATGATAAGTTTTTTTCTGTGAAATTGATAGTTTTGCTGTTAATGCAAATGAGAGGAGTTTTGTCAAAAATTCACAACAAAATCTTTTCCTTCAAAATCATTGTACTTATCTGAAAGAAACTTGGCAGGCATGGTCCTTCAGTGGTTTTTCAAATTCGTGTCTTGGGACCATGACCACCACCCAAGATGTTTACTGCTGTTACTTTGAAGAGAAATTTCTTCAAGTAGCCTGGAGCATTTTGTTGAGTAGTGTTTTTTGATGATTGGCATTTGCTATGGTGGGCAGAGGTATACTAGTGGTCCAGGGTTAGGGTTAATGTCACCACCTTGCAGTAGTAGTTAGGAGATGATGAGTAGGCAATCATTTCCTAGGAGTGAAAAAGTATGTTTTTTTTTTTGTTTTTTTTCATACGATTCGCCATTTCCCGCGTTTGCGAGGTAGCGTTAAGAACAGAGGACTGGGCCTTAGAGGGAAAATCCTCACCTGGCCCCCTTCACTGTTCCTTCTTTTGGAAAATTAAAAAAAAGTATGTGTGAATGTATAAAATGTTTGGATATAACCCATGGCCTGACACACTTGCCATAGACAGCTTGAGGCTTTACTCCATATGGGAACAGGGAAGGGGATGTCTCCTTTGGTCTAGTAAAACTGGTGCTGGGTGAGGTCCCTTGATGGTTGAAAATTCTCCAGAGCTGTTAGTTGCAGATAATCCTCGAGTCTGTTGTAGCTAGGCAAGCCCAATTGTCATTCCTCTGCTCTTGGTGTGGCCATGGGCAGGTGATGTGCCACACCACCTGAAAGTGTGAGGCCTACAGACAGCAGCAGAGCCTTGATTAAAGGAATGAGTCTCAAACTCAGCTAAGTGGTGGGATAGTACAATTGTTAAGTCTCATGCTAGTCTGTATCACATCCACAAACTACCAGCAACATACTGCAGGCTTAAACAACTATGAAAAAATGAAAGATTATGAAAAATGCAATACTCGTAAGTGGTGTTGGAGGATGGTAATAGAGACATACATGGAGCAACTCTAGATAAACAAGCCCTGTTTCATGGTCTTACCTTCACCTACGTACACTCTCAGTAAGTGTATATCACTCTCCCCAGGATAGTATACTCAGTCTATTAATCTATCATAACCAAGATAGCTTATTGCATGCAGCTGTAACCATTTTTCAAAACCTGAATGAAAGAATGTGAGATTTGGTCTCTAGCTAGCAAAGTATGACTTTTTTGTGTCACCAGTTTAGCTACAGTAGTAGATGCTTTGAGATTACTTTGTCTGCCTTCCATCGATCCGTTGTCCTTCGTTGAGAGTCACACTAACATTGAACTTAATTTTGGTCACAACTTGAAATCTCTAAATCAAATACAATTATATGCTAACATTTAGATAAAATTGACATGAGACCTGTAACTTTAATTTGGATTTTGCCTGAATTATATGTCACTTGGCATTAGAAGAGTCCTCTATAGGCTGCTAATGGTATATGTTAGCTGGATATCTAGATAGAAGTAGGAAAAGTTAGCACGTCAGAAGTTTTATCATCACTTTTGTCAACGCTTTTCTCACTAGGTCCCACTGTGATGTGGGCACTTGTTCCGACGGAATTTTTTTTCTTTTTTTTCAGGGACTACACTTCTGATTTCATTTTTGTTATACAGTGTATGTAACCTCTTATGACTTCTGGATGTATCTTTCTTGTGAAAACTTGAATATGACTAAAAGATTTAAAAAATAACTTCAGATTTAAAAAAATAACTGTCCTGTTATTCATATATGTTCATAGTTTTTCATTGTGAATGATATAATTTTCACTGAAAATGTCACACTAGATATCTCTTTATTGGCAGAACTGATTTTCTGATCAGAATGACTGAAATTTCTTGACAAACTCTTTTTCACAATTGCTTCTTTTTATGAAGAGTTTTATCTTAAGATTAGGTGAAAGTAATTTCATGGAATTTAGGTTTATAGAATGCACAAAGCCAGATTTGATAGAGCTATACTTCACTGTGCGTATGTATATATATTTTTTTTTTTTTTTTTATACTTTGTCGCTGTCTCCCGTGTTTGCGAGGTAGCGCAAGGAAACAGACGAAAGAAAGAATATATACAGTTAATATGTCAGCTCAATTTTTACCTTATAATGTGGTAAATTGACTTTGAATTGGCAGTAGGATGATTTATATTATACATGGCAATTAGAGACTGGATCTGTGCAAATAACTCCTATGTATTCCTTATGCTAACTCATGAATGTGGGAAAGGCATTCAGTTATAGAAAAAAATGGATATGAATAAGCTATTTCTTTCTTTGTTGTCTCATTATGGCTGGTTTCCCTAAACAGGTCATGAATTGGAAGTAGCACAAATTGGGGATACTGCAGCTGAATCTTCATATACAGTTGGTCGATTAGATACCAATTCTGGTGATGATGACATTCTGAACCTCCGATCTCATGATGACAACTGTAATCTGCAACGACTATCCTCCCACCTTAGTACACCAGCAGACAATGAAAATGATAACAGAACAATAGAAGCTAGAATAAGACGGACATCTGAATCAAGTCAGAGTTCTCAAAAGTAATTATCTTTAGAGTGAATGTTAGATATTTCTTCTTTTACAGTTTGTATCTGTTGGTCTGTTTTTTATAAGAATGCATGTTGTAGAGAGGTAGCTTTAATTTTTTTCATTATTTTAGAACTATGAGTCTTGCAGTGATGAAAAGGTACTGAAATTTACAGTAAAGGACTTGAATATGAAGATACTAGTATGTTTTAAGATAGTTTGATGCATTTTTTCTCTCATGGATTCACCCAAGTTTATTACTATGGATTAGAAATAGGGGTTTTGTATGATTATTCAAGAAATGTTTGGGACATGTTTTTAGAGAGATTAAGAAAACTTTGTGTTCAGAAATATAAGTGAAAGCATTAGAGTTTGAGGGAGGGTCAGATACACCTTCAGAACTGGATTGTGTGTGTATTTACAGTTGCTTGGAAATTTGAATACGAATTTAGAGGGGGATGGCAGGGCAGTTTGTTTCTTTTAATTAAAACTTGTGCCTTGCCGAACCTTAAAACTCCCACGCTGTATGGGACCTTCACGCGCTCACCGTAAAACCTGAACTCAGGGATATGCGCTGGCAAAGTTCCTCAGAACACTTCATAAATCATACTGAAACACAAAAGTATATATTTTTCTTTACTATACTTAATCGTTGTCTCACGCGTTAGCGAGATAGCGCAAGGAAACAGACGAGGAATGGCCCAACCCAACCATGTACACATGTATATACATAAACGCCCATACACGCATATATACATACATATACATTTCAACGTATACATACATATACATACACATATATACACATGTACATATTCATACTTGCTGCCTTCATCCATTCCAGTCGTCACCCTGCAACACTTGCAATAGCATCCCCCCCACCAGCAAGGTATATATTGTTGACTGGTTGGTAAGGTTGCTTAATGTATGTATGATTCATGGTGAGGTGCCTGAGGATTGGCGGAATGCTTGCATAGTGCCATTGTACAAAGGCAAAGGGGATAAAGGTGAGTGCTCAGACTACAGAGGTATAAGTTTGTTGAGTATTCCTGGTAAATTATATGGGAGGGTATTGATTGAGAGGGTGAAGGCATGTACAGAGCATCAGATTGGGGAAGAGCAGTGTGGTTTCAGAAGTGGTAGAGAATGTGTGGATCAGGTGTTTACTTTGAAGAATGTATGTGAGACATACTTAGAAAAGCAAATGGATTTGTATGTAGCATTTATGGATCTGGAGAAGGCATATGATAGAGTTGATAGAGATGCTCTGTGGAAGGTATTAAGAATATATGGTGTGGGAGGCAAGTTGTTAGAAGCAGTGAAAAGTTTTTATCAAGGATGTAAGGCATGTGTATGTGTAGGAAGAGAGGAAAGTGATTGGTTCTTAGTGAATGTAGGTTTGCGGCAGGGGTGTGTGATGTCTCTATGGTTGTTTAATTTGTTTATGGATGGGGTTGTTAGGGAGGTGAATGCAAGAGTTTTGGAAAGAGGGGCAAGTATGCAGTCTGTTGTGGATGAGAGAGCTTGGAAAGTGAGTCAGTTGTTGTTCGCTGATGATACAGCGCTAGTAGCTGATTCATGTGAGAAACTGCAGAAGCTGGTGACTGAGTTTGGTAAAGTGTGTGAAAGAAGAAAGTTGAGAGTAAATGTGAATAAGAGCAGGGTTATTAGGTACAGTAGGGTTGAGGGTCAAGTAAACTGGGAGGTGAGTTTGAATGGAGAAAAACTGGAGGAAGTGAAGTGTTTTAGATATCTGGGAGTGGATTTGGCAGCGGATGGAACCATGGAAGTGGAAGTGAATCATAGGGTGGGGAAGGGGGGAAAATTCTGGGAGCCTTGAAGAATGTGTGGAAGTCGAGAACATTATCTCGGAAAGCAAAAATGGGTATGTTTGAAGGAATAGTGGTTCCAACAATGTTGTATGGTTGCGAGGCGTGGGCTATGGATGGAATTGTGCGCAGGAGGGTGGATGTGCTGGAAATGAGATGTTTGAGGACAATATGTGTTGTGAGGTGGTTTGATCGAGTAAGTAATAATAGGGTAAGAGAGATGTGTGGTAATAAAAAGAGTGTGGTTGAGAGAGCAGAAGAGGGTGTTTTGAAATGGTTTGGTCACATGGAGAGAATGAGTGAGGAAAGATTGACAAAGAGGATATATGTGTCAGAAGTGGAGGGAACGAGAAGTGGGAGAACAAATTGGAGGTGGAAAGATGGAGTGAAAAAGATTTTGAGTGATCGGGGCCTGAACATGCAGGAGGGTGAAAGGCGTGCAAGGAATAGAGTGAATTGGAACGATGTGGTATACCAGGGTCGACGTGCTGTCAATGGATTGAACCAGGGCATGTGAAGCGTCTGGGGTAAACCATGGAAAGTTGTGTGGGGCCTGGATGTGGAAAGGGAGCTGTGGTTTCGGTGCATTATTACATGACAGCTAGAGACTGAGTGTGAATGAATGGGGCCTTTGTTGTCTTTTCCTAGCGCTACCTCGCACATATGAGGGGGAAGGGGGTTGTTATTTCATGTGTGGCGAGGTGGCGATGGGAATGAACAAAGGCAGACAGTATGAATTATGTACATGTGTATATATGTATTTGTCTGTGTGTGTATATATATATATATATATATGTATACATTGAGATGTATAGGTATGTATATTTGCGTGTGTGGATGTGTATGTATATACATGTGTATGTGGGTGGGTTGGGCCATTCTTTCGTCTGTTTCCTTGCGCTACCTCGCTAACGCGGGAGACAGCAACAAAGCAAAATAAATAATAAATATGATAAATGTACATACAGTAAACCCTTGATTTGCTGGACCCCGATATAATGGATTTTGGATTTGATGGACTGGGCGATTGATAATACATTAATTAATGATAATATATAGATGAGAAAAAAGTAAAAGATCTCAAATGCCACACCATGTGCATTTCATATTGCACTTGTTTTTGGTAGCGTAGGGTATACATGCTTTGTTTTGGTCTCAGTCTGCCTCAAGCTATCGTGCAGTCAGCTTTTATACAGAGAAATGTGACTTTTGCAATCCATTTTGCAATCCTCACAATTCAAAATAGCATCAAGTGATAGAGGAGTTAGAAGAACATGTGTGACCTGTATATTGTATTGAAAAAGGGCCAATAAGTTACATTTGATTTAATGGACTTTCGTCACTAACGGACCCCCCTCCTCCCTATTATTCCGTTAAACTGAGGGTTTACTCTGTCATTTTTAGACCTGAAACCTGTCACATAATCATTTTGCCACTAATAAATGCTTTTTTCCTCTGTCCGATAGCAATCTTCCTTCTATGGATTTTTGAATATCATGGAAAAATCTGCACCACATAATCATGACCCTTAATAATGCCCAGCTAATCCTTTATAGATACTAGAGGTATTGGTAATCCTTTTAAGCTACTTATTGCTGTTATATCATTGTCTATTCCTGTCTCAGTTTTGTGATGATTAAGTGAAAGTAAAAAGTGATGTACAAGTGTTCAGAGCACTTCCATTGAATATCTAACCCAAAAAGTGTGTAGAGAACAATAAAGGAGAGAGTTTTTGGTGGTTCCTTTATACATTTTACAACTGAGCTTACAGTGGATTGTTCTGTAGTGTAGTTCAAAATTTTATATTGTTATTGTAATGCTTGAATGATAAATATCCAATTGCAGATCCTCAAGTAATAGTTCCAGTAAAAGAAAAAGTGGAGACTATGGCCCTGAAAAGGATGGAACTAATATTGCCACTACTCCATCTGCAAAGGACCGGCTTTTAGCATCATCCAAATCAATCACTTCTGAGATATTCAAAATTGGTACTAAAGTCCTTTCACCCACACGTGAAAAACTTGCCAAGACAGAAAATAGAAATTCTACCGTAAGTTTCTTTCACTGAATATAGTTTTTTAAAAGACAGAAGTAACTAAAGTTTGTTTTTTTTGGCAGAAAGTTTCATTGTCAGTTCGAAGATTCTATCAGAGATACTGGTAAATTTGTTCTAGTATTGCCTTATAGATTCACCTTTCACCCACTCATCACCCTGAATGTTCAACCGCTCGCACTCAAGAAAACTCCAACCAGACTGAGCTTTGTATATAACAGACACATTATATTTTCTTCTCACACCACAGACATTGAAACTAAGGTGATGAATGACTAACTACCATCAGAACACTTATTCAGATCAGATGTAGACAAGTGAAAGAATTTCTTATTATCCTCCACAAATGATTCATCTGCTTCATCCTGAGCTATGCCTTACTTACCTATTGATACAACATACATGTTATATTAACTCCTCACACCACAGACATCAACACAAAGGCCATAAATGGACTAAAACCACCACCAGAACTCATTCAGATCAGATTTACACAAGAAAAAGAATTCCTTAGTGTCCTTTACAAACAATTCATCTGCTTCATCCTAAACTATGCCTCACTTGCCTGGTCATTCACATTATTAAAAACAAATGTAAGGAAAAAGAAATATTGCAAGCCATACAAAACTGAACTGTAAGGACTGTCATTTACAGATGTTCATCATTTGCTCAACAAATCAAAATATTCTCAATACTTTCTCTCCTTAATCTGCTCGGCACTTATTTCTTTATTATAGCACTAGACCCTTCTCATCCAAACAACTTCATAACCAGTCATCAACCTTCAAGCAAAAATAAGAAACTTACCCCAGCTTCACCTCTGCAAATTACACACAGATCCACTGTACCCCTACAAACATGGCATTGATAGAACATATACACATTGAAGTGATTGAACTAGCACAAGGCAATTGTCCTCTTAACCTTGTATTGAATACATCTCCACTAAACATACCTCCATGTTCTCACATGTACAAGTTACACCTAAGTAACTTATCACAACTCCCCTCATACTCAAGATGTAACATCCACACTGAACACACTGAACTCTTATTTCTTAGTTACCCTGTGCTTACCCTGGAAAGACACACAAACAACAGTAGCTCACCTTTTGACCTGTTATCCCACCCACTGGACTTGGTCAGCTACATCAGCATTGTGGGGGGCCTCATAGAGGGGGCATCTGGGGCAGGAAGGTAAGATAAATGCTGCCTACCCATGCTAAGAACAAAGTTGAGTAATTTGTAAATAAAGGCAAAAATTTATTTTACTTCCACATTGATTGGATGCTAGGATTGAAAAGTGTTTGCACTGTTACTGTTACATAATAGAGCATTATTAACTCAATGAAAAAGCATCATAATTGTAGGAATCAAAGGCTGTCTTATAGGTTGTGAATGCACTATTTTCCTTTTGTCAGATGCCCTTGACATAGTCATAGTAATAATATATGCTTTGTCATGATTAAAGAAAATAGGCATTAGAAATTTTGTATTACAAGATTAGTTGTAGAAGACAAAAAATAACCCGATTACTTTTGACAATTGTGTTTATCCACACTGATGTATTGTGTATGATGGCTAAATATATGTATAGATTTATCACCAAGACAGGAAAAGAATGAGTGAGGAAAGATTGACAAAGAGGATATATGTGTCGGAGTTGGAGTGAACAACGAGAAGCGGGAGACCAAATTGGAGGTGGAAAGATGGAGTGAAAATGATTTAGAGTGATCGGGGCCTGAACATACAGGAGGATAAAAGGCGTGCAAGGAATAGAGTGAATTGGAACGATGCGGTATACCAGGGTCGACATTCTGTCACTGGATTGAGCCAGGGCATGTAAAGTGTCTGGGGTAAGCCATGGAAAGGTCTGTAGTGCCTGGATGTGGAAAGGGAGCTGTGGTTTTGATGCATTACACATGACATCTAGAGACTGAAGGTGAACAAATGTGGTCCGACACATATATCCTCTTGGTCAATCTTTCCTCACTCATTCTCTCCATGTGCCCAAACCATTTCAAAACACCCTCTTCTGCTCTCTCAACCATGCTCTTTTTATTTCCACACATCTCACTTACCCTTACATTACTTACTCGATCAAACCACCTCACACCACACATTGTCCTCAAACATCTCATTTCCAGCACATCCACCCTCCTGCACACAACTCTATCCATAGCCCACGCCTCGCAACCATACAACATTGTTGGAACCACTATTCCTTCAAACATACCCATTTTTGCTTTCTGAGATAATGTTCTCGACTTCCACACATTCTTCAAGGCTCCCAGGATTTTCGCCCCCTCCCCTACCCTATGATTCACTTCCGCTTCCATGGTTCCATCCGCTGCCAGATCCACTCCCAGATATTTAAAACACTTTACTTCCTCCAGTTTTTCTCCATTCAAACTTACCTCCCAATTGACTTGACCCTCAACCCTACTGTACCTAATAACCTTGCTCTTATTCACATTTACTCTTAACTTTCTTCTTTCACACACTTTACCAAACTCAGTCACCAGCTTCTGCAGTTTCTCACATGAATCAGCCACCAGCGCTGTATCATCAGCGAACAACAACTGACTCACTTCCCAAGCTCTCTCATCCCCAACAGACTTCATACTTGCCCCTCTTTCCAAAACTCTTGCATTCACCTCCCTAACAACCCCATCCATAAACAAATTAAACAACCATGGAGACATTACACACCCCTGCCGCAAACCTACATTCACTGAGAACCAATCACTTTCCTCTCTTCCTACATGTACACATGCCTTACATCCTAGATAAAAACTTTTCACTGCTTCTAACAGCTTGCCACCCACACCATATATTCTTAATAGCTATATATAAATCTATACCCTATCCTGAGCCAGGTGCCCATTTTATCAACCAACCCCTAGGGGTGGATGAACAGCTGGGTTGACTGTGGACCGATTGCCGCTGCCAGGATTTGAACATATGCGCTTGACCCTGGGCGACCTGTAAATGTGTCATGGTCAGGAACTGCTACACCATGGGAGTGAACTAAAGTATGACCAAACCAGAAGATCAAGACGAACTTTCTGGTTTTGTTTTCGTACTTGTTTGCTGTTTCCCTCATAGCAAGTTAGTGCCAGGAACAGACAAAGAAGAACCTCATTTGTTCACATCCATTATATAGTTGTCATGTATAATATGCTGAAATATGAGCCCCCTATTCAGACCAAGTCCCAAGACCTTTTTGTGGTTACCCCTGACTGCTTCGTGTGCTCAGTTTCAGTCCATTGGCAAGACATGCTATACCCTGTATTACTCTGTCATGTGCACACCTCAGACCCTCCAACATATTCAGGCCTTGATCTCTGAAATTTGGCCCTCCCCCTTTTCCTTGTCCCCTTCACTTCTGACGTGCAAACCATTAGCCTCTTAGTTAGCCTTTCCTCATTCATGTTCTCTATATGCCCATGATGTTTGAGTACACCGCCTTCAGCATTTTCAACCATACTCTTCTTGCTACCACACCTTGCTGTTACTGTATCATTTCTTGCTTGATCAACCTTCCTCAACACATACTGTCCCAAAGCATTATGATACATACCTATCCCATCCATCTTCTTAATTACATTTTATTTATGGCCCATGCCTTGCATCCCTACATTATTGTCAACACTACTATACCATGAAACTTATTCATGTTTACCATCACAGACATTGACCTTTCCCTCCACACACACCTCTGTGCACTTAGGACCTTAGCCCCCACCCACCTTTTTTGCTGCTATAACCCCATTGATTAGACCATCAGCATTATTGAATTTGCCTGCCATGGCTGTGTTGTTATTTGTTATTCAGAAAGAAATTTATGCTCATATGCATGAGAGGGAAACATGTAAGGACAGGGATGAATGGAGACAATTTTGCCACGACCGCCCACTTGATGGGAGTTCTCGAAGGGAACGGGCATCAGAGATGTAGATATAGAAATATGTGCTTAGTATTAAGTTAGATGATATTATAAATGAACATGAAGACTACTGTTAAAATATATAAGAGAATTGAACTTTATCATAACATATGCTGTTTGTGTAGGCATCTTTAAGTAGCAACAGTAGCAGTGGTGAACGTCCGGTGTTAATGACGCACAAGCAGCTTGTAGACCCATTTGCTTCTGATGATGAAGAGGATCCCACCTCTCCTGTTGGAACTCAAGAGCAGCAATTAACCAGGTTTGGAAAAATCATCAAGTCATGCTTTTATATTTTCATATTATTGAGTGTTGAATGCAAATTACTTTTAATGAACTGTAATGAAGTGTCTTTTTATTTTTAACCATCTTCATTTACATAAAGTGTGTTAACTCTGTGTTAGATTGAAGTCTATCATATGTATCTGCTGGCTTAGATCCATTTTGTAGAATTGAATAAGTCATCTTAACTAACAATAGCATTTTACAGTTTTATATTTTAAGTTGAGGCATCATGTGAAACTAGGATCTCCATTTTATTGTTTTACTTATAGAGGAATATTTATTTACTTTTTAGTACTTAATTAATGGGTCATTCCTCATGATACAAAATATTCTTTCTTTTTTCTTTCAAACTATTCGCCATTTCCCGCGTTAGCGAGGTAGCATTAAGAACAGAGGACTGGGCCTTTGAGGGAATATCCTCACCTGGCCCCCTTCTCTGTTCCTTCTTTTGGGAAAAAAAAAAAAGTATTAAGATGTCTTATTTTAATTGGGAGTATTTGCACATATAACTCATGATAATGACATAACAGTACCTTGATTTACTTTGATTTTTTAAAAACTTAAGGAGGTGCGATATTTTGAAAATTGATTTTGATAAAAGGAAGATCATGATAACAATATAACAATACCTTGATTTACTTTGATTTTTTTAAAGACTTAAGGAGGTGCAATATTTTGAAAATTGACTTTGATAAAAGGAAGAACCATGTGTTAATGTGGTATTGGTTTTTAGATTGCATAAGTATGTGAAGAGAAAACATCCTGAGTGAAATGGAATAGAACCAGTAGAGAAATACTATATATGACATGTAATAACAAATAATTGAGATTTTTCTAAGTAGCTTATGCACAAAACATCAGTTTATTAATGAAGAATTTAAAATTTTGTTTTTGATCTAGACAGGTTAAGAAGAAGATGTTAGTGGGATGGTTTTTAGCTCAACCTTTGCATTGACTTATTTTTTTCCTGGGAGTTATATGTGATTTCAGTTTAAGCAGTAGTAGAACAGGGATCCATGAGAGGGATGGTCATTTATGAATGCGCAACTTTTAACTTTGCAGTTCTCAAGTTAGTCAAGAGAATGAGGATACCTGTAACAAAGATGTTAGAAGATCATTGTCTCCCAAATCTTCAGTAGTTTCTCTAAATGAAGAGGTAAGTTATATGTGTCTGTTCTAGATATTGTCATTATTTTTATTTTTCATTAGAAAGAATTTTCAGATAAAATACAGTAGATGATTATTTATTGTCATTTATTTCAGATGAATAGTTCAACTGTTTCAAAATAATACAGTGGCTCATGTCTCGCTACATCTGTTTTATCAGTTCATCTTCCCCTTCTTGATTTTCACTAGAAACATCTTTTCTGTGTGTTTCTCTTTCACCTATTACATGTTTAGGGATTATTTCTCTTTGTTTGTAGTAATGATTTCTCACTTCTCGTCATGATATTAGGAACCCAACCTTCAGAGAAGAATCCTTGCCTTGCTGATCCTTCTGTTCTTGCCTTTGTAATAATACTGGAGGGGAGGGTATCCAACCATCATTCCTTCTGCCCTTTATAGTTTCTTTTGTGATACACAGGAGATAAGTGGATAGTGTTGTTTGTCCTGTATCATCTGCATCAAATTTGATAATAATGATAATGCTAATGATGATAATGATAGATGGCAATATTAAGATGATAATGATAGCAATAATGATAATAGATAATAATTTTTTACACTTGTTTGACATTTCCCTAGTAAGTGAGGTAATGCCAAGAACAGAAAAAGAAGGGCCTAATTTGCTAACATTCACTCTCAAGCTGACATGTATAATATGATGAAACTTGATATACCATCCACAGACTATTTGATAATTTCCTCTGACCACTTCATGATATGATTTATGATAAGGTTAATAATAATGACAATTAAAATGATTATCAATAATGATAATGATGATAATAATGATATAAATGATATTGTTCTCATAATTGTTCAACGTATCCTGTTGTAGTGAGGTAGCATTGGGAAAAGATGGCTGAACCTTAGAGGAAAAATCCTTACTTAGGATCTTCCCTTGCCCTTCTCTTGGAAATTGTGAATAAACTTTTGCCTTTGTGATGCACAAGAATTATGTGGGTAGTATTTTTTTGCCCATGCTCCCAGGGATAGTAATAATCATGTGGGAAAGAGCAAACACGTATGAAAGAAACTAATAAAACAATGATAAAAATTATGATGATCATATAATTAAAGAGCTTTTTTAAAACTATTTTAAACTTTAACCTATGGTATTTTCTCTTAAACATTTGCTCTTGTAAACATTTGTTTATGCTTTGGCATAGTAACTGAAGTTGATACCAGCTGGGTAAAATGCTCACCAAGAAAAAGGCCGTGTGACCGGTAAGAGTTGTAGCACATGATGTAGCATATTGTCACAAGGATCTGGTGCTTGGTATCAAACTGTACCTTCAGCTGTTAATGCATTATAGAATCCAGTTTAGATTATTTTTTTTATGTTGTAGGAATGCTTGATAACATGGCAGTGCTTTAGATATCTCTTATTAAACCTTCAGTTAAAGGTTACTTTTAACTGTTGATAATTAGAGGTAATAATGTATTGCCAGTCTGTATGACCTTTTTTGGTATTCCTTTGTTCAGAATAGGGTTGCACCTGTAAAATCATCTCTCATCCCATTGCCACACCTCCAGGTTGTGAAGACTTGACATTACCACACCATTTAGTAGTCTTCTAAACATTAATGTTTTTTTAACTCATGCATACCATACTTAATTTTCTTTATTTTGTTTTTCTTTCTTGTACCTTGCTCAGTCCTTTTATGCTTCTTTTCATATTTGTTTTTGCTTGTTGAGGCAGCCACAATATTTTATATAGATATTTATGGTAGTGTAAGCATATGATGTGCACTTTATATTAGTGACAGCTAAACCAGCATTCAGAATCCTTTAGCTATCATTTGAATGTCGGTTGTGGGCTGTCAGTGTCAGGTGAAAGATTATCTGTAAGCAAAATGTTTTGTAATGTATCTTCTTGTGTTACCCTTCATGAATATACAAATAGGTTTGTACAATGTAGAGTGAAAGATGAAATAATCATTATATTGTTCATGTAGTAAGGTAAGTATCAATACCATACATCCTATTTTCAGGTTTTCTGTGCTCATTTCATGTGATGAGTTCATGGAGTCACTGTATTTGAGTACCATACTTTATTTTTGAGATCTACTGTATTGAATCGTTACCTGATTCTTCAGTTAGTACATTTCATACAGATGCACTTTCTTGTATGAATTAGATATCTAGATAGTTTCATCCATTAGTTTAGGTACTTGAATGATTTAATTTTTTTGTGAGTATTCTAGATATACCAAGGATGTAACATTGGTGTATCTGTGCCATTGTCAGTGGATTTTTTCTTTACATTTTTCTTTAACCAAGTTAAAGTTCAACATAACTTTCTGGGTGCTTGGTGATGGCCTTTCCCCTTAGCACATGAAAAACTAAAGCTTCAGGTAGATTTTATTGATTAGTGAATTTTGTGAGACTCATGACATGGCCGTATTAACAAAGGCATTTGCTTAGCTTGTCTAACGTTGGGAACTGTCTCTGTATGGTGGTCAGAATGGGTCTAGGAATGGAACAACCATCGGAGCTCAGGAAGGATCCCCAGTTGATACACGATTGGGGTCCATAGTTCAGGAGGTTCCAGGACTCCTCGACCTCTCCCCCACTCGAAGGGATCAGGTGGTGATGAGAGAAAGACAAAGTCCTGTTAAAAAGGTGAGCTGGTACAACTAGCAACAGTGCATTCCTGTCATTAACGACAAGATTGATATTGCACAACAAGAATCATTATGCTTAATTCAGCTTTACATGAAGATATAACACAGAATGAGCTTTTTAATGTATTATTTTCTCTATAATCATAGATGTCAACCACTTTTCACTACACTAAACACAGCTTTTCATGTTTTGTGAATGCAACACTTATGAAGACTGTAGCTGTTTGCATTTCTTGTCTGTTGTGTATGGATAACCAGCTTCATTGTTAGAATGGCTTGAATTATAATTGTTCATAAAAATAATGTAAGTTGGAATTCCTTTGTTGTGCGATAGTTTGTTTCACATGGCATGCTAAAATTGTAAGTTCAAAATCAGGTTATGTTTATGATAATCTTGATTTAATTGTTAATTTTTTTGTAAGAATAAAAGTTGCAACCTTGTACTTGGAATTATTTAGAGTATTCATTGTGATCATAATACTGGATCTTCTAAGGACTGTCATATTTCTGGAATCCTTTTTTCCTTTTATTTTCTTCCCTTGTAGCAAAAATCTTCATCTTTGGAAGGTCCTAAAGCAAGTAACCGGAAATTGCAAACCCAAGCAGCAATACCTGAAACCAGATTGATCTCAAATACTGTTGGAGAACAAGCTAAGAAAAATAATCAGAAAAAGCCCCAAAGGTCGTCAAGTCCCCAAAATATGCATGCAACTGGAAAAAGGATAAAAAAACTTGAATACGAAAGTACGCATACTTCTTTAAGGCATGACAGTCCTGAAAGAAGTGATATAACTTACGCACGTTTACGTAACAAAGATCATAGTGCAAGTCCATCTCAAAGAAAGATTAAGTCCTTTATGAAAGGGACACCAAAGAAGACTGCCAATATGAATAATGTGAATATCAAAAGCCTCTCCCTTCCTAATCGAAGTAGTATTCAAGGGCCTGAAAAGTCGAAAACTACTAAAACATTTTCAAATATAAAAGAAAAATTGAAGAAAAATGATTCTGCAGTAAATAAACCTTTAGATAATAAATATGAAAGTTCATTTAAGGGTGTGCATCATTCCACTGTCATTGACAAAAGATTAGCAAAGAAAACAAATACAAAAAGGGACAATTCACTTATTGAAGTACCCAATACTAATAAAAAGGTAAATGCTAAATATGAAAAGTCAAAAGATATTCTTCAAGAAAAGTCAGCTAGCATTAATAGAAAAAAGACTAAAGTGTTATCTAAAGAAAAAATTGCAGCATCTCAGACTGTAGCAAAAAATCATGCCATGTTGCATAATACAAGTTCAGGTAATGCACAGGAAAAAAAGATGTATGTGAATGATAAGTTGAACAATTTACTGGGACATGAGGACCATCGTAAGAATGATGACTTGCCGCGGAAATTAGTTCATCCTAACAAGGAGAGCGATGCTGGATTTTATCCTAAAACTTCTGTAGATAATTGCGACATCCTAGCAAGTAGGGCTTCAGAATCCTCTAATCAGGTCAGGAAGGAACCTCAGGGTCATAGCATTTGTGTTGACCATGTACAAACACTGCCCAAGGATTTTGTTATTTCACCTTGGGCAAAGTTTGAAGATGTTGATTGGGATGGATGTGTTACAACTGTAAATGAGCCTGCAATCAAAAGTGAGGCTCTGGGATCAAGTAGACATTCGGATGCAGGGAAAAATGAACAGAAACCTGATAATGAGGTAAAGAGAGATACTGATAGTGTTACATTTCAAGCTGACAGTTATGAAACATCATATAACTCCAATACGGTAGCAGGTGCCCTTGATGTGAAACATTCTAAAGTTGATGGAGAACAAATAGGAAATGAAGTTGAACTGAGCATGTGTAAAGAAGCAGCCCATGAGGATGCAAAGAAAAGATGTGATGGTGATATGCAGCTAGAAGTTAGTGAGAATCCAGATCATAGTCATATCAGACTTGATGATGAAGAACTTAAGAATCTGGATAGTTATGATGACAGAAATGGGAAGGAGCAGTCACTGAAACATCGTAGTCAAGGTAAAAGTGAAGATCATGATAGTAAGCAAGATCTGCAAAACAATAAAAGTTTGGGTGATAATGTTATCCCTCTTCCTCCAAAGAGACTGAGAGAAGTAATGAAAAACTGGGTCTCCTTTGATGATTCACTTAGTAAAGAAAAGAAGATTAACCAGGAAATATGTGATGGTATTATACATGACAGAAGTATAGAGCAACCTGATAATGATAAAATTTATGAGAACGTTTGGTTTGGAGCACTGCCATTAACTGAAAATGAACAAAGCACACCTTTTGATGATGAGACTTGTGATGAAGAATTTAAAGTTTATGCAAGTGTGAAGCCTTTTGGAGATGGAGACTTGTCATCATCATTAGATAATGAGGATGATCCTTTTGCTGAGATTATTGAGGAAATTTTCTCTGATGGTCCACTAACTGATACCAAAACTCTTCTTGAAAGATCAAACACCAGATCATCCAAGAAAAAAGAGCTTATTGCTCTTGGTCCAGCTGAAGATGTGATGCAAAAGCCAATGAGGTTTGATAGGATTTTTAAACTTGACATAATTGCCCCGCAGTATCAGAAAGCAGAATTAGTTTGGCAAGATCTGCACTCACAAGTCACTGCAAGCATTGCAGAAAATCTCAGCATGGAATATTATAACATAATTCCAGAATTGAAACATAATTTTGAGTATGCTTTATGTCGTTTTGAAATTGATTATAAAGGTGTTGCAAGGTATAATAAAAGCTGTAAAATATACAACTTCAGCACACCATTGCAAGAATCTTATGAATATTTTCCTGTTCAATTTGTCAATGAAATTCCTGTAGTGGATTTTCTTTTAGTGTATCCACAGTATCAAATGGAGCCTGTGTCAGAAATACTTTTGGCAACAAATACTACAATGTCTACTTTGCAAGATATTAGGTATCCTAGCCTGGCGAATGCCGTAGTAAAACAACAGAATGTATTGCATGAAAGTTGTTTGGTAGAAGTAGATATCAAAATTTGTATATTAGATGATGAAAGAATTGATATGCTTACAAGTACTTTACTTGAAGAGGGTCTTGCCATTCCAAATAACCAAGATAAGTTAAGAGAAACTGGCAAATTTGAAAGAATTAACAAGCTACTTGTGAAACATAACACTTTAGATTTCTCTGACAGTGCCTGTTTACAAAGGTATGAAAATGACAATGAAAAATTGGTAGAATCACCTGAAGACAATCAGAGTATTTACTGTAATTCTGTTGTTGCACCGGTAAATAATGCCAAATTATTGTTTGAAGATGTGAAAGAAAGTGAAACTCTGGAATCCTGTGTCCATGATTCAGAATCGTGCTTTGATAATGCAGTAAGCAGCTTTGATGATTATCGTGAAATCCTGGAAAATTGTGGCAAAGGTTGTCCAGATTCCATGCTTCGATCAGAAAGTGTACATATAAAGGTGGACAAGGAATTGGAACAAGAAAGTGGTAAAGGTGAATCTGCAGGTGAATGTATGTCTTTAAAGAGTTTAGATTTGTATGATGAATTTATAGTTACTTCTGCCATGAACATATGTAGTGAAAGTAGAAGCAGAACAGACCTCCCTGACTTTAATGCTATTGAGAAAGTGGAGCAAGTGGAGTTTGTTTCCCAGGAGGTGAATCCTGATCCTCACCAAAATGCAGATGTAACATTCATGGATCCTGCAGCAGTTGCTTCTGATGATCGAGCAGATTTATTAATAGACTTTGAGGATAGGGAAGAATTTGCCAGCAAAACATGTACGGCAGTTGAAGAATGCAAATTATCAAATTTAGAAACCTTATTGCTAGATATTCCACCAATGGTTACTTATTCTCCATGTGATGAAATGTTTGCAACCAGTGCTGATGGCATTTTGCTAGAGAAATTAAGAAGTATGTCTCAAAATGATGAAATGTCCTTTTGGAATGAAGCCAATTGTTCCATGGGATTTGAGAAAGGTAATAGTGAGTCTTACTGCACAAGTGACATGGAAAATATTCCAGTGTGTTCCCTTGTTGAAGAAAAGGAAATGCTGAGAAGCCTAAAGTATCATTCTGCAGTGGAATCGACACAAGACTTCAGAAGTGTATCTGTTGACACCAACTGTAAATATCAGCTTCCAGAGAGGGTTTATGCTAAAGTAAAAAGATTTGAAAAAGAGCCTCTGATACATACAGTTGTTGAGGAGCAGATTATTTTCACCATGACTGATTTTAGCGGTGATTTGACCTGTTGGAACAAACTTGCAACAAACAAGGAAATTATTACAATTTTAAATGAGAATGAAGACATAAATGCATTTTGTGAAGATAGAGAAGTGAACGCAAATGAAACAGAAGACAGTACACTGCTTTTTACTGCAGCTATTGGAGAATTCTGTATGATCGGACCTGATGTGTTAGGTGAGGTGAAAGTTTTGGGTGTCGCTGAGGAGGGATTTGCAGTTCAAAGTATTGAACCAGAGGCACTTGCATGTGCCAACTACAGAAAGTATGATCCTGATGAAATCGAGATGAGGGAGAGGAAGATTTTAAGACCTGAGCTAGATTTACAGCACTATACTGAGGACTGTATTAAAGAAAAATTAGTGGAGCCTCTGAAAGAAAAATTCACAGCTGTTGGGTCCATGAGTGAATTGATTCAGATTGGTACTTCAGTTCACAAAGATAAAGTTACTTCAGAAGAAAGTGCCAAATCAAATAGTTTTGCTAACAGTTTTATTGAAGATGATTGCTCAGGAAAGAATGCATGTTTTTCAGATTTTCTCTGGACTAATGAGGATCATGCAGATGCCCTCAAAGATTCTCTTATGAATATCGATCAGATGGATATTTCACTAATTGATTCAGATAATCCAGGGACAGGTGTGCATAATGTTGAAGTAAGTGAACATCCGTGCACATCACCATTGTTGACAGCATCTCAGCCTTTGAATATTGCACAGTTTTCTCCAGCAGAATCTTTTGAAAGTCATAGTGGCAGCTCTTTCAGGGATGTAGTATCTGTTGATAATGCTGCTGTTCTTCAGTACTGGGCTGAGATAATGAAGAGTAAGAGAAGTCATGGCAATTTTGGGCCAATTGCAGATTTTTCATTACCTGAAGTGAACAGTACAAAAACTAAAAGCTCGATAACAATTCCTTTTGCTGGCACCAGTGCAAAAAAAGGCAAAGAAAATTCAAATCTTTGTAGATGGGATAATGATTTTGATGAGGAATTAGTATATTTTCTAGGCTGTTCACCTGAGTCTGCATATGATGGAAATGATTTTCAGCTTCCTTTGGAAGAGGAAGAGGAAGATTGGCTTCAGGAACTGGAAGATATTAAGGAAGAGGAAGGGGCTTTTGAGAGTGAGTTTGAATTAGGTGAGATGGAATTTGAAGTTAACGCTCAGAGTCTTATCCAAGGAAAGTTATCCCCAAGAGTTGGTGGTGAAAAATGGAATGAAGGGAAGAAATCTGGAAATAACATCAGACTACAAGAACACACAGCTGCATCGAGGGACTTGACTGAAAATAGAATTAAACAAAAAGAAGACAAAGTACCCAACCAAGGTGGGTGGTTCATGGATGGCATTAGGCATACAACAAAAGGACTATATAATCTTTTCTTTTATGGACAGACTCCTGGGGATCAGAAAGCTGAGGAAAATCCAGTGACTGAGGATATTGCGGTAAGAGAAGGGAAGAATATGACTGAGGAACGCATTCATCAGGTAGGCTCTTTGGAACTGCTTGACAAGAGTGATGCATATGGAAGACTTGAAAAGAAGGAAATGGATGTTAACCCTCAGGTGCCTACTGATGATGGGAATGTGAAGAACCTTGCAGAAACTCGTGTATTGAGTAATGGGGCAAGACCCAAAGTCCCTTCATCTTCCAGTGATGCATCAAAATGTAGAGACTCAGCAGAAGGTGCAACTAGAGTTTACTCCATTGCAGAACCAGCTTCTAAAGATGATCTCTTCGTTTCTTCAAATTTCGTTTTATTGACTGAAGATAGTAGACAGCAGTCAGAAAGTGGAGTAGTTGATGAAGCATCACATGAAGACATCTTGTTCATGGCTCAGGTTGCTGGAATTCTTCACCTGGAAGAGAACGAAAGGGCAGCTCTGCATCTGCTTCTGACAAAGGTTCTGCTGTTGGAGTTATTGCTGTGTGCACTTCAGAGTGTGGAATGCTGAGCCTTTTGCTGCCAGTCCTGCTGGAGAGTTTTTGCATCAGTTAATGATTAATGCTATTCTATTATCGTAACTTTTTTTCACTGTAACTACATTTTTTGATAGCTTTACTAATGCTGTAACATGCATGCAATAATTGCTAACTCATAAACATACATAACTCATGTTTACATTGTGCTCTTAATTTTGTTACTGAATCTAAATTGTTCCATTTTCTGACGTTAATCAGGTGACATTATCCTAGGTGAGATTAGATAAGTTAGTTGGGTTTAACAGTCATAAGTGATGAGCTGTGCATATACTTAAACTTCTTGATCCTGGCATTGGGGAAAACAAACGTACATGTTTTTACAAATGACGTGGCACTGTTTTCAGATGTAGAGGTAATTAATATGAGTCTGTCGGATTGCAGTATCAGAAATCGCAACAGAGTAGATTGCAACAATGATTTGTGATGTAGATTTTCACTGTATAGATCAGACTGGAAGGTGATAACAGAGAGGAGTTTAAACAAATTTGAATGAGATCCTCAAAGAAAATAACCTAGTGACATAACAGGAATATACTGTGAGGGGTTAGGCCATATAATCATAGAACAGATACCAGAGTAAAGGAAACACGTACAAAATGGAAAAAACCGAAGGGCAGAAGTATAGATTAATAGGACTAGGAACAAGAAGAAAAGAGTGATTGTGAAAGAAGTGAGAATAAAAAGATTAGTTGAAAAAATGGATAAGGTACATATAGAAATTATGAAATACCATAGAAAAGAAAAGGAATGAAAAAAGAGCTTTACAGAACATGGAAAAAGTTGAGTTGCTATTCACATACATAAACAGTAAAAAAAAAAAGAAAACAGACATTAAACCCTAAGTCAGGAGATGAATACAAAAATTGCCCCAAGGAATTATGCTAGATGTTGAATAAACAATATTGATCAATATTCTGCTCAAAATATAAGGAGAACTTGGACCATAAACTGCTTAACCTATATGATAGAAGCGCACTTATAGATATGGAAATATTGGAATATGATACTGACAGTTGTTCATCAGCTCAAAGAAAGTTTGGTTCCAGGACAATGGAATCCTAGCCACATTCTTCCAAGGGCAAAATCAACAATAGAAGAACCAATGATATATTTGCAAAGTCTGGATAAAATTATGATTGTGAGAATTCAGAAATTGGCATTTTTAACACCAGTACACAAAGGAGGGTACAAACTGATACCTAAACAATACAGACCAGAGAGTTTAATTTTTGCATGCAATAAAGTCTTCAAAAGAATGATAAAAGGGCTTGTATTGCACCATCTAATCACGAATCACTTAGTACATGAAGGCCAGCTTAGATTTATAATTGGAAGAGCATATAGACCCAAATATTATCCATCACAATTAATTTTTTTTTTTTTAACTTTGTTAGAATATTTGACAAAGGAAACCACTGAATTTTGTGTAAGGAAATAGTGTAATGAAATATTAAAGGTAAGATAAGAAGATGGATGAAGAATTTCTAACTGACAGAAAATTCAGAGTGGTACCAAACAGTCCATGTCAGAAGAGGAAGATTTCCCATCTGTCATACCACAGGGAACGATGTTAGCCTCATTGCTATGTATACTAATGATAATAGCAATCGACAGCAAAGCAAAGGAAAGCATAGTAAGGAGCTTTGCTGATGACACGAGTAAGCAAAATGATGGATCAGAAACTTATAAAAAAAAGTGCAAAAAGACTTAGACATTATTAACAAGTGGGAAGAGGTGAACCTGATGGAATATAATGAGAACAGATTTGAGCAAATAAGTTTTGAAATAAGTAGGCATACATTGGAGGTACCATATAAGAACTCATCAGAGAAATGATAAGAAGTGATTCAAATGTAAAAGATTGGGTGTCATCATAAATGAGAAACTAGAACATATTGAGAAGATAACACTAGTAAGCTAGTAGTTAAGTGGTATGATTTTGAGAATATTCACTACAAAAAAACATTTGTTTGGAAATGTTTAGCAGAATTGAAGGGATGGAACATGTGAATGACTATGAAAGGCAGAAATAACCACAACTATGCATCTTAGAATAGGAAAGATGTATATGATAATCTCTGTGTGGCAACAAATTATAGGTATAAAAGAAAATATATCAAACATGATAGGCTTTTAACAATGAATTTAGTTAAGTATCCAAGAATACCATGAACATATCAAAAATATATGAGAACCCAACCAGGAAGCCAGAATGACTATTCCTTATACTGCTAGGAAGATTGAGAAACATGCATGGAACAACTACAGAAACATTTAAAAGATTATTTGACATTTGAATGTTGTCAGTCCCTGTTGAAAAGAGTAGATGATAATGTAATGCAGGTGGTAGCTGGGAAGAATAGGCTCATTCATCAACCAAGACGTGAGGTGAGTGAGTACTTTGAGATAGCCTTCCCATCGTGGCTAAATCTCTTCATAGGTACTTGTAGGTAGGTATGTAGTCTCTCTCTCTCTCTCCCTCCCTCTCTCTCTCTCTCTCTCTCTCTCTCTCTCTCTCTCTCTCTCTCTCTCTCTCTCTCTCTCTCTCTCTCTCTCTCTCTATCTATCTATCTATCTATCTATCTATCTATCTCTCCAGTAATCTTGTACCAGAAGATTTCTGAAGCATTGACATACCATGCAAATATATTGAAGATTTGAATTTTCTTGACTTCCAATACATCTGCTGTTGTCATGATTTTCAGTAGGCTATATAAGAAGTATTTGTCTTCAGACTGATGCAAGTCATTTTATTTTTTTATATGAATGTGGAAGGAACAGAGGGAAGGGGGAACAAGAGGATATAGATGAGTGAAGTGAAAGATGCTTGGAGGGAGGTATACAAGCTTGAACACAGGAGGATAAGAAGCATGCATGGGATAGAACAAATTGGAGTAATGTAGTATATGAAGGGATAAAGTGCTGTCAGTAGTGATAACCAGGGCATATGAAGTGGTCATGGGAAACTATGGAGTGGTCTCGAGGGCTTGGCTGTTGATGGTGGGCTCTGCTTTTGGTGAAATATATAGCACAATTTGAGAATGGATATAAGCAAATGGGACCATTGCACCTGTGTTATTGGCACTTTCTCATAGGCGGGAAATGGCAAACGACTATGAAAAGAACTATTGTTAAGGAACCCTTTGCAGAAAAATTAGCAACAAATTAATGAAGGAAAACACTCGTCCTGTTTTAAGGAGTAAGAGCCAGCAATATTTACCAGCTACTACTCTGTTTTCATGTTTACCATACATAGGACAATGCATATTTTTATTTTGGGTTGGGAAATAGAGTTGAATAGTACTGGAGGGAGAGAAATGGGGAAGAATGCATGGAATGTTGTATGTGAGGGAGACACGTTAGGAAAGGGATAAGTGGAGATTCCTTTGCTGTGGCCACCCCCTTGATGGGAGCTCCTGAAGGGAATGGGTGGTAGAGATATAGATATAGTAGGTCATTCCTTATACATTTTAACCATAGGAAATAAGTGTGATGGTGATGATGGAACTCCAGAACTCAAAATACTGATTTGCCATTTGTGTGAGAATGTTTTACTTTATAGGGAATCTACAATTCTATTATTCATTCTCTTGCGCATCCCAATATATATAAAGTTGATTTATTTTTTAACTGCATACAGTATATCTAATCATGAGTTATTATTGTACCATTTAGTTTCATAAAGTATTTTATCAGTGTGAAGAATAGAATGAATGCATCCTACAATTGTACCTTTCATTAGTCACATAAAAGTATATGATAAGATTCTTGTCATTGAAGTTTGATAATTAAGACAATGAGCACTACTTCCTTTAAAGTTACTCATTATGGTAGTATCACTGCAGTTATGTAAAAAAAAATATATTAGACAGTAGAAATTACATGATTGATTAATTTTTTTTTTTTTTTTTTTTTTTATACTTTGTCGCTGTCTCCCGCGTTTGCGAGGTAGCGCAAGGAAACAGACGAAAGAAATGGCCCAACCCCCCCCCCCCATACACATGTACATACACACGTCCACACACGCAAATATTCATACCTACACAGCTTTCCATGGTTTACCCCAGACGCTTCACATGCCTTGATTCAATCCACTGACAGCACGTCAACCCCGGTATACCACATCGCTCCAATTCACTCTATTCCTTGCCCTCCTTTCACCCTCCTGCATGTTCAGGCCCCGATCACACAAAATCCTTTTCACTCCATCTTTCCACCTCCAATTTGGTCTCCCTCTTCTCCTCGTTCCCTCCACCTCCGACACATATATCCTCTTGGTCAATCTTTCCTCACTCATTCTCTCCATGTGCCCAAACCACTTCAAAACACCCTCTTCTGCTCTCTCAACCACGCTCTTTTTATTTCCACACATCTCTCTTACCCTTACGTTACTCACTCGATCAAACCACCTCACACCACACATTGTCCTCAAACATCTCATTTCCAGCACATCCATCCTCCTGCGCACAACTCTATCCATAGCCCACGCCTCGCAACCATACAACATTGTTGGAACCACTATTCCTTCAAACATACCCATTTTTGCTTTCCGAGATAATGTTCTCGACTTCCACACATTCTTCAAGGCCCCCAGAATTTTCGCCCCCTCCCCCACCCTATGATCCACTTCCGCTTCCATGGTTCCATCCGCTGCCAGATCCACTCTCAGATATCTAAAACACTTCACTTCCCCCAGTTTTTCTCCATTCAAACTCACCTCCCAATTGACTTGACCTTCAACCCTACTGTACCTAATAACCTTGCTCTTATTCACATTTTCTCTTAACTTTCTTCTTCCACACACTTTACCAAACTCAGTCACCAGCTTCTGCAGTTTCTCACATGAATCAGCCACCAGCGCTGTATCATCAGCGAACAACTGACTCACTTCCCAAGCTCTCTCATCCCCAACAGACTTCATACTTGCCCCTCTTTCCAAAACTCTTGCATTTACCTCCCTAACAACCCCATCCATAAACAAATTAAACAACCATGGAGACATCACACACCCCTGCCGCAAACCTACATTCACTGAGAACCAATCACTTTCCTCTCTTCCTACACGTACACATGCCTTACATCCTCGATAAAAACTTTTCACTGCTTCTAACAACTTTCCTCCCACACCATATATTCTTAATACCTTCCACAGAGCATCTCTATCAACTCTATCATATGCCTTCTCCAGATCCATAAATGCTACATTCAAACTTACCTCCCAATTTACTTGACCCTCAACCCTACTGTACCTAATAACCTTGCTCTTATTCACATTTACTCTCAACTTTCTTCTTTCACACACTTTACCAAACTCAGCACCAGCTTCTGCAGTTTCTCACAAGAATCAGCCACCAGCGCTGTATCATCAGCGAACAACAACTGACTCACTTCCCAAGCTCTCTCATCCAGAACAGACTTCATACTTGCCCCTCTTTCCAAAACTCTTGCATTCACCTCCCTAACAACCCCATCCATAAACAAATTAAACAACCATGGAGACATCACACACCCCTGCCACAAACCTACATTCACTGAGAACCAATCACTTTCCTCTCTTCCTACACATACACATTCCTTACATCCTTGATAAAAACTTTTCACTGCTTCTAACAACTTGCCTCCCATACTATATATTCTTAATACCTTCCACAGAGCATCTCTATCAACTCTATCATATTCCTTCTCCAGATCCATAAATGCTACATACAAATCCATTTGCTTTTCTAAGTATTTCTCACTTACATTCCTCAAAGCAAACACCTGATCCACACATCCTCTACCACTTTTGAAACCACACTGCTCTTCCCCAATCTGATGCTCTGTACATGCCTTCACCCTCTCAATCAGTACCCTTCCATATAATTTACCAGGAATACTCAACAAACTTATACCTCTGTAATTTGAGCACTCGCCTTTATCCCCTTTGCCTTTGTAGAAAGGCACTATGCAAGCATTCCGCCAATCCTCAGGCACCTCACCATGAATCGTACATACATTAAATAACCTTACCAACCAGTCAACAATACAGTCACCCCGTTTTTTGATAAAGTCCACTGCAATACCATCCAAACCCGCTGCCTTGCCGGCTTTCATCTTCCGCAAAGCTTTTACTACCTCTTCTCTGTTTACCTTGGATCACCCATGAAATTAATAGATTGTTGTTTCTGTTTCACACTCATTGCAATCAAGTAATATTCTTCTCTATCATTGTCTGTCAAGGTTAGATTTGCTTGTCATTATGTTGGCTGCATCAGGTACATACAGCATCTCATGTCGCTCAAAACATATCTGCAACTCTTGCCAACACAAATGTCCACACTAAGATAAGCACCTCTAACATTTTCACTTTGCACAATGTTGATTCATCTGGTAAGACCAGTGTACCTATTCACATTCCCTCTGTCCTCAGATGCATACTTTGATGTATTTTGATCATGTTCTCAGATTATTTTTTGATATGATAGAATAACCAACCTTGAGAAATCTCAAACAAATGTTTTACGTATAATAGGTTATGATGTCTTAAAAGTGCCGGTATAGTTTGTGGCCTAAAGTTTCCTTTACATGATAATCTTGTTGATATGATTGTTGAATGGCCAAGTAGGTATGTAAAGCAAATGTTGTCAGCGTTGTCATGGGATAATGGAAGTAATGAATGATACCCAATGAAAAGTAATGCAATAATAGGATTTACACATTTCTTCAACAAACTTACATTTTTTCTTAGTTATTTCTAATATTTTCTGCAATAGAAAGTTCGTAAAATTACATTTTTTTTATTATTATTTTTGTCTTCTTTGATATGACTTTGACTCGTAGCAGCTGTGTATTTCATCATGTAATATTTTTTAAGATGTTGACATTTTAAAGTTAATATTTTGAGTGTTGCTTTTTGCAAAACTGCATTAAAAAGATGTATGATTTTTGGACCATACTTTGAAAAAACAGGTAAGGGAAGGGGTTAATGACATGATAATCAGAATTCGCATGGATCAGTAACTGGTAAAGAGAACCTCAGCAGAAATTGAATATCTACATTTGCAAGCTAGCTACACACTGATGGACTAACCTTGAAGGTAGCAAATGAATTTTAGCATCATTAATTGCAAACTTTTGCACATTAGCATTTGAAACTAGGAAATGCTCCAATATAGGTTACTGAGCAACTAGAGATTAATTGGTGTAAATACATAAGTATAATAATCTCTGGTTACCTAAAGGCAAGGCAGCAATGTGCAGAAGCATTGGAAAAGATAAACAAGATAATAGGCTTTATAGATAGGGCATTCAATCTATAGTTTAAAAACTAATCCTCATTTCTTATGAATTGCTGGCACCCCCATATTACTAATTGTGTTTATATTTTGAATACTTTGCTTGAGAGAAGACTTAGTTAGAATGGAAAGAATACAGCAGAGGGTTACAAAGATGTTTCCTAGACTGAAACACAAATGCTATGAGATCCATCAAGAAGACCTCAACTTGTTCAGCATAGAAAAAAGATTAAGAGGTGATTTGAGAGATGTATTCTGTATGACCAAAACTGACAATTTTGAGATAAGCAGGTGTTCAAGGATAGATTAGTCACTTCACTTTTAGCAGTTGATTCAAACTTTGGTGGAAGTGTTTTACTTAAAATGAGGCAAATTATGTTTCTTGAGTAGTATGGTCATCACAGTGAATGTTATCTATCAAAATTTGTTGCAAGTAACATCACAGCTATGTTTAAAATGAAGGTTGACAAATATTTAGCTTCAAGTCCACAACTTACTTTACTTATGCCTCTCTTCATATGAAGTTTTCAGGCATTTATCTGTTTCTGACCACTTATGGTATCAAAAACATCCTTGAAGGGAACCCAATGGTCTGTTGCTGTTTGCTGTCCTTTATATTTCTTTCCTAGAATGAAAAGATAACTGCGAGATAAAGTATTGTCAAAATAACTGATAACGGCTGCAGTACAACAATGGGTTTGCATAGGATTGAATAACTTCAGGGTGCATTTGCTTGAGGTTGGGGTTTACTTTAAAAATGAGTAAGAGTGTTATACATAGGATGGAAGACTATGTAGGAATGCATGGAGACTGTGTGTATGAAGGTGGTTTTTTTTTTTTTTTTTTTTTTTTTTTTTTTTTTTTTTTTTTACTTTGTCGCTGTCTCCCGCATTTGCGAGGTAGCGCGAGGAAACAGACGAAAGAAATGGCCCAACCCCCATACACACGTACATACACACGTCCACACACGCAAATATACATACCTACACAGCTTTCCATGGTTTACCCCAGACGCTTCACATGCCTTGATTCAATCCACTGACAGCACGTCAACCCCTGTATACCACATCGCTCCAATTCACTCTATTCCTTGCCCTCCTTTCACCCTCCTGCATGTTCAGGCCCCGATCACACAAAATCTTTTTCACTCCATCTTTCCACCTCCAATTTGGTCTCCCTCTTCTCCTCGTTCCCTCCACCTCCGACACATATATCCTCTTGGTCAATCTTTCCTCACTCATTCTCTCCATGTGCCCAAACCATTTCAAAACACCCTCTTCTGCTCTCTCAACCACGCTCTTTTTATTTCCACACATCTCTCTTACCCTTACGTTACTTACTCGATCAAACCACCTCACACCACACATTGTCCTCAAACATCTCATTTCCAGCACATCCATCCTCCTGCGCACAACTCTATCCATAGCCCACGCCTCGCAACCATACAACATTGTTGGAACCACTATTCCTTCAAACATACCCATTTTTGCTTTCCGAGATAATGTTCTCGACTTCCACACATTTTTCAAGGCTCCCAAAATTTTCGCCCCCTCCCCCACCCTATGATCCACTTCCGCTTCCATGGTTCCATCCGCTGACAGATCCACTCCCAGATATCTAAAACACTTCACTTCCTCCAGTTTTTCTCCATTCAAACTCACCTCCCAATTGACTTGACCCTCAACCCTACTGTACCTAATAACCTTGCTCTTATTCACATTCACTCTTAACTTTCTTCTTCCACACACTTTACCAAACTCAGTCACCAGCTTCTGCAGTTTCTCACATGAATCAGCCACCAGCGCTGTATCATCAGCGAACAACAACTGACTCACTTCCCAAGCTCTCTCATCCCCAACAGACTTCATACTTGCCCCTCTTTCCAGGACTCTTGCATTTACCTCCCTAACAACCCCATCCATAAACAAATTAAACAACCATGGAGACATCACACACCCCTGCCGCAAACCTACATTCACTGAGAACCAATCACTTTCCTCTCTTCCTACACGTACACATGCCTTACATCCTCGATAAAAACTTTTCACTGCTTCTAACAACTTGCCTCCCACACCATATATTCTTAATACCTTCCACAGAGCATCTCTATCAACTCTATCATATGCCTTCTCCAGATCCATAAATGGTTTTATAGGAGCTATTTTGCTATATGATAAGAGAAATATTATTGGATATTGATTTTACAATAATTTGCAACATTGTGAATATGAAAATGCATTAAGATTGAAAGTCCTCAAAAGCTGCTTTTTTTTTTTATACGTTAGCTGAGAAGACACGGGCATCTGAGGGCCTAATCAAGGCCATCTCATTAAAATTATAGATATATATACTCTATCAAAACTATAGATATATATACTCTATCCTGAGCCTGGTACCCGTTTTATTGACCAACCTCTAGGGATGGATGAACTGCTGATTTGACTGTAGATCGACTGCTGCAACCAAGATTCGAACCTATGCACTTGACCCTGGGTTGCCCGTGAATATTCACAGTCAGGAACACTAACCGCCCGCACCACTGTTGTTATTTGTAACTATTTGTTATTTTCCTGATAATTCTCTGTTATCTAAATGTAGGAAACAGGGCTCACCATGCAGAATTACATACAAATACTTCTGTAATTGTATGTATACAAACTAAACTGTTAGAATATGCTTCCAGTAGTTGAAATATCTTAAGTTGTAGGAATGAAGAAGAGCAGTAGGGAGTAACAAAAGATAGATATTGGTAATTCTAAGACTGTATGAATTAGCTTGTTGACAGGATACATTGTTCAGAATGGTTCACATTGTTTGACCAAATACCAGTGACCCATTGCTGGGAGGGATAATGCAATGTGCAAGAAATTAATTTCTTTGAAATATTTATATTTCTCCCAGGGTAGTGCTTCAGTTGCTTGTGCTCATTCAGTGGCATTCAAATTACATGTTTTAGTGACTTCATGACTTTGTTTTGCATAAAGTATATTGCTGTATAACGGAAAGATACTTTATTAGAGGTTCAAGGGAAGATATACGGACAGGTGACCAGAAATGGAAATGGCGTTGGTTTAATGATCTTATACAAGTAGGTGGAATTTTTTGATTGTGGAAATTGGATTTTCATCCTGAATGATGAATGATAATAGGTGCATAGCATCAGGTGAGCAAGCTATATAGATCAGGTCCTGAAGGTTAGATTTAGATTGGGCAGTCATATAGATTAGTGGTAATACAATATGTAAATAAACTTGCTAGTGGCAGCAATATTTTTTTTTTTTGATACAGTGGAATCTGTGATTTCTGAGAGAACTGAATAAATGGATATATGTTTAGCCTTGATTTTACAGAAATGAGCATGAAAAGTTCATGTTGATTTTAGAAGTGTGCAAAGACTCAGTGCTGTAAATGTTCAGTTGTGTGTTTTTTCATGATCATTTCTGAATTTTGCAAGTATCTGTTCAGATATTTAAAAGGTTCTTTAGAAACAATTGATTATTAGAAATAAAAGCTGTGTTGGGTAGGAATATCAAACAAAGCTGATAAACACAGTCTCTGAATGACTGATGTTCAAAATGTGCATCAGTTTCAAGAATTTCAGTTCACTGATTTTCGTTTTAAATATAGAGTTTGAATCTAGAGCCCCTAGTTACACATCAAATAGTGCTCTTGGAGTTTTCCTTATCACAGAGAAATGTTTTAGATATTTATGATGTGGACCCAGTCAGGAAAGACTGACAACTACTTACATATTCAGAAAAAAATGTAGAAAATGGGTGATAGAGAGGGGGTTTCCATATCTCATAAATGCTAGCAATTGCGTTTGGTTCAGAACATTCATCTATACATCAGTGACCATGGTTTTGTGAAAAAAATGGGTGATGGAGATGAAAGTACTATCAAGCACAAGAATGCTAGTAATCACCTTTGGTTCAAAACATTCAAATTATACTCGGTAAATAATGCAGTCATTTGTATTTTTCATATATTTTTTCTAAACTTTTCTTTTTTAGTAGGTTCTTACTTAATGCATGAATTATTGATTCTCCGTATATTTAGAAAAATATGAGAAAATGAATGGTAGAGATTGAAGGGCTGCCAAGCACCCAAGTGCTAGCATTCAAGTTACACTCTTTAAGCTATGCAGTAAATTGTATTTTTCATTTATTTTTCTGTACAGTTCTCTTCATCAAGATTCTTAATCTAATGTATGAGGTGATATTTATGTGCACATTCAGAAAGGTAAAGGAGAAAATGGGCACTGGAGTGGAAGAGCTTTGAACCAAACTAACACTAGCAATCACCACTTCAAAACTGTCAAATTGAACTTGGTAAATGATATCATAAATTGTACTTTTCATACATTTTTTAAACACTTCTCTTCAGTAGGTTTTCAGGTAATGTGTGAACGAATGATTATGTACATGTTGAGAGAGAGATAAAAGGAAAGGCCAGCTAGTGCGCTAGCATAATTAAATGTCTTTAACTCCTCACCAAGAAGTGCTTCCTCAGATGCTCTGAGGGCTCTGCCTGTGGTTGAGATATTGCTTTTCATTTTTATACCCTAGGTAGATATCTCTCTTGATAGCTGGATAGGGGAACTTTATTTGTTTAATTATTTTGTGAAGTACAAAAGCAGAAATAAGTATGAGGTATTTTCTGTTAAGTAATAGATTGAAGAGTTCCTATAGATATAAACTTAAAATCCTTACACTTTTCTTTTGACACTACAAAGTTTTATGCATGTGAAGCTGTAAATATTAGTAAGTGTGTGGATTTGAAACTGACTTTTGACTGTTTTAGCAGTCATTCATTTGTTTCTTATATTTTTTACATTCTTATATTTGGTGATTGTGACTAGTTAGAAAATTATATCCTGAGTTGATTACATTTTATTATAATCTATTAACAAATTGTATAATATTGTGAATCTGAAGGGTGTTTGTTTAAGCATGTTTGGTTTAACACCTCTTGAGCTGGTCTAGTTTTAGTCATTAGTATTGAACTACTAATGTATATATACTTTACGATTGTAGCTTTTTTTTTTGCATCATCAGCATATATATACATGGAAAACTTCATGAGTTATAAGTTATGGATTATTCATTTTTGAGTTGATACTCATTAAATGAGCATTTGTAAAGAAACTCACTGTTGTAGGTGGACACTATTGATGTTTAGCACTTGTTCTTCATCTTGTTCCTCGATCAGCTTCCGTTAAGTGTAAATGCAGTGTTTATCTAACATTGGAAACGTTTACCAATAATTATTATTTTGTGTGGTAAATGGATTTCTGTGCATGTTTTAAAATGTTTTTTTTTTTTTTTACTGTATGAATTATATTATGAGAGAATTTGATAAGTTCTTTCTTGTGCTGAAATAAGAACAAGCTAGCAGTAAAAATGTCACTAAAGAAGCACAAAAGGTAAGTTAGGGAACACATTACTAGTGTTTCTTGAATTGTTAGGTGAGATATAGACTTAAACTTTGTTCAGAAAATGAAAATGGATGATAGGGAAGTGAGAGATTAGAGGATTCAGTTAATAAATATGGGAGAAAAAACTTTGCAACTAATGAAAAAAAATTGAGTTGTTGCAATCTAGAAAGTTTTTTAAACACCAGGTTTTCCATCCTGTTAAGGTAGAATAAGGAACAAGTCAACAATGACCACAAGTGCACAAATCCAATTCACTTTGTCATTGATAAATGACTGAAACCAGTGCCTACACCCAAGGTTCACACTCTGTTCACTGGTTTTCCTCGATTGCTTCGTGTCGTGGTTCATCCCATTAACAACACATTGCCCCTCCATATACCACTCTGGACCAGTTTATTCTCTTCCATACATGCCTCTCACCCTCCTGATAATCCAGAACCTCCTTCATTCCATTCTTCTATCTGTTTCTTGGATTTTCCATTCTTAATTCTGATTTGTAGATCCTCTGAGTCTTTCTTGACTCTTAATCTCCATATGTTCATTGCATTTCAGCATTCCCTGGTCATCTTTCTCAACTAGATTGCACTTATTGCCACATCTCTCTTTCACTGTAATTCCTTGCATAATCAACCCCCTCACATTACATGTTGTCTTCAGGAACTTCGTTTGCAACACATCCATTATGTTCCTTCTTTTTAGCATTTAGAGGCCATCTCTCATTCATGCAGCACTGTTGAGGCTACTGTTCCTTATTACATTTTCGTAATGCACACAGGACCATATCTTATGTGTGATTCAGCTTCTGTGGTTCCATATGATACCTGAAGCACAGCAAGCCCTTCAAGCCCTCCTCATTCAGATTAACGTGCACACCATCTTGTCTTATCCTCTTGCTGCTTTCTGTAAACTTTTTCCATTCACTCACTCAAACTTCAACACCACCTGGATTTTGTTTGGAATCTGCCACCAGAATGCTGTTATCTGCAATAACATATGATGCACCTCCCATGTTCCTCTACCTGCAGCATGCCGAAGAACTTCCCATCTTTCAGAGATTCTTGCATTTACCTCCCTTACCACCCAACAATAAACACATTAAACAACCACAGTGACATTGCACCTTCCCAGGGAACTACTTGCCCCTTCTTCCTACCAACTCGTACACATGTGTTACTCTCCTAGTGGAAATTCTTCTTTGTATTTAATAACTTTCCATTTATTCCCTGTATTTATAGCACCTTCTGCATGGCCCCAAATCCATAAATGCTCCATACTCTTCATTCTTTTTCTTCTGGTATTTCTCGCACAAATTTTGCAAAGGTAAACACCTGGTTCATTCATTTTTTACCTCTCTTGAAGCACCTTATTCATTATATGAGGGGATTAGCACACATTCAGTCAGTCCTCAGGCATTTAATTTTGGGCTGTATGGAGGTTGAATAGCCTAACTATCAACCAATCAAAAACTCTGTCGCTACTTTTCGTGAGAGACTCGGGAGCATTTCCACCCACTCCTGCTGCTTTGCTTCAATTCATCTTTATGCAAGGCTTTCACTACTGCTCTTTCCATTCATTTTTATTTTTTCCCCGGATTTTTGCCAATACTGTTTTGGATATGAGGATATGAATGACATTTCCATAGATTTTTTTTTTTTTTTTGACAAACCTCCATCATATGGACATTCCTAAATTTTCAGGGCTGTATCTTTTAAGGGTTAATCTTTTATTCCATGTTTTTTGCATAGATATTAAATATTCAGTTATAGTTGACGAGCAAACGAGAAAGTTTATAGTGTCTGCCAAAAGAGGAGACCAGGCACACCAATACATGACAAGACCCAGGAGAGTAAATCAAAACTCCTAGTCCTGTGTTTAAAGATATAATGCAGGGCTAGTGTACCAATACTATTTGTTGGCTGTACAGTAATGATGATAGAACCCTATGGATAATGATGATTGAACCTTCTGGAACATGAAGGGACTAGTTAAGAGATTTTAACTTAATGTTTCCTTTCCATCTCTGTGAGACCCAGCTTTAAAAAGAATAAAAATATGCTGTCTTTCAGTTTTGGAGATATTTTTATAACAAGTAAAAAATCACTTAAGTTATTTCACCAGCTGCTTTCACTTTCTTTGTAAAAGTTTTGAAGAATTTCAACACAACGCACTAAAAAATGCGTAAGGCCTTAGTTCCAAGCTACTTTCCACTGTAGTATTTTGTTTATATATCCTGCATCAAAAATTTTATTGCTGATTATGTTTTATCTTGTATGATAAGTCTTCTCTTGGTTTTATCAATGTGATTTAATGAAGATTGTTTATAAAGGCAAAATTATAAAAGATTTTTAAAATTACCAGTCACATGAATCGGATACAGTGCTATCAAGGTCAAGCAGGCACTGGCACTGCTGCCTCCAATTTTCCAGAAATGCTTTCTCTTGCCTCATCTTGGTCAATTGTTAGTGCTGGAAGAGTAACTGTCCATAGAATCATTCATCTAATGATCTGAAGACAGTTCAGCATTGTCAATTATTATAGGACTATCTTTTGCCTGGTCATCTAAATCTTGCAAAAAGTTGGTCAAGTTTCTTCCTTCCCTGAAAACTTAGAAGAATGTGCTTCTCAATGGCATGGCTGGAGGGTGATTAACTCAGAGGAGAAATTGTTGTGCACTGCCACCTCGGCTTCCACCCAGGCTTCGTGAGTGGCCTTGAAAGAGAAGTGCAAAATCCCTTGCACAAGTTTATGTCTAGTGGAGGTGTACTGCTTGCATAAATATTGTATCTGGAGGAAAAAAGGGTTTTAAAGTATGTGAAATTCTGGGTGCTTGATATATGGGACAGGTAAAGGGCTCTGTGCTGTTCATGGATGAGTCATCTTACTCCCTTTTTGTATTTCTTACTAGTAGGGGACCATTCCAAAACAGTTCCAAGCAATTTCACTGAATACTGTGATGCATGTCCAAGACTTAGTATAAATACTTGAGTGGGTTAGTTTTGACCCACTCATCAATAAGTGTTCATGCTGCCTCGTTGACTTCAAGAAAGCACTGCAATGTTTGTATTGTACAGTGTAGGAAAACAGAAGCAAAAACAGTTTTTGAAGAAGGTGTTCATCAAACCTCATTCAGTGTATAACATTGCACTTTGTCTGCAAAAACCTTGTCCTCCTCCCCATACATTTTTAAAGGCCTTGATTACCATCTGCAGACATCTGGGCATGGAATTGGCAAGGTTCCTGAAATATTCTAGGTCCATGTTTTGGGTCCATAGGGTCTTGATCTCCAGAATGGGACAAGGCACTGATGAATGTTGCAGGAAGCAGCCAGCTAATTGTGTGTTCTGAATGCCCAGAGGACCTAGAAATCTCTTATTTACTCACATTTTCTTGCTTCCTGGCAAGAATTCAGGCTCTCTCCTGAGAAAGGTAAGAGCCAACCATCTTGAAGCACAGGTGGAAGAAATACAGTGCCCAGAAGCAAAATGCCCAAAATGAAGTGGCAGCCAGAAAGACTAAAGACAGAACATTCTTCCCTCAAGATCGCCTGAGGTAAACTGAGGCAGGTTGCTGGTGATCTCACCATTAGAAACACTAGTTTCAGTGGCCAAATGTACAATGATTCCACCCCAAGGGCCTCATATGCTTGTACCCACAATGAACCTTAGCCCTGTATTGTTGAAAATATATGAAGGCAGACAGGGTTTTTAGTGGGCACTATAGTTAGCTATTGATATCACAACCAGTGAATTTTAAGGGAACATCAATGATATGTGTTTTTTTTTTAACATTTGAGGTAATGTTGATGAGTAAAAGATGAACCTTGGTATGGTTGGTCAAGACTTGTGTAGTAATGTGCTAGGCCACTAAAATGGCTTGTAAGCTTCCAAAGCAGAAACAACACTGAGATAATTGCAGTCTGGGGATACTTGAGAAGGGAATTCTGTACTCAGACTGGGAAGAGATGCCAAAACATCTTTACATTTCTTGAGCATTACATACCAGAACATCTTTATGGTCCTTGAGCACAAAGGTATGATTCATAGGTATGATGACTTTAACCTAACTCCTAAAGAGATCAGGTGGTGAATCATATGTTTACAATTCTTCAACAAGCTGTTTGCATTAGGAATTTTCAGCCTTATCTAGATAGAGATGTACTGGATGGGCAAAATGACCTGGTATTTTCAATAAACAAGAGATCTGAAGTCTTTGATGAACACCACATTCTTAGGATGCTTGACATTATTGCAAAAAGCTATGCTGGTCTGATGTTAAGAATTTGAGCCACATTATCATCATCTGTCAAGCTTTACACTGAGATGAGTGCAGGTAGATCACTTTTTACCATTTGCTAATCAGTGGAGTACATCCAATACCTGAGATGATAATGCTTCATAAAGAAAATGAGTGTTAAAACCTAGGCTTTGCTGAAATGATCATGTACTATTTGGATACAAACCCATCAGTTTTGGGGAGAAACTTTTTTACAGTAATGACAGTTATTGTTCTTATTGTTATGGTGCAAGTATGATGTATACTGTGGTAAGGAGAGGTAAACTGAGGTGAAAGTTCTGCCTCTGGCAGGTTGAATTATGCTGCGTGATTGATATTACCAGATGTACACATCACTAACCTGTCTCAATACCTGTGTCAGCTAGTTCCTGAAACTGTGGTCTCAAAACCACAGGCACTGTTTGGAAAATACTTGTTTGAAAAGTGTTCAGCAAAATTGATGAAGGATCTTATCTAGGAAGACTAAGAGCCTATGATTTTCACTTCAGCAAAACTTTGGAGTGCTTCCATGTCAGTAGAGTCATAATACCAATGGAGGAGCTGACGTTTTTAAACTTTTGCTGAAATTGCTTAGGCCCTCTTGACCACAAAGCTGCACCCTTATCCAGTGACATGATTGCAAAACTCAGATGTCAGCACTATTAGTAAGAAAATTGAAAAGTTCATGCTTAAAGAGGGTTGTGCCATGATGTTTCAGTTTTTTATAGTATACCAGCTAAGTGCCTTTTGTATCACCACATCTTGTTGGAAGTTGTCATGTCAGGGGCACCAGCAAGCATGGCTGTTGAAAATGCAAATTATCATATTATTTGGTCTCATGAATTGAGAATGACTAGAGATATGAAAGTGATTTCTTTTGAGAATTTCTTTCAAATCAGCATGAACATGCATCTAGATGATTTCCTTTGCAACTCATAGTTTTATATGGAACTTAATAGGTTAAGATTTCTAAATCTGTTTTGTTCCATAAATGAAACATAATTTTGTTGTACCCCTTTCCCGAAATTGGATTATTCATAGAGACGAGCTTTGTAATGTAGTTTTGCCAGTGTCCAGTCATTACAAGTCACATTTGACATCCCAACAGATTGCAAGTTAAGCTAAACCTTCTACTCAGTTGCATATTTGACATTAAGTGTATTTGTATTTATAAGGTTTCTAGAGATTGTGTAAAGATGAATAGGTAAATAGTGTAAGAAAATGTTAGTTCTAGCTGCAAGATATATCTCAGTAAAGCACTGATGCATTTTAGATGGTTAGAGAAGCTTTTAGGCAGTTGTGGAATATTATATAGTGACTGGAGTCTTCAGCATTTTGTTTTATATTGAACAGTATTCCTAAATATGCTTTTGAAATTGATTACTCTCTTCCCTGTGCTTTCCTTTTAAATTTTTCACAAATTCTAATATCAGAAAGATTAATGTGTTACTTTTTTGTACTTTAGCGTCCATCATCTAGACATGAAGAGCTTAAAGAACGAGCAAGACATTTATTAGAACAGGCCAGACGAGAAGCTCAGAGTCGCCCTGGACCTCAGCGATCATTATCAAAGGTACATCATTTAGTAACTTTTTTCCTATCTGATCTTAAATCTCATCACCTTGTACAGTTGCAATAAGTAATTTAGATTGTGCTAATCAAAAAATCTAAAGAATTTCATCTCCTGACCCCTCTTGAAGGAGGAAGAAGAGAGGCAAGCACAGCTACGGGAGCGTGCACGTCGTCTCATTGCTGAAGCCAAGCAGGGTGTTGTCTCTCCATCCTCAATACAAGCAACTACCCACACTCAAACTCGGGACCACACTCATGGTATGTAAAGGCATGATTGCGTGATGATCCACATCATTTATTTATATATATGTAAATATATTTGATGGCCTGGCACTCATTTTCCTCACATTCTTGTGATTTTGAATTACTGATTAGCAATGATTGTGAAAATATCGTTTTGTGAATACTTGACAGACTTATGCCATTGTGCTAGTAGGGAGACTAACTTATTTAGTATCATCTTAACAGTCTACTATATTGTATATGATCATATATAGTTAAGCATTACTTTGCTTTTTATATATTAAGCAACAGTGAAAGGAGGCCCAGTTTCCCAATTAACAGAAGTATATTTCATATCTTCTACTTCTTACATCATCCAAGGACTGTAAATGTTAACAGGTAAAGGCACTGCCTACTTTATTTTTTATAATAAAAATGAAGACCTGTTTTCTGATTTTGTCAATGAAACAGGAAGATAAAGTCACACTGCTCCCGAAGTGATGGTGTTAATGTGTGGTATTGATAGTTATATTTAATTTCTTATAGAATTTGCCTCTTCTACAAATTGTCATCATAGGAATTTTTACAGTGCTTATGTGATTTTTTTTCTATTCCAAGCGCACTAAAACCTCATTAATTTGCACTCACTCCTTTTTTTCATTGAATTATGCAAATTATGCATAATATTTTTCTTCATGTATTGCAGATGAATTTAATGCTTATCAAAGGCTCACCAATGAAGTAATTAGAGTCTTCTTGAATTGTGGTGGACATTTATGGTTCATTGGTAGAGAAAAAGCAGGCATGCTTCTCTAATTTATATTCAAAAACTAATGTAATGTACTTAGATGATAATAGTAGTACTTGAAACTAGTTTTTTTTCTAACTAGATACAATAAGTTATTAAATGTGTTGTATATCTTTTGATTTTTTCATATACATGTTTATTTTTTATTCTTTATAGTGTTAAGCACTCATTTTTCCGTAGTGCCAGATACAGAAATTCACCATTTGAGGTCTGGTTTGATTATTGATATATAGTGGTCCATCTCAGTGATGTAGGTGCTTTTGAAGTAGTGCAACTAGAGATCTAAGGCGTAATTCTGTATATGAAAAAAATAATAGTCCACATAGAAGTAATGAATCCGTCAAATGTAAGACAAGCCTCATGTCTGAAGGGAATCTGCAGACATTGAACCAACATGCACCCAGACACATCCAAACATCCATGCACCTAACTTGCCAACCATATGTTGCATCTTGCACAATAACAGTGTACTCACTTCACTATGTGTGTGAAATGAATATGTAATTTAACACACATCTAGATGGTGTGCATTTTTTGAAATACAAAACAAGTGTGTGAATTAATGAAGTTTCATTGTAATTGGGAAAAGACAGTAAAGTTAGTAGATGAGATTGCCCAGCTCTTTTCTGGTACTGTATATCATACTTCAGAATAAGCATTTATATGTTAATGTTTTTAATGAATATTTGATGACACTTTGTACTATATTGCAAATTTTGACTTGTAAATAAAGTAGACTCGTTTATCCACAAGTGTTAGGACCAGAAACTTTGTGGATAGAAGAATTTTACAGATGATAGAGAAAAACCCCCCTCCCAAGCAGTATTTATCCCTTCATGGCCTATATATCATCACATACTGTTCAAAATGCTTTTGAATATAAGAAGAAAATAAAACATTACTGGCAACATAAGATTTTGAAGCATTTCACAAGAGTACAGGCTTTATTTGTGCTCAGAAAATACTTTTGGTGTATTTTGTTCACATGAAGTCAATTTTCAGTTTGTTTAGGAACCAGAGTTAAGGGTTTCTGTAGTGTGGGTGAATATGAGTACTTTTATCCATTTCTGCTTGGTTCAAATTCAACTAAAACACACCTTTATTTTTCAGTAGCCTGTCTTTGTTTCAGATGTTATACCTGAGATCAGTTTTATGTTTCTCTTTATCAGCCTGTCCATCTGTGTTATATTTCAGTCATTTCCCAGTTACTTGGGGTGGATCAAGGCTTTTCTGTATAATCACATATAATCTCAACATAAATCCAGTGTACTGATTTGAACAAAGGCTGTTACACAACTATAATGCCTCTTTATGATTCACTTTGACACAAACTTATATTCATCACATGCCACTGTTTCCATTTTCACCCCCACACAAAAAATACCTTGACCCAGAAATTACAAGCATATCCAGTTATTTTATGTTGGTGTATGTGATTTTCTCATTGCCTTTCACTGTAATATTCCTGGCATTTGCATGAAATGCTCATGTTTTGGTTTTTGAATTTGTTGCCTTTTTCATGTCGTTTGAATTATAACCAAGAGTGACATCATTCCGTTTAGTCTGTCCTCTGCTGGATACCCCCATGGATGGATTGACATCAGTCTGTGTAGCATGGGGAGGGGGGTTTTGCCATGTTAGCTGACGTACATTTGCCTGACCTAGTATTTTCTGTCTCGGATGATTCTGTATTATGGACATGTTTTCTTAGTATTACTTTTTTTTTAATTTTTTAGTGCTGTATCTATTAGAGTTGCACTTTGATAGGTGCTGTTCACCTCTAGTAAATAAGCCTGTGTTCTCTAAAGAAATCTTTTCAGTGATTTGATAAAGTTTGTGAATGCCTTCTGTGAGCATACTGTAGTTCTGTTACCCTATAATTGATATTTATCATTCTGATGGTGGCATATGTGTTAGTATCATAGAAGTATTCTAGATACCTGATCCTTTGTTATCATCTTTGAACTTCTCAATCAGTTCTTCATATGTTCCCAATAGTTCCTTAGATCTACCCTTGATGACATCATTTGTGCCTGTATGAATTATACATAGTGCATCCTTAACAGTGTCTGATGATGTCTTCATAATTTTGTAGGACAATTGCTAATCTAGCAAAATGGTAACACTTTTAATTCTTTTACTGTACTGCTTCTCAGAATTTGCCATCATGATGCGTAATCAAATAGTGCCTAGTAATTTATTATTCTTGGTTCATCCACATCCTGATCTTTTAGTGTTGTAGATCAGTTGAGGTCCTGAAGTACATTTTAGTGTGAGGAATGTTATCCATGCTATTGTTCGTGAATATAAATGAAGGTCTTGAGGGATTGATAACAATTACTCTATAATGGGCAGATTCCTGTGAGAAAGTACCTGGTTTGTGGGAGTCAGAACTCAGTTTTAGCTCTCAAAATGAAATGTATCCAAAAGGATTTATCCTTTTTGATCATTGTTGAAAATAAGAGACCTGCAGACGCTCATTTCGAGAAATCATTAAGCTATCTAGACCTGTGTCATCATGGTAAGGAAATGATATGAGGCTGGTGGTGACTGTGCCTTAGTTCCTTTAATTTTGATTATCTGAAAGTAGCTTTCTGAAAAAGAAAGTGGTAAAGAAAGAAGGGTAAGTTATGAATGTTCATAGGGCTCTGCTTCTGTTTGAGAAGTAACTTCTCATTCTTTAAAACTTGCAGTTCTTACCTTTGGATAGGTCTTCAGAAAGCATGCAGAAATGGAGGAGGAATTTAAGGAAGCCTTAAGAAAACTAAAAAAAAGATTTACTGTTAGTGTCTTTTGACCTTCATTTTGGAGTGTTCGTTTCTGATGGGAGTATATGGAGAGACAATAAGATCACCAAACCTAAACTTAGGTATTATTAAACAAAGGCATTTTTTCATTCCCAAAGACCCTGTTTGTTAATTTCAACAAAGGAAAGGTTTCACAACAAAAGTAAAGTGTAAGCCACTATCCATACATCCCTGGTATGCAGCCTTGGTTGTGGAGGAAAAGCAGTTTTTGATCCAGTGAGGAGGATAAAGGTTTTAAGGAGCCTTAAAGAGTTCATGGGTTTCCAAAATTATTTTTCTACGATGGAGAAAGTCATTAAGGGTATGAGCTGAAATTTTTTTAGGACTGTTAAAACAGTCTCACTTAGAGCTAGAAGCTTTGGGTTTAGGTTAACCTTACCTTTAAAAGACGATCTTCAAACTTCATCAGAACTCTGTCCATAAACAGTGATTTCACTGACTCTTCTTCCTAGTCCCAGATCTGTTGAAAACTGTTTTCATATGAAGATATTTCAGTCATAAAACATATAAAACTGAATTGGTAAAAGAATCAGGATATTCAACTGCTTCCCTTTTAGCTTAGATTAGGAAACTTCAGTTTTCCTTAGAAAAAAAGGATATCACATAGAGCCAAAAACCATCATGTGCCTTGGCTAAAGTCTCTTTTACTGCACTCTTATATGAAGCAACAGTGATACTGGTTTCATTCTTGTTATGAGAAAGACTGGAGGAAAACTGAACACATTAATTCCTCAGAATCTATTACAAAAGATCATTAGACTGTTTATTGTTGTCTATTAGGAAGAGCAAACCATGTAAATTATCCATACTTTGTTCTAGGCCTTGGTTTTGAAAGAACTAGATTCTAGTTTCTAAACTAAGAATTTGATATCTTTACACTCTTAATTAGTGACATAGTATGAGGAATCTTGTGTGAGAACTGGCACATTGGCATTAATTTCTTGCATTGGGGTTGTTTTACCTACTTTAGAGCAATTAGTCTCTAAACCTTGAAAACCAGTCAGTTTATGAATATTCTTCATGGTGATATGTATTAGAAGAAAAAGACAATTTGAGTGCAATTGCTTTAGAATAGAGTCATGTTATTGAACCTTCATGCATCTGAATAAAGATTTGAGAAAACTGTTGATGTCAAGAAAGCATTGTCCTTTTTGGCAAAGAGATCCATTTGGGGATTCGCTGTTAGTGACAGGTTCCATTTGAAATAATTTAATCTATGTATTATCTTAGACCACATAGTCCTAGATCTCAATAGAGTGTATGCCCAAATGCTACAAACTCCAGTTGGATAAATGCTTAAGGAAGCTGTCTCTGTGATGCTTTTAAGGTAAGAACATGGTCTGTCTTCCAAAGGTGAAGAGATGAGAATGAACCTTACTGTACTTATTAGACATTATGCATGTGTATTGTTGTCCATCAGAAATTGAGCTTCAAGAGCTTTCTTCAAAACATTCAGAAAGAAAAACTGTCAGGAAACCATTAATCCTTTCCTATCAATATGTCAATAATTCTAAGCTTGTTTTCATACAACTGCATTTATGTAAGGAGTATGGTAGCCCCACTCAAGCTTGGTGCATCTGTCCAAACCATCAAAAGGGGGTATCTTTCCTAGAGGTATCATCAGATTTTCCTTATTTGTCTACTGTTCCAGTGCTTTGCAAAGCTGTTGGAGGAATCTCTTGATGCTCTGGGGTTTGGATGATGCATATAACATCATTCAAAGAACTTGCACTTATGTTCTGATGACATATATTGTCAGAATAAATAAGAGTACTTGCCTTTACATTTTGATGAAGCAATATCTTGGATCCCATTGAGGTTTACCTAAACTTAAATTTTTCTATCAATGTGTCAGGTATAACCCTGTGGATGTCTCAGGATTTCGAGGTCATTCTTTAAAAGTATGATTTTATTACAAGATTTCCATATCAGGAATTTGAATTTCTTGGTTTTAATATGAGATGGCAAAAAAGAGGTTCTGTGGTAAAGATTATTAAAAATTATTTGAAAGAGAATTTGTATTTGCCTTCCTCTGTTGAGCAGGTGCCAAAATTAATTCAGTAGCATGATTTCATCATTATAGATAATTCTTGATTATTTTCATATTCTAAGTGATGTGAAAATTCATCTAAGAATGGGGATTAGGGTGCTATATTAGGCATTCAAATCAGGCTAGGTTTGTTCTGACTTATTGCTCGGTGAAAAAGTGATCGTTTTGGCCAAGTGAAATTAATTTTTTTCAAAAACATGGCAGCAAAGGGAACCATAGAGGTAAAAGTGTCTCCTGTAGTGGGTTGGGGGCAAAGGTTTTTGGAGCATTGAAGAATGTGTTTAAAGAGAATTCATTACCTTGGAGGGCAAAAATGAGCATGCTTTGAAGTTACAGTAATCTTGACAGTGTTATATGGATGTGAGGATGCGCAGAGGAAAGTGGTGTAGGAAGTGAAATGTTTGAGGACTCTATCTGGTGTGAGATGGTTTGGTTAAGTAAATAAATGGTAAGAGAGGTGTGATGATAAAAAGATATGGTTGAGAGGTAAAAAGATATGGTTGAGAGGGCTGAAAAAACTGTTGAAATGGTTTGGACATCTGGACAAAATGAGTGAGGATATCTGTGTCAAAAGTGGAGGGAACAAGGAGATAGAGGAGACCAAATTGGAGATGGAAGGACATCATGAAAAGCTAGAAAATGAATCTGAATAAATGGGGCCTTTCTTTGTCTTCTTGGCACATCCTTGCTAACACAGGAAATGACAATCAAGTATGAAAAGAGAATATACCAGATTTCCTCCCTCTACCATCAGTCATTTACAGGAAAAATGCACAATGGCCTTGTGTGCACTCATGCATTTGCTACCTATTATGTGCAATATATCAGAACTTTTAGATGTGACATTAATGACATTCCCCATAATTTCATATCCCATAAATGCAAGGTAAGCTTTTCTAGCATGTTGGTCGTAGTTTCAGAACTTCACCCTCTGTGTTACTCCCATAACGTACAGCACATAATGCTTGGTAGTAAACCAATAGTAGGCCCATTGTTTATGAGAGTTCTTTTTGTGTTTATATCAATTATTTATAGAAATTTGTATGTCCAGTTGACTTCTTTACACATAATTTGTAAGCTGACAGCTAACACTAACCATTTGAGAAACTATCTGCAAGGATATGCATAAATGAGGATAGAGAAGACTTGACCCGAGAATTTTGGTAAAAGGAGAAGATTTATATCATGACGATTGGCTCAGTTTTTCCATTCTAACCACAGAAAATGGTTTGTATACTGTAGTACAGCTATGTGTATGTATTGGTTTGTATTGAAACAGTACATATGAGGTACAGAGGTGTGGGGATTTAATGGCTTTTGGTTTATTGTAGTGGAGAAAATGTAAATATAAGTATTTTTTTATTTATTTTTTTCTACACATTCGCCATTTCCTGCATTAGCAAGGTAGCATCAAGAACAGATGACAGAGTCTCAGAGGGAAAACTCCTCACTTGGCTTGCATCTCAGTTCATTTGTTTGGAAAAATGAAATAGAAGGGTAGAATTTCCAGCCTTCTGTTCCCACCTCTTTTAGTCACCTTCTATGACATGCAGGGAATACATCAAACATATTCTTTCTCCCCTATCCCCAGGGATATGGTTGTCTATTATTTATCATAAAAATGACATATATTTAACACTGAACATTAGTTCTTCCCATTTCCTTCATATTATCTGATTTGATGTGAGGTTTCAATAAACAACTTATGGTTGCTTAAAAAAAAAAATAAATGCTTGAATGTAGATCATTATACAAACATTACAGTGAATCCCACTACTAGGAAAAATCTTCCTCATGAATTACTCATAAATCTTGTTAACAGAGTTGTGGGAAACAGCACAACAATAGAACATGTCATGTAGAAGATTTTGGTTACTGTTATATCACAAATTTGAATTACATAGATGATCATCTTAATATAGATTTTGTATTTCCATATACAGTATTAGATTACTTATTTTAAGTTCTTAAGAAAGAAGTAAGTGTAATACGAGACAGATGTGCTGCAGCTGTAAAATTTAAGCAGCTAAGAGTGTCTGTAAAATATGGGCCCTTCCTTTGTTGAAAGTTTCAGCTGTTCATTGTGTCATTCTTCCTTTTTATATCAGTGAAAAGTTTCATCTTTCCAGAGAGTTTTTTAAGTGACTGAAATGTGGGAGCATTAGGTAGATTAGTGAGTTGGAACATTTGGTGGACACAGTAGAAGTCTTTAGTATTAGAATAAGATAGGAGCCTCGGGAAACATTTTACTAGAGTTTCTCTGCCAGTAGCCTATTAAGGGTGTAGCACTTAAGGCTAAGAAGTGGCACTGGAGTTCACCAGTTATGGAGACTTTTTTGTCATGGCTGCTCCCTTGAGGGGGTTCCCAAGGAGAATGGGTGTCAGAGATATAGATAGATAGGAAGATATGCAGAAGTGACACAGGCAAAACAATCCTCAATCGTGGCTGTATTAGGTAAGAAAAATGTAAGGTAAAAAATTAATGAGGAAATTAATCAGAGCTCCCCAAATGTTTGTAGGCCTGACAATTAAAGGTAGAGAGGTTGTAGAAAGAGGGAAAAGTGAAAAGGAAGAAAGTTCCACAGCATCACTTTCTGAGGGAAGAAGTGGGTATAATAATGCTCAGTACTTGTATGGCTGTATCCACAAGGCAATTGTTAAAGTAGCAGTTTGGCACTAGTCATGGGTCCAGTCCTTGGTGGTAAGGACATATGCAGACAGCTCATGAGAGCATTGGTTGAAAGAAGTGCAGTGAATTGTGAGAGAGCAACATCATCATGGCAAATGATGAGGGATAGTTGGAGAGAAGGAGAATTTAAGAGATAGAAGAGTTTTGATTTCTCTCTGGCATTTAAAGAGGTGGAGGATGAGCCACCCCAACTTGTTGGTCTGATGAAGAGCCTTTTAGATATGAAGTAGCTGCTTACAAGAAAAATAATTCCGGTACATTTACAACACCATAAACTTTTGAGAATCAGATTTTTTAAATGTTATGTGAGGTGTCCGGGATATTAAAGCATATGTATTCCCTGCATGTTTTTGTTTTAGCAGGGATGAATTCTGGCACTTGAAAATTGAACAGTGATATAAATGACATTTACAAAGACATATTGGTAGAAATTACATTCTAGTGCTGTTAAACTTATCTAGGGTACCATTTCCCCATTCCGAGTTACTGCACAGGTCCAAATTATGAGATGTGAAGTACTTATTATAAGGGAGAATGAGTGATAGATAAAGGAGAGGAGGGGAGGGGAAATGAGTTATGTAGAATGGAATGCTCAGTGTAAGAGCAAAAAGTGGTAAATGTTAAAGAATGATTGGATATGGAGAGAAGGAAAGTGGGTTGATATGAGAGTATCATGAGAGAAACCTCTTCTGATAGAATGAAAGGTGGAAGTCACTCCATCAACAAAAACAGTACTGCAGTGACCCAACTTAAGAGGAAGCTATCCTTTAGAGAACAGGGGGAATAAGAAAAGCCAAAGGAAATTTAGAAAATAAAGATTTCAACTGCAACTTTGGATGTGTCCTAACTGTTTAGAAAGCAGGAGTTAAGGAGTCTCAAAAACATTGAAGATGGCATAAGTGAGAACAGTGGGGTGATGGCTAGCAGGGTTGGAATGGTTTCCTGTCTCGCATTCAAGGATCATAGATATATTAGCTGCATTTAGTGCATTTACCTTGAAAATGTAAAAATTGACCAAGCTGTCACAACTGTGAAACTGCTACCTTCTGCTTGCTTGTATTTTTACTTGCACTCTTTGCTACTCGTTACCTGATGTTATTGAAAAACTTCCTTTATACCTTGAATTTTTTGTTAAACATTATTAATCCAAAAAACAATGATACCTTATTTAATGTTTTATATATTTTGCACGGTTTCTTGCGTTTTATCCTTATATATACTAATTTTCTTTTGTTTATATTATCTGCAGAGGATGGTGATGGTGTGAATGATGAGTTTCCAGTACAGACAGCTTCATCTTGTAATGAGGTAAGGAATGAAAATTGGCCATGATATTTTTTGGATACCTTTTTGCTTTCTATAAGGGCATGCAATGTGTATACTAAACATTTGATTAAATTTTTCTGTTGACATGATCCTATTTTATTGTTTGTCATTACACACTGTCATATCCCCTCAGTCTTTTACAATTCACATTTTTTTCTTAAATTTCCCAGACATACCATCTCTTGGTCCCTTCATGCAGTATTTTGAAAATTTTTATGTTGTCCATGGGGATACTGTGGTATTGCATTGAGATATTCTAGCATAACTGCTCTTGTTCATTTCTGGTGTAAAACCTCTCTGACAAATCATTTTTGACACAAAACAGTGGCATGAGCAGTATGGGTGAGGATGTAATGCTTTAACAGTACTGAAATAATGTTTTATAATTTAGTTTTTTTACCACTCTATACCATTAGGCTGATAATGTGGAATGTTGAAGCATTTCTGAACAGTAATGCCTAAAGCCAAGGAATTTATTATAGCTATTAAGCTGGTTGTCATGCTCTTTATCTGTTTTTGTATTGCCATTTTTCCTCATTATTTCCAGTATTTTCCTGACTCTTGTAGTTGATCACCTTTCCAAAAATATTGATGTTTTCACTATGGCCCATTACTCATGTTCAATTAATTCTCATTGTTTCTATTGAGGCAGACGCCTTGGCCAAGTATAATGGTGCACGTAACTTACTTTCTTTTGGACCAGAAGTTTATTGAATATTTATCCATAGAATTAAATGTTTTAGCCCCACCATTACACAGCTTTGGTAATTAGAAACAAGCAGTGAAATTTAGCTCCTAGTTGTTGAAGCCTGTGTAAACCCTTCTAGTATTCAGACTCACTTTTTAGTAAGTAACACATCACCTTTGTCCAGATGTACGAAAGGACGTGTTGAACACTCATGAAGATTGTGATCATGGAATGAAAGGAGATGAGCACAGACCTTGCACAATGGTTTAGATTGTATGGACTTTAATAGAATATATTTGGAGGCTGCAGTTGATAAAATAAACTGTCTTTTTATGGGAAAGCCTCAACTTTTGATATTTGTCAGAGGACAGTTTAACCTCTTTACAGTTCTCCTTTTGTAATATTCTGGCAACAGTTTAGGCACAGTGTCAACTTTAAATATCCCATCACACACATTCAGATTCCTGGAGCTTATTTCCTACAAGATTATATTCACGATGAGGCTTCCCCTTTTATTGCTATGTTGCATCCTTTATACTCTTATTTGCCTAGGTTGAATTTCATCAGCCATCTATCAGGCCAGCTTTGACGCTTTTATAAGTAAATAAGTAGGTGAATTATGGTAATCTGTATCATTCTTTGCCTCTGCTATGATTGTGGTATCGTCTACAAACGTGTTTAGGTATGAATATAGTCTTTTTGTTTAGTCCCCAACATGGATCACAAAGAACAGTGGATCTAAGATGAGCCTTGCAGCTCTCTACTGGTCCTCATTCCAGTTTGAGTAAGCTTCTCTTACTTTCAGTTTCCTTCCACAAAAATTGGTTTATGTTGATCAGTGTTGTCTACTCCTTTTTTGCTACCTGAAAATCCAGCTTCTTTACCAGCCTTGTAAATGGTAAAAGGTGTTTTCTTACAATCCAGCAACGCACAATCCACCCATCAATTTCACATGTTTAAGACAGAGCTGACTCTTTCGTGTAGTTGAAGAGATTTCTACCGATGACCTTTCCTTGAACGTATGTTTCATATCACTTAGTTCATGCTTTATAAGTAATCATCCTCTTACTTTTTGATTATCTTTTCCAGCACTTAAAAGTAGGCCCTTGTCAGTGAGATGAAAGTCTATGGTTCACCAAACTTTTTCCATCTATCTCCTTGTAGATAAGCAAAACATGCTCTCTTCCAGTGATTTCTTGAACAATATTTACGATTGTTATTTGTTGCATCTTTTGTGCACTTCAGACCCCTTTTTGCTATCTCTTCTCCTTTGCACTTGTTATTTGTTGCATCTTTTGTGCACTTCAGACCCCTTTTTGCTATCTCTTCTCCTTTGCACTTGTTATTTAACTCTGCACATATTTCCCTGTCATTGTCTGTAGTCCTACCTTTTGAATCCCTTAACCAGATGAGCTGCTCTTAAACTGTCAGTTTACTCATGTTAGATTTATGGAAACATCATGGGTTTTACCCTGCTTTGTCCACACTATTCTATTCAAAGTGTGTGCTTTTCCTGTGCTATATTCATTCTGCAATATATGCAGTGAGTAGTGCATGCTATCCCTTCCATAGGAAAAATATCGCCACAAGCACTCTTGGGTAGGTAGGTACTTTTTATATGCATTTTGGCTGAGGTGCATTTTGATTCTCCTCCATAGCACATCCTTAAACTCCTCTACATTCTAACATCATGTATAGTGTCATATGTCTGTTTTCCAACCTTTCGCCACTTTTTGAAGCCAGTTACCAATGCTGAAACTCATTCATTGTAGATTTCACATGACTGTCTGTAACTGGGCTATAACTTTTGCCATAGAACTGTATTTTCCAATTTATGCTCTAAAACAAATGATTCAGCAATGAGTAGATCCAATATTGAATCTCCTCTTTAAGTCTGGTTTAGACTCAGGCCTCCTTTTTTATTGTCATTAACTACTTAGCTAAGCTCAAACATTACATAGTCACTAACCAAGTACGGCATCATTATTCAAAATTTCTATAATACTATTTGTAAAGATGGGATATACTAGTGATGGTGTATCATTCTGTCTGATTCCCATGTGCTCATTGACAAGCTGAAATCAGAGATTTTCATATATGTACTCATAAGGGCTTTCAGTCCATGACATTGTCTCCATGAGAATCTAACTTCTGCCTGTCTTTCTTTTTAATTGTAAACTCCTATCATTAGGACTTTGAGGAGTGTCTTAATGCCTCCTGTACCAGCCTGATTGTTGCTACATCACTTTTTATGAATAATTGTTCTGATCAGAGATTTATAGACAGGAAACACTATAAAAGTTTTTTCAACAACAATTTCTCTTTCCATGATATATCATTTGAGTGTGTCATCTATCAGTATTTACTAAAAATGTTATCCTTTGATGAGAGAACCATTCCCCCTCTCCTTTTCTATCTTTATTTTCCTCTTTGCTATCCAGTACACCTTTGAATAGATCATGTCAGATTTAATGCCTCTTGTAAGATTCATCTTCACAAGTGAAATGATATTTGGTTTGTTTTCCCAGATTTGGTCCTTGATTTCCATTTTCTTACTGTTTACTGATAGGTCATTTTGTGTGTGTGTGTGTATTTAGTAAAGGAGATTTATGTAAACTTTCTCTGTTGTGTTTGCTGTAAGTTTTTATTTTAACTGAACAAAACATAATTTGAAATACCATGGACTTTTTTTTAGAAATTAACTTGCATTATCAGCATTTTTCTTTTGCACTGCAGCCAATTTGTTAAGTTGGACACAATTAGAGAAACATGGGGAAACAATACATTTTCAAGCAAACATTTTTTTTCATATATTTTAGATAATGATTTGTTTATTTCAAAGCTCCAGTATTTTTGCTTATATTGAGAGAATATTTTAAAACTTTTCAGTCCTGTTGTCTTGTATATGATGTTAAGGGCTTTTTCAGGAAAATGGCAATATTATCTCATCATCAGTTAGAGAAGAACACAGAATACCTTTAAGTAGTAGTACTTGTGTAGCAGCAGTTACCACTACATCCAGCACCACAGTTTTAGCACCGTCTGCCTTCCCCACAACAATGTCTCCAACTGAAGTACAATCCTCATCATCCTCACCACTATTACGGAACTCAGGAGCGAGCATAGGTGGCTCTAATGAGGGCGTTAGAGAGGTTCGGGCACCCAAATTACAGTCATTCAAGAATATAATGGATAGAATGTCTCCTGAAAAAGAAAATGTTCCTCACTCTCCAAGAGCTTCTCCAGATAAGGTAGGGAACAGAATTGACCTTCCTTTATTTCACTAATTTTTGTTTCATGTGAATGATAGAATTATGAAGGCTAACTAAAGATATGGCCATTATATATATTGTTTGATAGGTACTGTATCCTGATTCATCCCAGGTCTCTTTTACTATGTGTAAAGTGATTAGTGGGATGTTTTTACTCCACTGTTTCATGATGTTTGAGACATTGTGTCCATATCACACTAGTCGCACTCGCTTTGGTGAAAGCCCAAGAATTACATAATTTTCAATGGGTCAGAGGCGTAAAAAGGCCTTAAAACCCAAATATAATGTCTTTCCACTCTCAACAGATATTGAGGATTTGAAGAAATCTATCGTATTTCATTTTTCTACCATGTCATTAGTGGACATGTTGCCTTCCAGAAAAATTTTTATAATCCTGTATTGTGAATACTAATTTTCATTAATTTTCAGCCCACCTGGTTAGAAATTGTTGTAAACAATTGGCTGTAAGACAGTGGTTCCTGTAATATATCAAACTTTTTGATTGACTATGAAGATGGTCCTTTACGATGGTTGTTCAAATATGGTTCAAAGTTTCCAGTAAAGATATTAGTTAAGAATCTCTTTTTTCTTCTTAATTTCCAAATTGAAAATCGTTTAACTCTTTAGAGGAAAGTTACAGTCATGATAGTGCACTGCTGCATAAGATTGAAATTCCAGATGCAAGCGTAGTGAATTTTTTATAATCGTGACCTATGTATGCAGTCCTATGTTATAGAAGGGCAGATGTGTTAATGTTCTCAGGTTGTAAGAATGATTATGCACACCAGCTACTTGCATAACCCATTGTTTGTGGTAATTATGACCTTGACTTGTGTATTATAAGCTCTGATTGGGCAGTAATCTGTGATTCATCCTGTGAAATCAAGGAACCTTTTGATATAATGACCTTGTTATTTGTTTCAAGGGCTCTGAATTGTCAGCCTGTGGAAGGTAGGTATTGGAAGATTGATGGTTTAGTTGTAATTGAGCATTCTGCACTAGGCTTCATTATGGCTGTTCATTATTCTGACATGGTTATGGAGCAACCTTGACCCTTTCTTTGAAATTTGAAGGCCTAAACTCAAATCTGCTTGTAGACACGTACAGTTCAAACACTATATGTCCTATGATTTTCAATAGAGTCCAAAGTACATGTGCTGTAAGTCTCAATTTTCTTGCCTATGTTTGAATAAACAAATTATCCTTCTCAATAAAGGCATATGTAGATATAAAATATCACTTGCAGTTCTAACAAGCATACTCAGATACCTACAAAGTTCAGTTACCTAGAGAAGACCATGTTGAGGGATGACCCACTCTTGCCCATGTGGGCTCCCTCCCCTGTTGTGCAATGTACATTAAGGTTTTATTGGCTTTGAATGATTATAATGGCTAGCTGCCATAATGTGGACTTGTCAAGGTGACCATGATGTGTGATTCTGAATATGATAGTAGAGGAAGACTCGATCTCCAAGCAGAGCAAGGAAATGAAAATGAAGAATGACGATATGTTGGGTTATCGCATTTGTTCAAGCTTTAATTGCTGGCAACATGCCAGTATTTCAATATCTTTGTGTCACACTAAAGTTAGATGTTCATAATTTTCTAGGTTTAAATTGTTTGATTGACTCGTAATAATCTTTAATATTTCAAATTTTGCCTGGATTCAGTAGGCTGGAGGAAAGGATTATGTAATAGTTCATGACACATCTGACTTGTAATGTAGCTACTTTGGATTAGAGGAATCATTTATTGACCTGTATTTTGATGATAATTGTTGAGGCAATTTGAGGGACTGTTCTGAACTGCATTTTAAAAAGGTTGACACACCAAGTTCTGTAGTTGGGAGACAGACATTTCATCTGGATGCTCCACTAGGTGGTTCTCTCTGTGGTTTTCTTTTCATCTTGCCAATAAGGGTTGACCTCTTCAGTCATCTTCTGAGTTGAGTCCTCATGGGTACACCTTATTTTAAGTGGGTAAAATTGTTTTAACCACCCATTGAGCAAATGCTCTTTCAGGTGATCCTTAGGCTCTGCCGATGTTAGAATGATAGGTTTTTCAATCTTTCTCAATCAGAAGTACATCTTTTGTGCTTCTGTTCAATTTTAGTTTCTCTCCACTTGATACATTTTTCATTTCCTCTCCTGTAAATGTAATGAACTCCTCATTTGATTTTCCCAATATGTGCCTGATAAGTATGATTTTTGTCTTCATGATTTTTCACAATATAATTCAGTTAGGGAGTTTACTGTCTATTTCTCAGTTTTCTTAGTCTGATGTTTTTATTCATGTTAATGCAGTAGAATAATTTCTCTAGTCTTGCTTTAATTTTTTCTTGCATGTTCACTTATTCCCACAGCTGTGAGGTAGTGCCAGTAACAGATGAAGAAATGGCTTAATTTGCTCACATCCACACTCTAACTGTCATGTATAATGCACTTCAACCAGAGTCCCCTATCCACAATCAGGCCCCAAGACCATATATTATCAAGATAAACTTTTACCCTCTTTCTCAAAGTTTTCTGTAATCCCACAGCAAACTTGTGAAACCAGCCGATACCTACAAAATGAATTAGAGTCTCTTGAGAGAGAACAACAGCAGATTGATGAACAGGCTGCCAAACTTGAGAAGAGACTAAGAAAAATTATGGAACTCAGTAAGTTTTTTCCTAATTAATTGAAACATGCATTTTATCTTAATGAATTGAAACATGCATGGAATTAATGCTCTTCCTTTATCAACTGTATGTAAATGCAATTAGAAGCAGAGGAGAGCCCCATATAAGCCTGTTATTGTGGCTGTAGTAAACAGCTGATTGTTCAACACATTAGGTACTTGATTTCCAGTAAATTCATTTTGTTCTTTCTTTTTGGCACTCTTCATAATTCAAGCTAGGACTGAGTGGGATAATAAGTTATAGTTAAATGAAGAAAGGAATGTGGAAGTTGCATGTTTCCCAGCAGTAAATTGATTATTATGGTAGAACTAATATTGTAATGAATTTTGTTGCTTGAGAGCATCCAAAGTGACCAGTGAGTGAGTGGGAGTGTTGATGTGTGTGTTTGTGTGAGTACCTCTTACTAATCACCTATTTATGTATTTTGAACATGGAGATTTTACACAAGTGGATTTTCATATCTTAATCTTTTTTCTTACAAGCTTGTTTCATTCATCCATCACTCTGTTACTGAAGAAGTGCTTTTGTCTTCTCTAACTTCTTTCTTATTAAGTTTGTGTAATGTTATCTTAAAGAGAGAACTGCTGATGTTGTGGAAGTGGTCACTTTGAAGTTATGTCTCTCTCTTTTTTTTTTTTGCTCCTTTGGCTTGGCTATTGTCATATCCCTCTAACTCAGCAGCCTCATATCAGGGACTTTATTTGTTGCCCTCTGTTGGACTTTCTCTTTTAGCTCTGCATGTTTTTTCATGTGGACTGACCAAGCTGATGGTTCGTACTCTACTTTGGGTCTTAATATCATATGTAAATAGACATTTCTTGAATGCAGTTTCATTAATAACCAACAGAGAATGTACTTTCTTATAAGATTTTCTGCAGGAATTTTCAGATGACAGTTTTAGTATTACATCAGGTCTCACTTTGCTTTCACACTTAGACTTGTGTAACCACATTGATATGTCAAGTTATAAGGAAGCTAAAAAGGTGTGTGTTGATGCAAGTTGCTAGAATGGAGTATGTATACTAGGAAAGACTGTCGCCATATCATTTTATGATGAAACTTAATAAGCGTGTGTTGGTGCAGATAGCCGGAGTGAGGAGGAGGAGCGCCTCATGCAGCAGTGGTTTACGCTAGTCAACAAGAAGAATGCTCTCATTCGTCGTCAGATGCAGCTCAACATTCTGTGAGTATACCAGCCATGCTGCCTTCACACACCTCTCCTGTTCTCATAATCTTATGAGCAAACCAACCAACCATATACTTATTCTTCCCTTGCTTCACTCTTGCTCTTCTCGCCTAAACATCCTGAGTACTCCTACTACCCACCCATCTATTTTCCACAAAATTCAGTCTTTCTTCTCCTCTCCTCACCATCCTGTTAGTTCACTGACAACCACCTGTCCACTCTTCTCGTGCTTCACCTACCAATATGCAACCATATTTTTTTTTTTTTGCTTCACTTATGCTTCTCGCATCTCAGTATTCTGAAATTTCACTTTCTGTGAGTTCACTTACAACCATATAGCTATCCTTTACCAGCCACTGTGTGATCTTTCTTCCTTTGCTTCATTGCCTCCTTTCCTCTTGTATACTAGCTGTATGATCTTCTTTTGCTTCACTTGTATTTTCATGCTTATCATCTTGCAAAAGTCTTCATTTGAGTGGATCTTTGCAGAATTTCCCTTAATGTGCTGGGTGATGTGTTTTTAACACTGTTCTATGCATGTGAATTGCAATGAGTTTTGTATGTAGTGTAAAGCATAAAGAGCCTTAATGCCATCGTCATGAAACCTGGAAAACTGACCATTCGTTGTGATGTTGCTGCTGTCACTACTGTCCTTGAATACCTATGTATGATTTTGACAAACTTGGTTTAGGTGACTTGCCATCCAACCATGGTCAGCTTGGGTTAACCAGATTGAGTTCACCTGGGAGGATTGGACCACTTTCTATGTGATATGGATAGGATAATTGGAATTACTTTTAATGTATATAGTAGTGATTCTGGAATTATCAGGATCACTTCTATATATTTGGTGAGCTAAGGTTAACTTGAATAGTTCTTCACTGTAAGCCTAATAGTAGTGGTCAGTAGATTTACTGAGGTGAGATTGGAATGATTAGAATCACAGTATACTAAGTTAAGCTTTGAATTAACTGTATCACTCGTACTATGCTAAGCGTGGGATAGTTGAGATTGCTCACTTTGCAAAAGTAACTGTGTATATTTTGGATACACTCTGTCTCCTGAGTTGAGTTTTGAATATGTAGGATCATGCATTACTAAGTTAGACTTGGAACATTGAGGAATGCTTAATTTTCCACAACAGCTTGCAGTGCCATGGCTTGCTTTTAGTTTACCAGGTTGAGCTTAAGATAATTAAGATTGCTATTATTCTTAGTTTGAGGAATGGTTAACAAAGACTCTGTAAGCTACCGTGATTCTCTTATGTTAAGGTCTTTGTAGGTGAAGCAGGAGTAGCATATGTAAATTAGGATCACTGTGATTTTATCTGGGATAACTTGACCAAGGTTAACTGAGATAGCTTGAGTTAATGAAGATTGCTGTTGATTATTTGGGAAAAGCTAGGGTTAAAGAGGCTCACTAGATTTACTAGGATTGGGATGATTTAAGAGGATCACTGAGGGTATACTGGGCTAGCATGAGTTAACAAATATGAAAAAGCTAATTGGGGTTTAGGGGTGAACAAGGATCACTGCAGAACCAAAAAATAGCCAAATCTGAATTGCTCTGAATATGACTAGCATGAGCAATTTATGATAAGTATTTGTTTTATGAGAATGTTTTTTGTTGATGAGGGTCACTGTGATGATGAGGGTAGTTTAGGGTGTTTGGATTACTTCATGTTTAATTAGAAAGGATAGCAGAGGAAAAGGAGGATTTTTGAAGGTCAGCTGGAGATATTCTGAATTAAGAAGTATTGTTGTTTATTATGTAGGGATAGCATGGCTTAACGAGGATTAATGGACTGCTGAAGTTTTTAAGATCATTATGTTTTATATCTTTTCATGTGACATTCAGGTATTTCTAAATGAAAAGATTTTCTGTCTACAACATCCAGATTTACACCAATCTTTTAGAAGAAAAAAAATTTCCCTGTACAGTGTGATTCAGGAACAACTCTGAGACCTTGAAATACTTACCAAGCTTCTGTGCATGCTGCAGTCTGTGAGTAGCCTTACACATTATGAACATAAATGAAAGATTTCTTCTCCTTTTTTCTTTCATCTTTCTGCTTGTTTACTGTATTCTGTGTGAGTGAGGTAGCATCAGAAACAGGTAATTGAGCCTTAGAGGAAAAGTCTTCTTTTTCTGCTCCTTCTTTTAGAAAATAATACAGGAGGGGAGGATTTCCATTCCCCCCCACCTCCCTTCAGTCCAAACTGTCTTAATTGCCTTTGATGACATGCAGGGAATACCTTGGCAGTATTCTTCCCTGTCCTGAGAGAAAGTTTGCCAAAGTATGTTATTTTTGGAAATAGAAGTTGGATTTGATGTGGTCCACAGACTGACATGTCATACTCTAAGGATTCATACCGATTTTCATACACCTGACTTTGTTTGTGTGCTTTGATGAGAGATCAGTTCCAACTAATTTGTGCAGTTTGCTGAGTGTGAAAACATTATAGATAATGATGACTGGTAATACAAAGTTAGGGTAGTACTGGATATGGTGGAATGATATCTTTTTATATCTAATCACTTCTGCCATAGCAATGTAGCATTAGGAAAAACAAAAGTAATGGCCTCACTTGCATACATCCACTCTCTAGCTCTCATTTAATATATAATGAAATAACACTTACTATCCATGTATAAGGCCAACAAACTACACCATTTTTTGCCTTGATTACTTCATGTACATAGGTTTAGCCCATTGACAGCACATTGCCACTTGTATACCACTTCAATCCAGGTCACCTGAGAGCCTCCTTCACTCCATTCTTCCATCTCCTTGTTCACCCCCTCAGGTAGTAGGTGCCTGGCAGCACTGACCAGGAAGTACTACTTCCTGGATATCAGAAGTGTTATTAATGATGGCAACAGGAGTAAGTTCTACAGTGGCTTTCAACTTCTGCTTGGTCAAGGTTCCTGTCTTTTCTTTCCACCTCACTTGCATCTGGGTTATTAGCATTCAGCTCACAAGCAGGTTTTCTCCACCTTTCATGCAACACTCAACCATGTGTACTTCATACAACTCTTTATTCTTAAGTCTGAATTCTACTACAGTGAGCTCTCTGCCTTGGCCCTGACTAATTGCAAAATCTCATTGTTGGTTCTTTTAATTAGTTGGTGTTTCTTAGTCCCTCCACTTCTGACATGTGATCCTAGTAGTTGCTATGTTTTCCTTGGTCCCTTCACTTCTGACATGTGATCCTAGTAGTTGGTAAGTGTTCCTTAGTCCCTCCACCTCTCTTAGTGTTTCTTCATTTATTCTCTCCATTTAATGGAACCATTTCAGCACACTGTGGTCAACTTTCAGTCCAATTGTACTTACTTGCACACCTCTTTCTTTCACTGTCATTCATTACATGATTAACCCACCTTACATACTCTTTCTTCCTTTCTTTTGCATTTAGGGCCTAAGACTCACATATATACAACACTGTTGTGACTCATGTATCTTAAAACATACCCATCTTTTGAACAGACACTGACATCATATTCCACACACTCCTCAAGAAGTTATCTAGACCTCTAATCCTATGATTCACTTCAGCACCAATGGCCACATCCTCCATCACATCCATTCCAAGGTACTTAAATGCTCCACTTTCTCCGGTTCTTTCCCATTCAAACTTATAATCAGATTATCCTGTCTCATCCTCTTGCAGCACCTCATGACCTTATTTTTGTTCACACGTGCTCTCAACTTTCTCCTTGTTCCCACACTGTCAGACTCTGCAATCCCCTGGAGTGTTTCTGTAGAGTCTGCCATGAAATCCATGTCATCTGCAAACATCAACTGATTCACATCCTGTTTCCCCCACCCCCAACCACTGGCATACTAATGACTTCTCCTTTGCTCTGAGATTCTTCCATTTGTTTTTGTTGCCATCCCATCCTTAAAAAGATTAAACATCTGAGAAGCTCAGCTGCAGTCCCATTCCCTGCAGTAAATAATGCTATTGATCAATTAGTGATGAAGTTCAAAGGAGGGTTGTATTTGGAATAATGCCATGCAATAGTGAACCCTGGAATGGTAGGACATATGGAGAGGATGAGCGAAGAGAGATTAACTTCAGAGGATATACCTACCAGAAATGGAGAGAACAAGGGTAAGGCATGAGAGGGAGATGGAAGGGAGGATTTAGTTAAGGAGGCTTTCAGGTATAGGGGCCTGAGAGTGAAAGGCATACATGTGGTAAGATTGAATTGAAGCAATGTGGAATATGAGGGGCAACATGTCATCACTAGGCTGAACCAGGGCATATGAAGCAGTTAAGAAAAAATATGGAATGGTCTTTGGAGCTTTACTGTGATTGATTGTGGTAGTGGTGGCAGGTGATTGCACCAGTGATGGTAAGTGTTGGCACTAGTGGTGGATATTGATAGCTCTAGTGGTGATAGGAGGTGGCTCTTGTGGTGGTAGGTGATGCCAGTGTTGGTGTTGGGTGGTGGCACTAGTGATGTCAGATTAGGTCGATTGTGGTGAGGGGAAAAAATAGTTTTCTAGGAAGGACATAATGTCTGGGTTGTTGCTACGAACAGCCTTAGTCATTTTGTTGTCAAATCCTCTACAATGTTATTAAAAAAAGCTTTACTTTTTTTGCTACAGTGAAGGACATGGGGATAACAGTTCACGTTTAATTGATTAACTTTTATGGCCTTGTGTAATTGATTGACTTTTTATGCTGACTGTTAATTGATTGTCATTTAATCCAGTGCAGATTACCAATACTTGATTGAATTCGTATAGTGTTACATGTTGGGAAAGATAAAAGGTTGCTGGAGTAAGCTTTATCGCCAGTGTAAAAGCTTCCATCGCACAGAACCACGATGTTCAGTACCAAGAGATTGCGGGGATATCTTTTTTTTTATAATCTCTAAACTGATGACAACAAGGTGCAGTCGACGGGAGCTCCGTGCTGGGCCCTCTGTCATGGTAGAAACTAATGAAATAGAAAATAGCATATATGTTGGGACAGTGCTCATGGAGGACCTGCCTCTGGTGGTTCAGAGGTTACATAGTCTTCACTTGTATGAAAAAATATTAGGAATGTTGGAAGACTTAAGTGAAAGACTTAGCTCGGGTAGTGTAAGGATGCTCTCATAAGATTATTGAGTTCTTTGTTATGGTGAAGTAATGGTTGTAGATGCAGGATGCTGCATTGAGTGGTAGCAGAGTTGTTGGTCAGAGTTGTGGGGCTAGTGTTGTTAGTCAGGATGTGGGGCCAGTGTAGTTTGTCTGGGTTGTAGGGCTAGTGCATTTGGTCAGGGTTGTGGGGTTAATGTAATTGGTCAGGGTCATGGGTTTAGTGTTGTTAGTCATAGTTGTGGGGCTAGTGATGTTGGTCAGGGTTGTGGGGCTAGTGTTGTTAGTCATGGCTGTGAGGCTAATGATGTTGGTCAGGGTTATGGGGTTAGTGTAGTTGGTCAGGGTTGTGGCGTTAGTGATGTTGGTCAGGGTTATGGGACTAGTGTTGTTAGTCATGGTTGTGGGGCCAGTGCTGTTGGTCAGTGTTGTGGCATTAGTGATGTTGGTCAGGGTTGTCGGGTTAGTGATGTTGGTCATGGATGTAGGGCTAGTGATGTTGGTCATGGTTGTGGGGTTAGTGATGTTGGTCATGGTTGTAGGGCTGGTGATGTTGGTCAGGGTTGTGAGGCTCGTGATGTTAGCCAGGTTGTGGGGCTAGTGATGTTGGTCAGGGTTGTGGGGCTAGTGATGTAAGCCAGGTTGTGGGGCTGGTGATGTTGGTCAGGGTTGTGGGGCTAGTGATGTTGGTCAGGGTTGTAGCACTGAGCACATGGGAGTATGTACTGAGCACATGTAAGTGTATTAAGCTCAGCAGACTGGGAGCATCTGCCACATTTATGTGATTACATAGAGCATAGATAAGTGAGCATGTTGAGTACATGTAAGTGAATGTACTGAGCCTAGGCAAATGAGTGTACTTATCCCGGGTGAGTCGTTGTGCTAATCCCAGTTGAGTAAATGTATTGAACACAGATGAATGAATGTCCTGAATACAGGTGAGTAGTTGTACTGAAGGCAGGTTAGTGGATGTGCTGAGCACAAGTGAGTGAATTCACGACATGGGTAAGTGCCTGCACTCATCAGAGGTGGGTGGATGTGCGGAAACATATGAGCATATGGGTGTATTGAGCACGATTGGGTGTACTGAGCATAGGTGATTGGGTGTATTGAGCATGAGCGAGTTGATGTACTGAACACAGGTGTTTTTGTATATGGATCACAGTTGGGTAGTTGCACTGAACACGTGGGTGGATGTGATGAGAAAAGATGAGTGAAAGTACTGAGCACAGGTGAGTGTTTACTGAGCTCACGTGAGTGGATGTGATGAGAAAAGATGAGTGAAAGTACTGAGCACAGGTGAGTGTTTACTGAGCTCACGTGAGTGGGTGTACTGAGCAGAGGTGAGTGGGTGTACTGAGCACAGGTGATTGGGTGTACTTAGCACAGGTGAGTAGGTGTACTGAGTACAGGTGAGTGGGTGTACTGAGCACAAGTGAATGTGTGTACTGAGCACAAGTGAATGTGTGTACTGAGCACAAGTGAATGTGTGTACTGCACAAGTGAATGTGTGTACTGAGCACAAGTGAATGTGTGTACTGAGCACAGGTGAGTGGGTGTACTGAGCACAGGTGAGTAGGTGTACTGAGCACAGGTGAGTGGGTGTACTGAGCACAAGTGAATGTGTGTACTGAGCACATGTGAGTGGGTGTACTGAGCACAAGTCAATGTGTGTACTGAGCACAGGTGAGTGGGTGTACTGAGCACAGGTGAGTGGGTGTACTGAGCACAGGTGAGTGGGTGTACTGAGCACAGGTGAGTGGGTGTACTGAGCACAGGTTAGTGGGTGGAACAGCTTATTTGAGCCAGGAAGGCATTGGCCAGGTAGATTACAGCGTTCATCCTCAGGCTGGCCACTTGTGTCGGATCTGTCCAGTCCTTTATCCTGCATCGGATACGTCCGCTCATGTATCCTGGATCAGATTTGTCTGTTCATGTATCCTGTATCAGATACGTTTGCTCATGTATCCTGTATCGGATTTGTCTGTTCATGTATCCTGTATCAGATACGTTTGCTCATGTATCCTGTATCGGATTTTTCTGTTCATGTATCCTGTATCAGATACGTTTGCTCTTGTATCCTGTATCGGATCTGTCTGGTCATGTATCCTGTATCGGATCTGTCCAGTCCTGTATCGGATCCGTCCAGTCTTGCTGTCATCACCTCGGGGATATACGTACATATCAGTACACCCACCACCTATTTGATAATGGTTTTGTATGCCAAGGTATCATTATTTTATATGGGACCTAAGACTCTTTTATTGTTATATGTCGCGTGTGTTGCTCAAGATTTACCAACAGGCACGAGATGTGATAGAGAGGATCTTATTTGGAGGGTGTGGTATCCTGTCCCCTCCTACAGAAATTAGGGAATATGTTTAGGATGCTGTTCGCGACTCCAGCAGATAACCTCGTCAAAGATGATCAGGTCTTTGTGTTATTTGGCTTTCCTCATCATAGACCATCAGGTCTTCTGTCATCTGTCCCTCTCATTTATTTCTGTGTATGCACCGGCGCTGGCTAAGACTTGGACCATTTTACCTTGTGCGTTATGTAATGAAAACCTCACAAAATCTTCACTTTGAGTCAGTGTATCTGTCCTGTACAGCTGCCTTCGTGGGCCCTCTCGGTTACACTGGTGGGTTGTGTTAACTGGCTGTCTGATCAGCACATCTACCTCTTCCCTGAGTTCGTCCTGCACAGGTCCCTTGTACCACCTGGTCCGTTCTCATGGTGGTTTTGTATCGAGGTCAGTCGTGTACTGGTCCCTTGTAGTACCTGGTCCGTTCTCATGCTACATGGCCCTTGTATTGGCGCCTAAGTTGATAAGAAGTTTGAAGCTGGCCCCCCCTGGACCATGAGGGACCTTAAAACCATATTTTTTTTTTGTACCTGGGTTATCTCCATCAGGAGGAGGAGGACGAGGACGAGGAGGAGGGTTAGTAGTGGTGGTTGAGGCCGATATATCCAGGTGGCCGCCGCCGTCACCACCTGTCACCCGCATCAGTTTCCACCGCCTGCCTCCTGACTTTCCTATAAGACAATCAGCGGCCGAGCTTCCCGGCTGCCTGGAACTTTTCCGCTCGATTGGTCGGCGGCGGTGCACTTGGGTTCGAGGAGGCCCTCCGAAAGACGGCCGCTGCTGGAGGGGTGGGAGGAACATCTGGTCTTTTCCGAGCTTTGCGCCATCTTGGGAGTGTTTTGTTTTTGTTCAGGAATTGTAGGTCTTGGTTCTGAAATACGTCGGTTGATATTCGATGGCACGGGAGGGGCTGTGGTGCTGAGGTGGTGGGAGAAATGTGGGCAGAGTGTGAGGTACAGGACGGCAGTAGTAGGGTTAGGGGGGTGATGACACCGCGGCGGAGGGGGACCCCAAGAGCAGGTAAGGCGACCGCGACGCCGCTGTACATCCTTCTTGACGGCTTTGTGTCCAACACTTCATCTGTGGACATGTTTCCCTCTCCCTCCCTCCCTCTCCTTTCCTCTCACAAACACCGCCTCTCCCTCCTGCTTCACACGTTCCCCCCCTCCCACTTGGAAGTATCTCTTACGCGGGCAGCCAACGCCTCGCGAGTATGTGTGTGTGTGTGTGTGTGTGTGTGTGTGTGTGTGTGTGTGTGTCTCCCGCCTCGCTCTTCCCTCGACCACTCCGGCGGGGGGCCCCTGGATGTCAGCCGCAGCACATGAAGCAGATATGTCCTAACCTCCAGAAGCGAAGGATTGCGTGCCACGACACGCCGCCCTCACAGCGCGCGGGGGTTCCCTCCCCTCTCTTTCCCCCCCCCCCCCTCCACTCTCTCTCTCTCTCTCTCTCTCTCTTCTCGGCACTTAACAACTGCACCCAGTGAGAAGCTTATATTAGGCCGGACAGCGGACCCCTTTCATGATATAAGCCGCTTGAACGAAAATGTGGATTCCCCGAAGTGCTTTGAGCGCAGCTAACACTCCCGCAACCTGCACATTGACTGGTGTCTCTGTGTGTGTGTGTGTATATATGTACTGACCGTTTCTGCAACTGCGTGTTCGTTCTCTCTTCTTTCTATTTCCTTAAACACACATTTTGGTCGGAGTTTTCGCGTCGGCGATGTATAGCGGGGGTATGGCGTTCGATCAAGATAGGGATGGGTAATGTGTTGACAGGAGCAGCGTCGCCCCGTAACCCTACGGTCAGGGGTTTGGAGACGTACCGCGCTGCCTTATCCGCCACCATCATCGCCGTCGCGCCTCTCAAAGGTCTACCTACCTACTCCCACGTCCCTGGCCGGCCGGCTGCGTTGGTCGGTCGGAACCCCTGTCTTGCCTTGCCTTGCCTGGTGGCTGCTGCTGCTGGCGGAGGTGGTGGAGGCAATTGACCGCCCGGGAGTGGACAGAACAACCGTCAAATGTGATCTCGGGCGGAGCGGTCACGTCGGACCCAACCAGCCTCACGCCCCGCCACACACACACACACACACACACACACACACACACACACACACACACACACACGGTAACCGACCCATCCCCTGATATGCCAGCCAGCCACTCCACAGCACATTACCGCCACCAACGCCTTCCTTCTCTTCCTCAGTCGCCATCATCTTCCCCTTCGCTCTCTCTCTCTCTCTCTCTCTCTCTCTCTCTCTCTCTCTCTCTCTCTCTCTCTCTCTCTCTCTCTCTCTCTCTCAGGAAATTAATTGAAGGGAAAAGATTTTTTTTTACGAGATTTTTTTTCTTAAGTTTGAAATCTTCACATGGAATGAAATCAAAAGTCTCTCATCAAGGATAGAACACCAGAAGTGTGGTAGTTTGCAGTCCACCAGACTACCCTGGAATGTACCAAAGAAAAATAGAAATAGACATACGATAGCTTTGCCAGCGAGATAGATAGACCGTCCGGTCTATTGTGGGTACGAGGAACTAGGACTTTGCGTGGAACGCCAATTAAAATATTTTGAAAAGACATCTTGGTACGTGGTTGAAGTCGGTCTCAGACGAACCCAGGACTGACTCGGGGGCTGGCGAGGGGGGGGGGGAGGTTTCGTATGAGCGTTCTGGCAGAGAGAGAGAGAGAGAGAGAGAGAGAGAGAGAGAGAGAGAGAGAGAGAGAGAGAGAGGCAGGCGTGCTGGAAGTGTCCTCTGGCAAGATTTCAAAAACATCGTCTCTCGGCGCTTGACTCTTGGAGAGCAAGTCGACACGGGCCGGATGGTGGCAGATTTCGTTGCCAGGACCTTCGGTTGTTGGCAGATTTGGGTGCCAGGACCTCCCGCTGTGGGTGGCAGTGTTGTCAGACGCCGGTGCCGGTAGTTATCCCTGCCCCCCCCCCCCCCCCCATCGCTGTTGGTATTTAGACTTGTTGCCATAATTGAACATCATTCATAAACATGTTGCCATATTTTGTAAGTTCTTATATAAACTTGCCACACTTGTAAGTTCTTATATAAACTTGCCATAATTGTAAGTTCTTATATAAACTTGCCATAATTATAAGTTCTTATATGAACTTGCCATACTTGTAAGTTCTTATATAAACTTGCCATACTTGTAAGTTCTTATATAATTTTGCCATACTTGTAAGTTCTTATATAAACTTGCCATACTTTGTAAGTCCTTATATAAACTTGCTATACTTGTAAGTTCTTATATAAACTTGCCATACTTGTAAGTTCTTATATAAACTTGCCATACTTATAAGTTCTTATATAAACTTGCCATACTTGTAAGTTCGTATATAAACTTGCTATACTTGTAAGTTCGTATATAAACTTGCCATACTTATAAGTTCTTATATAAACTTGCCATACTTGTAAGTTCGTATATAAACTTGCTATACTTGTAAGTTCGTATATAAACTTGCCATACTTGTAAGTTCTTATATAAACTGGTTGCCATCATTGTTATTACATATAATAGGCCGGCACCCACTAACATTTGACACCAGACCTCTATCACGACCTGTACTGTACTGGACGCCATGGAAGGCAATCATCGTATATTTTGTGATTTGTTAGGAATTACCTGGAGTAATAGTACTAAGCACTTCCCCCTACAACCATCCACAGGTTTCTTCCTACCTTAGCTGAGCCCAGCACAAGCGAAAAGTTAGACTAGGTTGGCTTACGGTAGTTCAGGTTTCTACCTAGCCTAACCAAGGGAAAAAGTTAGGTTATAGTAGGTCAGGTTTCTGCCTTAAGTTAGCCTAACCAAGCAAAAAGTTAGGTTAGGTTATAGTAGGTCAGGTTTGTATCTTAGGTTAGCCTAACCAAGCAAAAAGTTAGGTTAGGTTGGGTTATAGTAGGTCAGGTTTCTATCTTAGGTTAGCCTAACCAAGCAAAAAATTAGGTTAGGTTATAGTAGGTCAGGTTTCTATCTTAGGTTAGCCTAACCAAGCAAAAAGTTAGGTTAGGTTGGGTTATAGTAGGTCAGGTTTCTACCTTAGGTTAGCTTAACCAAGCAAAAAGTTAGGTTAGGTTATAGTAGGTCAGGTTTCTATCTTAGGTTAGCCTAACCAAGCAAAAAGTTAGGTTAGGTTGGGTTATAGTAGGTCAGGTTTCTACCTTAGGTTAGCCTAACCAAACAAAAAGTTAGGTTAGGTTATAGTAGGTCAGGTTTCTATCTTAGGTTAGCCTAACCAAGCAAAAAGTTAGGTTAGGTTGGGTTATAGTAGGTCAGGTTTCTACCTTAGGTTAGCCTAACCAAACAAAAAGTTAGGTTAGGTTATAGTAGGTCAGGTTTCTATCTTAGGTTAGCCTAACCAAGCAAAAAGTTAGGTTAGGTTGGGTTATAGTAGGTCAGGTTTCTACCTTAGGTTAGCCTAACCAAACAAAAAGTTAGGTTAGGTTATAGTAGGTCAGGTTTCTACCTTAGGTTAGCCTAACCAAACAAAAAGTTAGGTTAGGTTATAGTAGGTCAGGTTTCTATCTTAGGTTAGCCTAACCAAGCAAAAAGTTAGGTTAGGTTGGGTTATAGTAGGTCAGGTTTCTACCTTAGGTTAGCCTAACCAAACAAAAAGTTAGGTTAGGTTATAGTAGGTCAGGTTTCTATCTTAGGTTAGCCTAACCAAGCAAAAAGTTAGGTTAGGTTGGGTTATAGTAGGTCAGGTTTCTACCTTAGGTTAGCCTAACCAAACAAAAAGTTAGGTTAGGTTATAGTAGGTCAGGTTTCTATCTTAGGTTAGCCTAACCAAGCAAAAAGTTAGGTTAGGTTGGGTTATAGTAGGTCAGGTTTCTACCTTAGGTTAGCCTAACCAAACAAAAAGTTAGGTTAGGTTATAGTAGGTCAGGTTTCTACCTTAGGTTAGCCTAACCAAACAAAAAGTTAGGTTAGGTTATAGTAGGTCAGGTTTCTATCTTAGGTTAGCCTAACCAAGCAAAAAGTTAGGTTAGGTTGGGTTATAGTAGGTCAGGTTTCTACCTTAGGTTAGCCTAACCAAACAAAAAGTTAGGTTAGGTTATAGTAGGTCAGGTTTCTATCTTAGGTTAGCCTAACCAAGCAAAAAGTTAGGTTCGGTTGGGTTATAGTAGGTCAGGTTTCTACCTTAGGTTAGCCTAACCAAACAAAAAGTTAGGTTAGGTTATAGTAGGTCAGGTTTCTATCTTAGGTTAGCCTAGCCCAGCGAAAAGTTAGGTTAGGTTGGGTTATGGTAGGTTAGGCTTCTATCTTAGCTTAGCCTAGCCAGGGAGAGAGCTGGCTCCAATGTTGTAGGGGGGAACTGCCCATTACGACGGCGACACAAGTTTCGTGTGTTCAAGCAGCGATAATTTGCCATTTTCCGATTGTGCTCGGCTATCGTCGAGAGCGTAACGCCGTCGTATATTGAATTTCTGACGGCGATAGATTTTTAATTTTTTTGAATTTTTTACGGAATTGTAGCGGTTTTTTTTCTTTTTTTTTTTTTACCCTGAAGTGTTTCAGTGTTTGTGTTGTGACGGGTAGATTAGCTTTGCTTTTGTCAATATGGCGTTGTAAAATTTTCTTGATTGACTGCTCATGACTGTTTCAGATGAGAGAGAGAGAGAGAGAGAGAGAGAGAGAGAGAGAGAGAGTCAGGTACCTGGAAGACTACGGGTGTCAGCGTTATCGTACGGTGATGGAAGGGTGTGTGTGTTTTCCATGGAGGAGAGAGAGAGAGGAGGGTAAGTGAGATGATGGTGGTAAAGGGGTTTATAAAGGGTGTAACACTTGGGTAGTACGCCTGTTACAGCCTTCCACTTCTTAATTGTATTGCATATACAGTGGCGTATAGAGGATCTGTGTGTGTGTGTGTGTGTGTGTGTACGCGCGATGGTGGAGATGTCGACGGCAGGGGGGGGGGGGGTAACACAGGGAGGGAGAGAAGACGACCCCCATTATGGCGGGCAGCGAGCGAGCGAGCCAGCGAGGGAAGACAAGGCAAAAGGCCCGCAAACCCCGCCCTTTTACACACCGATTAGCCTGCGTGGCCCTGTGCCCTAAGCCGCCCGGTAAATAGATTAAGTAGTTGACGACATGTGGGGGTTGGGAGGGAGGAAGAGGAGGAGGGCAAGCCTTCGTCAGGTGGCCCTTGAAGGGGATCCAGGGGAGATTAGCGTTGTCTTGGGTTTACTTACCCTCCCGCTGCTGGTGCTGGGTCCGCCCGTCCTGCCCAGCCCAGCCTCGCCTGGCCGAGCCATACACCCACCCGGCGAAGGTGTATGGCTACTTATTATACCGCATATATATATATATATATATATATATATATATATATATATATATATATATATATATATATATATATACAGACATATGTATATATATATATATGTATATATATATATGTATTATTTATTCATTTTATTATACTTTGTCGCTGTCTCCCGCGTTTGCGAGGTAGCGCAAGGAAACAGACGAAAGAAATGGCCCAACCACCCCCCCATACACATGTATATACATACGTCCACACACGCAAATATACATACCTACACAGCTTTCCATGGTTTACCCCAGACACTTCACATGCCCTGCTTCAATCCACTGACAGCACGTCAACCCCGGTATACCACATCGCTCCAATTCACTCTATTCATTGCCCTCCTTTCACCCTCCTGCATGTTCAGGCCCCGATCACACAAAATCTTTTTCACTCCATCTTTCCACCTCCAATTTGGTCTCCCTCTTCTCCTTGTTCCCTCCACCTCCGACACATATATCCTCTTGGACAATCTTTCCTCACTCATCCTCTCCATGTGCCCAAACCACTTCAAAACACCCTCTTCTGCTCTCTCAACCACGCTCTTTTTATTTCCACACATCTCTCTTACCCTTACGTTACTCACTCGATCAAACCACCTCACACCACACATTGTCCTCAAACATCTCATTTCCAGCACATCCATCCTCCTGCGCACAACTCTATCCATAGCCCACGCCTCGCAACCATACAACATTGTTGGAACCACTATTCCTTCAAACATACCCATTTTTGCTTTCCGAGATAATGTTCTCGACTTCCACACATTCTTCAAGGCCCCCAGGATTTTCGCCCCCTCCCCCACCCTATGATCCACTTCCGCTTCCATGGTTCCATCCGCTGCCAGATCCACTCCCAGATATCTAAAACACTTCACTTCCTCCAGTTTTTCTCCATTCAAACTCACCTCCCAATTGACTTGACCCTCAACCCTACTGTACCTAATTACCTTGCTCTTATTCACATTTACTCTTAACTTTCTTCTTCCACACACTTTTCCAAACTCAGTCACCAGCTTCTGCAGTTTCTCACATGAATCAGCCACCAGCGCTGTATCATCAGCGAACAACAACTGACTCACTTCCCAAGCTCTCTCATCCCCAACAGACTTCATACTTGCCCCTCTTTCCAAAACTCTTGCATTTACCTCCCTAACAACCCCATCCATAAACAAATTAAACAACCATGGAGACATCACACACCCCTGTCGCAAACCTACATTCACTGAGAACCAATCACTTTCCTCTCTTCCTACACGTACACATGCCTTACATCCTCGATAAAAACTTTTCACTGCTTCTAACAACTTTCCTCCCACACCATATATTCTTAATACCTTCCACAGAGCATATATATATGTATATATATATATATATATATATGTATATATATATATACAGACATATGTATATATATATATATATATATATATATATATATATATATATATATATATATATATATATATATATATATATACACGAAGCAACACATGTATATACACACGTACTGATATATTCTTATCTTCACGTATCCTAAAGTCAAGTTACACTGTGAGTGTTGCTCGTGTTTAACCCTCCCCCCTCCTCCTCTCCCTCTCCTCATAAGTGTTGCGGGCTCTGTCCATTGTGTTGGTGCCCAGGGGACCATCTCCCCAAGTATTGCGGGCTTGTGTTGCAGACGACACCTCCTCACCCGGCGCTTCACCAGATGAAACCGTCACAGAGATGGGTCGCAATTGTTTACTTAAAGTCTTAATAATCGCCTTTCTTTACGATACGACTTACCGTTCCATTCCGCCTGTTTCCTACCGATACTTCATGCTGTTCCATTCCAGTGTTTCTCTCCGGTACAAGTTAATGTTTCATCCCGGCGTTTCTTACCAGTGCAACGTCATATTCTGTTCCGACGGGTTCGCTTCCGTCCATTCCCACGTTTCGTACCAGTACAACTTATTGATGCATTCCCATGTTTCGTAGTGGTGCAGCTTGCTGTTCCATTCCACCGTTTCTTCTGTTCACTGATGGCCGTGACGTCATTATTAGAGGTAAAACAAACTTGTGATAGTGTTTCATTGTGCGTTTCATCGTTCATTTGTGCATGACGTTCGATATTTCCATACGCCGACGTCATTCGTTGATTGTGTGTCAGTTCCAGAAGTTATCCTTCCCCCTTGAAGAACACGATTGTTCTTCAGTAATCATTGACGATTGTGGTTCTTCTTGCGTTCAGTGTGTCTTGTGTTGTATGTGTCATATATATATATATATATATATATATATATATATATATATATATATATATATATATATATATATATATATATATATATATCTTCACTACTGACCTGTATAGTGTCTGGTTCGTTGATAGTGAAGATGCTGCTACAAGGGTGTAGGGTTGGGGTGGTAGGAACTAAGGGGGTTAGTAGGTATTATAGTGAACTGAAAGTAATGGACAGTAGGGGAATTAATGGATTACCTAGAACTAATGGTTAAGGAGGCACTGATGAGATCTTAAGACCAGAGAGACTAGTTTGGAAATAATGGGTTTGTGAGAAATATTCTTGGAGCCTCAGAGGGTAATGGGGGTCAGTATTGGACAATGGATCCAGTTGGAAACTAATGGGGTACCAGGGACGGGATGGCGTTGCATGGACTTGGGGACCTACACGTAGCACTACGTGTGTACGTAGACAAGCCGAGGTTGACGAGCTGGCATGGCAAGACGTGCGGACCCGTCACGCCGACGATGAGGTCCGTCACGCCGACGATGAAGGACGTTCACGCCGACGATGAGGTCCGTCACGCCGACGATGAAGGACCGTCACGCCGACGATGAAGACCGTCACGCCGACGATGAAGTCCCGCCACGCCGACGATGAAGACCGTCACGCCGACGATGAAGTCCGTCACGCCGACGATGAAGTCCCGTCACGCCGACGATGAAGACCGTCACGCCGACGATGAAGTCCGTCTCGCCGACGATGAGGTCCGTCACGCCGGCGATGAAGACCGTCACGCCGACGATGAAGACCGTCACGCCGACGATGAAGTCCCGTCACGCCGACGATGAGGTCCCGTCACGCCGACGATGAAGACCGTCACGCCGACGATGAAGTCCGTCTCGCCGACCATGAGGTCCGTCACGCCGACGATGAAGTCCGTCACGCCGACGATGAAGTCCCGTCACGCCGACGATGAAGTCCGTCTCGCCGACCAAGAGGTCCGTCACGCCGACGATGAAGACCGTCACGCCGACGATGAAGTCCGTCTCGCCGACCATGAGGTCCGTCACGCCGACGATGAAGCCCCGTCACGCCGACGATGAAGTCCGTCACGCCGACGATGACGTCCCGTCACGCCGACGATGAAGACCGTCACGCCGACGATGAAGTCCCGTCACGCCGACGATGAGGTCCGTCACGCCGACGATGAAGACCGTCACGCCGACGATGAAGTCCCGTCACGCCGACGATGAGGTCCCGTCACGCCGACGATGAAGTCCGTCACGCCGACGGTGAAGACCGTCACGCCGACGATGAAGAGCGGTCGTCCCTCGGGCGCGTCCGTCCGTCCTCCTCCCTCCCGTCGGCTCCCCACGTCTCGTGACCCGGCGATGGGACTGGCCAGCGAAGGTTCTCGTTTCACACCCGTGTCACTCACCTTCCTCACTCACTCACTCACCTCAAGGTTAAAGGTCACCTGCTTGGCTAAGGGGTTAATGGTCACGGTCACCATTTTGCGTGTCGGCCACGTAAGTGTGACGATCCGGTGGGATCGCGAAGTTTAAGATTTGCAAAGAGAGAGAATATTTGCAAAAAAGAGAGAAAGAAAGATTTATATGCCCACCGCCAGGGGGTAGGCGCTGTCCTTCCAAACTTTTTCCCGCGCTTATCTGCGAGTTTCTGATGCATCCCTCCATCGCGAACAGCCTTAGAGGAACCCCGGTGATCCGATGCTCCGTTTCTGCTTCCCTTTTTTTTTCCTATTCCTTTGTTCTGTACCCGTTCACCTTCACCGTCATAGCCGGTGTATAACACCTCTGCGCCGATGGTCATCCCCAGCGAACGGCCGCTGCTCCGAACTCTCACGGCAAACGTCAACACGTCTGAGGATTTTTCTTAAGTGTTTTTTTGGGGGAAAATTTGGATCCCTGGCGTCTTCATGTGGTCGGCGTTAACGTTCGTATTTCATTTTGATGAGGACCACGTCTTGTGTGTCTCAGTGCAACATTATATACAGGGGCATGAGGAAGATGCGTTGTGCCACCCTTGAAGTACGTACGGGAAAAGAAAGTTACAGTGGGGCCCATGATTACCAGCGCTCCTCATTGGTGGCAATTATGATTACCAGCGCTCTTCATTGGTGGCATCCATGATTGCCAGCGCTCCTCATTGGTGGCATCCATGATTGCCAGCGCTCCTCATTGGTGGCACCCATCATGGCTGGGGACCCAGTGATAGTACCCATCGGTGGGTGATGGTGGGTGAGGGTCTGAAAAACTTAAAGTGCAGGTCTGATACATGATGAGGGGCTCCCTCCGTCCTGGGGTAGGGGGGTCGAGTAGCCCTCTCAACCAGCCAGCCCCCAGCCAGCTAGCTAGCAAGTCAGCCACACAGCCATCTAGCCACCAAACTACCCAGCGCCCAGCTAGCAAGCCATCCCCCCAGCCATCCAGCTAGCCACATAGGTAACCAGCCAATCAGCTACCTGACCAACCAACCCGCCAGCCAGCCAGCCATCGAACTAGTCTCCCCGCCATCTAGCCAGCCATGTATATAACCGGTGGGCTAACCAACCAACTAGCCATCTAGCCAGCCAGCCAGCTATCTAACCCGTCAGCCAACCATCTAGCCAGCCAGCAGTATAACCAACCAACTAGCCATCTAGCCAGCCAGCCAGCTATCTAACCAGTCAGCCAACCATCTAGCCAGCCAGCAGTCTACCTAACTAGTCAGCCAACCATCTAGCCATCTAGCCAGCCAGCCAGCCATCTAACCCGTCAGCCAACTATCTAGCCAGCCAGCAGTATAACCAACTAGCCATCTAGCCAGCTAGCCATATCACCAACCAGCCCGCCAGCCAGGCATCTAGCCACTTGCCTCCCCGGAGCGGATGAACTCGTTGGCTGCGGCCCCGGGTAAATATATGCCGTGACATGATTTATCAATTAGGGGAGGCCGGGATAAGGGTGGATAAGGAGGAATATGCTAATTAGTACACGCGTAATCCTTCCTCCCGTCTCTCCACGCCCGTCCAGCGCCGCCGCCACCACGCCAGCAGCGCCAGCCCTCCGCTCCCCCACAAGGACACGCTGACGACCCCAGTGTTTGCACTCCGCTGTCATGTTTGCGTTGTGCTGTGTTAGTTGTTAGTGACATGAGAGGAGGAAGGGGACGCTGGGGGGTTTATAGTGATGTGAGAGAGTGGGGGAGAGGACACTGGGTGGTTGATAGTGATGTGAGAGAGTGGGGGAGAGGACACTGGGTGGTTGATAGTGATGTGAGAGAGTGGGGGAGAGGACACTGGGTGGTTGATAGTGATGTGAGAGAGTGGGGGAGAGGACACTGGGTGGTTGATAGTGATGTGAGAGAGTGGGGGAAGGGGACAGTGGGTGGTTGATAGTGATGTGAGAGAGTGGGGGAGAGGACACTGGGTGGTTGATAGTGATGTGAGAGAGTGGGGGAGAGGACACTGGGTGGTTGATAGTGATGTGAGTGAGTGGGGGAGAGGACACTGGGTGGTTGATAGTGATGTGAAAGAGGGGGTAGGGGAGTGACTGTGTGCTTGATAGTGACATGAGAGAGAGAGAGGGAGAGACTGTGTGCTTGATAGTGACATGAGAGAGAGAGAGGGAGGAGGGTACGGGACACTGGACTGTTGATTACAGAGGTTGATTGTGATGCGAGGACGACGATAGGGGGGGGGGGGTTGATAGTGACATGAGCGTAGGTGAGGGAGGGTTGGAGGTGGTGAAGACACCGGACGGATGATGGGTGAGCTGGGTCGTCCGGGGTTCACGGTGACATGGGGGTGAACAAGAGGTTTGATAAACCCACCTCCGCGTCTCACTCCTCCAGTCCACCATCACCATTCAAGGCAAGACGCGTCTTGAGGGAGGGAGGGCAGCAGCGGCGGCTCCTCCTCACCGGTCGGCCGGCCTTGCCTTCACCTCACCTCCCCTACCTTAACCATCCTCGTAGCTCATATCTGTGAAGATCAGCTTCTCCACATTTGGCGAGAAACAACAACATACACACCTCGGGTTGTGGAATGGGACAAGTTGTTGTGTTGTGTTAACGCCTCGGGAGACCTCAGATGATTGGATGAGGTAGGGGGGGTCTTTTGGAGACGTGAGGGGTTGTAGTACAGCTGGATGTTGTTTTTCCCTCCCTCCCTCCGAGTTGTATACCATTGTCTTGCCGATGCCCCATTTCGAACGCTCTCCGTCGTATGTGATACAATTCATTTAATAACCCGTGTGCCGTCGTATGGCCAGCAGGTTGTGAATGGTCGGCACACGTGGGGGCCAGTTGTAAAGGTTGTAGCGTACGAGGTGGCGGGATTTGTAAAATGTTTATATAGTACACGTGTTTGGGGGGGGGGGGGGGTAGGGAGAGTCGCCTGATGCCATGAATATTGTATACTGGTCATAAAATATTTATAATATCCCCTTCCTAGATTTAAAAGTTATATTTTTACAGTTTACACGAAGTATTTTAGCTCAGTACTTTATATATATATATATATATATATATATATATATATATATATATATATATATATATATATATATATGTGTGTATATATATATATTGCATTCGATTTCCTGGCTTATGTAGTATCTTATGATACTTATATAAAAAATGGGCTGTTTTTCCTTGATCCTTAGGTAAATCTGCTTTTAAGCCCTCCAGCCCCCGATAACCTGGCTTTTGCCTACACCATTGTTGGACGAATCAAAGGCCAGGCCAGGCCAGCGTTTCCAAGGCTTCACACCGTCGTGCTCAAGGGGTCGGTCCGTCGTGCTCGAGGGGTCGTAGCGACGTGCTCAGGGGTCGTCAGGTCGTGCTCAGGGGTCGTCAGGTCGTCCTCAGGGGTCGTCAAGTCGTGCTCAGGGGTCGTCAGGTCGTGCTCAAAAAGGGGGCTGAATGTAATCCATGAAATTTACTCTGTATCTCTTGTAAGGAGACGAAAACCCCCGACTCTCCTCCTGTCTGCACTGGGTGATGTTGGTTCCTTGTGTGTGTGTGTGGGTCAACTGCTGAAGAACGACGAGTCATTAGTATGGGAGACTCTAAGTCGACCCTCTTCCCTGGGAGGGTTGTAGTTATGACCTGGGAGGGACTGGATCTCTCTCTCTCTCTCTCTCTCTCTCTCTCTCTCTCTCTCTCTCTCTCTCTCTCTCTCTCTCTCTCTCTCTCCCCTGTGCCCAATTCACTTTATGGAATCATATGTATGTACGTATTCACATTCCCGCGCCACCTCTGGACCAGAGAGAGAGAGAGAGAGAGAGAGAGAGAGAGAGAGAGAGAGAGAGAGAGAGAGAGAGAGAGACTCATTTGTGCTGTGGTCAGATGCTGTTTATTTATTCCTTCCAAAATAACAGATGTGGCAGGAGGAGGAGGAGGAGAGGGAGGGGAGGGGTAGTGGTGGTTCCCTCCGAGCTTTATGGTCGAAAGTTGTTAATGGGAGAGGTGGGGAGTAGCGACCAAATGGTATATTTGTGTGTGTGTGTGTGTGTGTGTGTGTATTGTTGTCTTGTCCAGGGATTATGGAAGGCACTCGCCACTACTCCCCGGGGACTTTTCATTAGGCCAAACATTAGTTAAAAACAGTTTTCGTGTTTCTTTGCATATCAGTCGTGGTCTTAGCCTAATACACGCAGGTCCGGCGCGCCGCCCGGCCTGGAATGGACTGGACTGGCTTGCGGTATGGAGTGGGCATTTGGCTATCTTTTTCTCTCCCTCCATGATGGGCGGACTCTTGCTGCTGCTGCTGCTGCTGCTGTTGTCTTGCAGCCAAAAAAGGAAAGGTTCCACAGCTCGGCTCTGAAGCAGGGCGTTTGGAGGTTTGGGAGGAGGAAGAGGAGGAGGAGGAGGAGGAGGGAATGTGGATGGTTGGTTGGGAGGGAATGGGGGTCTCCAGTTCGAGAAGGAGGAATGGTGGAGTTCTTAGAGATGGTTTTAAAACAGGGGGAGATGTGTGGCTTTGAAGCAAGGTGGCTGTTGCGGGTTTCAAACAGAAAACTTTTCTCATTTGAAGTGGAAGTAGATGGTTTAAGTTTCCAGTTGAGGAAAAGGGGAATCATTGTAGCTCGATTCCAGACGGCTTCCAAAGATAAGCAGCAGCAGTGAAGCTCATTGCCTTGATGTTCTCAGTCATGGAAGAGCACTTGGTGAAGGTGAGCAGCTGGATGGTTTCCAGATGGGAAATAAGCAGTGAATGCGTGCAGCTGGAAGGTTTCCAGATAGGCACAAGAAACCTTGAATCTAAGGAGCTGGAAGGTTTCCAGACAGATACAAGAAGCCTTGAATGCAAGGAGCTGGAAGACTTCCAGATAGGTACAAGAAGCCTCTGAATCTAAGAAGCTGGAACGTTTCCAGACAAGTCTGGAGGCTTTTGAGCCACCAAACATTTCCCAGGACTATGAAAGTTAGGATGAGAAAAGTATCTCGAGCCTCCGGAATGTGAGTCGAGTCCCTCCTGGAAATTGGATGTGGGTGGTGTCGTGCGTGACGACAGCAGCTGATGATGGTCCTCTGGACCAAATTACCCAACACGTAACATCAGACATGATTGCGTCATCACAGTTGCCATGTCAGTCCCTGTTCCAGGAGCTCGTAACGAGGGGGGGCAATTTTCTTTTTTTTTTTCCCTTTAGTCTCAAAAGCTCAAGTCTTTGACACACCTTAGTGGTCCTTATGACTCCTCTAACCCTTCACTAGACACCTTCTGACCTTGCTTTAGACCTCTTGACACCCCCCGGGACCTTTGTCTCGTTGACCCTAACCTTGAACCCCCAACTCTGACCCTTGAACCCCCAACTCTGACCCTGGGGTGCCGCACACCCGTCCCACGGATTCTCCAGGTCTTCTGGCAGGTCCTCTGGTTTCTGATTACCTGTTATGATATATTTCTGGTTTGGATTATTGCCTTCCTGATCATAATTCGACTGTTGCAAATTGATAACAGTAAATTGTTGAGGTGGAGGTATTTGTAACGAAGAGGTAGCGCCTGGTGGGCAGTCGTTTCAACGACAAGTATACAGTGACTGTAGCCGTTGGACATTACTTGGCATCAGACATTAGAAACATGATACAGGAAATTATGGCTACGCTCCACGTATTGATGATTACAGGAGACGGTGCCTCTTGAAATTTCAGGTACGACCACGCGAAATAGAAAAGAAAAATATATCCGCGAGGCTTTTTCTTCAATAATCAAAGTTGGGTATTAAGTATAGGATTACATGTATATATATTTTTTTTCGGTTGAGGTAGTGGATGTAAATTCTCAGAAATTTTGGAAAACGGGAAACATTGGCTCGCATAATGTTGACGTGGTAACACGAGCGTTCTGTCCACCGTTGAGATGGCGACGTCTCAGTGGGTCGTCGAGTTGCGCGTCTGGTCGTGCGGTGGAAGTCGTCTGATGGTGAAGGATGAGGCGCTGATGAACAGATTGTGTTCCAGGGGAGGGAGAGAGAGGAGATCCCGTTGAGTGTAAAGGGTGTTGCATGGTTCATGGTCGCGAGTTTGCACCTAACCTAACTACCACCAGTTTCACCTCACGTTGAGGGCAGCCGTCTCGTTCCATCAGGTCGTCCGGGAGTCGTACGTACTGTACGATGGGTCATTTTTTTTTTAGCAAGACAGTGTTATGATGATGGACCAGTCTCTCTCTCTCTCTCTCTCTCTCTCTCTCTCTCTCTCTCTCTCTCTCTCTCTCTCTCTCTCTCTCTCTCCGTCGTGTGATGCCTCGGTTTACGTATTTTTTTTCCTCTCCACTTCACTTATTTTTCCTCCCTCCACTTCACGTATTTTTTCCTCCCTCCACTTTACGTATTTTTTTTCTCCCGTATGTGAGTCATGATTCGTGCTAGTGTGTGTGAGTGTGTGTGTGTGTGTGTCTGTGTGTCTGTGTGTCTGTGTCGTTTATGTGACCATAGAGACGAGATTTGCCAGATACCCCCCCCTCTTTTTTTTTTTACCCTTAAATTCCTAGGACTTTAACCCACCCCTGAAAAAGAAAACGCATAGAAAAGTGCGACACATTTCTCTCTTTCTCTCGTGCCAGGGTTGATAGATGGTCATAGCCCGGACCCCTGGAAATAAAGAAAATAGAGAAAGACGGAAATGTATGGGTAGATAATTCTATTCACCTCCTTGTAAAGTCTATCTGGCGTGACATCCCCCTGGCCTGCTCACATCGGGAAGGCGCGCTCCTGAAGTTAATCCAGGCCGACGCCCCGACTCCCACCACACACACACACACACACACACACACACACACACACACACACACACACACACACACTCACACACAAAAAAAGACCCTCCCCAAATCTTGATATATCGTCCGGAGGGTCGGAGGCGTATATGGCCAGCTTTGGGAACCAACCAACCTGTGGCTGGCCGGGCGGGCGGCCGCTGGTCGCCCCACACCGCCGTCTTACACGCCACCAGCCCAGCATCCTTGTGTGATCCTGTGGCGTGTGTGTGTGTGTGTGTGTGTGATATAGGTTCACGAATCGTGCACTTGAAGGAGGGGTTGACTGATTGAAGGAAGGGTTGACTGATTGAATGGAGGGTTGACTTAATTGGAAAGGGGGTGGGGTTGACTGATGGAAAGGGGTGGGGGGGGGGGGGGGAATTGATTGAATTACTGTATCAGGTACAGAATGAGTGTCGTAGTTCTGAATTCCTCAGCGCCTCTCAGCGCCCAAGGAGCTGTACAGACTCGCAGCATCCACCAGGAGCTGGGAGGAAGTCCTCTTAAGTCGTCTCAGCGCCTGGGGTGGCTGAGACAAGACTTGAGAACGTTACCTGGAAGCTGGGGAATCAAACCTCTTTACACAAGACGCAGTCGCTTCATGGAATATATTCAGAATGTTTTTATCCTTTTTCTCGTGTACGCCTTCATCTGGATGTTCCAACTATGGATGTGAATCCCTTTTGTAACTTATACCATTTGAAAAATGCCATATCGACGTTTATAAAGGACTCGTGGTTCGTGCTATGTACACTGTGTGTGTGTGTGTGTGTGTAGATTGTAACTCTATAACGAAGATGTTCGTTCTCGTGTCCTTGACCGCTCGTTAACCATCTGTTCTGTATTTTCTTCTTGCAGGGAGAAGGAGGAGAACCTGGAGCGGCGGTTTGAGCTGTTGAACCGCGAGCTGCGGGCGATCCTGGCCATCGAAGGTGAGTATAGTTGAGGAGTTTGGTCTTTCTGTTGCTCGGTGTGTGAGGTGACATGCCCTCCTGTGCCACGGGCGTGCCAGCCAGGCACTGTGGAGGAAGGCTACATCCATCGAGGCAGCCGGCTTGGCCATCCAGCTATCCTGAGAGCGCCTCGCACCCCTCCCTCACATGGCATGTGTAAGCTTCCTCCACACGGGCACACGGTCATAAATGGGATGGCTTGATGCGCCCATGACTTTGTAGGGACGAGGGTGAGAGGAAGGAAGAGATGTTTTGTATTATTGCAGGAGGGCAGCTGTTGTTGTTGCCTCCCTCCAACAACCATAGCATAACCAACAGTTTATATGTATATATATGCTTCAGTCGTGGACAGACGTCCTCATGGAAGCCAGGCCATAGACGAAGAAGGTTTGCATAATGATGAGAGATGAGAATAGTCGAAGACATTCAAAATGGGGAATGAATGGATGAGAAAAAAAAATAAATTGAAAGACACAGGATGAATGAAAAAGATAAGATTTGTGTAATTGACAGGTAATTAAGACGAAGCCGGTAGCTTATTCAGAAAGACAGAGTGAGAGATTAACGTATCTAAAATACCAAACATGGAGGGTGGGAGATGTTTCTGGGTATCATTTCATCATTCCAAAATCAGAGGACAGTGCATATATCCACAGGGAAATGAAACACAAGTTCCCAGGTGCACTTTCGTGTAATGATCACATCATCAGGGGAGATACAAGAATGAGAATGGAAGACCTACATAGAACAGTCAGTTGACATACAAGGAAGAGACGTAGCTAAGACGCCATTGGTAAACAAGCGTTACCGGATGGTGGTGTTCGGGTCTGACATCAGGCGTGTCGTAAAATTTTTATTATGTGGACAGGAAAGGGAACTGTTTACAAATTTTACCTACAACAAAGCTGTCCAGTTTGTATAGACCTTCACTAATAGTGATGTTACACTTCTTTGTGTATCTAATAATAGGAAATTCAATGATAATTCACATGGTAAAGGAATTACAGTTAATATTGAATTAGCGTTGTACTGACGTACAGCAGCAGTCACTCGGGAATTTATCGTGCTTCATTTTCCTGTGGATATATATATATATATATATATATATATATGTATGTATATATATATATATATATATATATATATATATATATATATATATATATATATATATATATATATATATATTTTCTTTTCTTTCAAACTATTCGTCATTTCCCGCATTAGCGAGGTAGCGTTAAGAACAGAGGACTGGGCCTTTGAGGGAATATCCTCACTTGGCCCCCTTCTCTGTTCCTTCTTTTGGAAAATTAAAAAAAAAAAAATATTATGGCGCTCCTGCAGCTTCAAGGCAGCCTTGATTTAAGGAGGGAGTGAGGCGTGTGGTGTAGACCCTCCCTGGCTAGCCACCCTCGCTCACCCTGGTTACTGAGGTGCTGCCTGGCCTCATCGCCCGCGGTGGCACACCGCCAACACCACCCTCCTCCTCCCTTGGCTACCTCGCCCTCAACACCTACGGCCATCATCACCCTTGCTAGCGCACCTGCAGCACCCTGGCCTTGTCGTGGCAGCTTCACTAGTCGTGGTAACGCAAACCCACCCCCTTCCCTTCCCTTACGCCCTCAACACACTCGTTCACGCACTCAGCACCACCCTCCGCTACCTCCCCTTCCCTTACGCCCTCAACACACTCGTTCACGCACTCAGCACCACCCTCCGCTACCTCCCCTTCCCTTACGCCCTCAACACACTCGTTCACGCACTCGGCACCACCCACCCGCCCTCCACCTCTCGCTGTTGGTGTGGTGTATGGCTTCATCTCCCTCCCACTCACGCGCCCCTCAACGCTCACGTCCTCGCCACTCTTGACGCACACCTGCTTGAGGCTAAGTGCCTCGGTCGTCGCTGCCGGGGCCATTCGCCTTTTAGGTGGACGGGTTTTGCATTAATTCAGGCCAGGCCACTATTTCCTTTTCGCGGTTTTGACCTTATTTAGGGAAATTTGTGTGTGTGTGTGTGTGTGTGTGTGTGTGTGTGTGTGTGTGTGTGTGTCTAATGACGTGTTTGGACGGCACTCGGAGGGAGTTCTACGCTCGTGGGAACCCCCTATCTCTTGAGCTTCCTCCATCATACAACACAGATTTCCTGTTCTGTATAACCTCACCATTCGCAGTCTCGCGTCACCCAGAACCTTCATCCACTGCTGTCAAAATGTTCTTTGCATCTTGTCGAACTCACGTTTCTGGCTTGATGTCATGCCGTGGCCTCCAGAGTGTTCCATATTTATTTTTTTTCTTTTCTCCTGAAAGGTGTTCACCGTTAACTCCAAGGTTGTGATCAAGTCGCATCTTACTCCTCTCTCTTCCATGGTGGAAGGTTGTGATCCAGTCGCATCTCACTCCTCTCTCTTCCATGGTGGACACGTTTATAGCCAGTGACCTCTCTCACTGTAACTCGCTTCACTCTGGCTCTTCCTTTTTGTTTGCCCCTCCCTCAGAGTGTCTCCATTAGCTCTGTCTGGTTAGGTTTGGTGACCAGGTGGAAGAGTGGCTCTCTGGTTGTGGCCACAGATGCGACACGGGAAGTGCCCGCTGTATAGTTCCTCAGCCGTGCGCAAGAAGGCGATTGCAGATTATTTGCCAGCGTCTCAGTGTTCTCCCGTATACTTCCTCAGAGGGATTTCCGGCGATAGGTCAGGCTCAGTCCAAGTTCCTTTCACACACACACACACACACACACACACACACACACACACACACACACACACACACACACATCGCAGCAATTTTGTTTTCTTACCAGATGGCGGTCTTATGCAAGTCATCTTCGACTGTGTCCCATCGGTGCAGTGGGTTGTTCCTTTGCGGAATGTGTGTGTGTGTGTGTGTGTGTGTCATCATCTGTTTCTAACCTCCAGTATTTACTGTACGAGGAGGGAGTTTTACACCCGTGGGTGGGACCCGCCCACCCCCATCTCTTAAACCTTTCCTCCTATCAAACATTTTAAACTTCTGTGTACTGTCAGGCTTATATATATATATATATATATATATATATATATATATATATATATATATATATATATATATATATATATATATACATACTCTTCCTTCATTCAGTTCGTTCCATTCATCCACTGCCGCTCGTACACTATACAATGTACTATATATTTTTTTTACAAGTTTCCTCCTCAGTTTCTTGTTGTTCTCCCATTCCTGGTAGAATATTTTTTGATGTTTACGTCATCAGGCTCGTTCAAAAAACGCGAGAGATGTGTGTGTGTGTGTGTGTGTGTCCACGCTGTCACCGTGGGCGCGTCATTTATTTGTGTCGTCCCGCACTTTCGTGCGTCCGTGTGTGAGCGCGCGCGCGCGCCTGTGCACGTACGGCTCTTCACGAACTAATCGGATTACGGCCGGGTCGCCCTAATGCCGGGAAAACACACCAGAGTTTCTGACTCCAGCCTAGTTCCCGCACCCGCCACCGCCGCCCCGCCGCTGACGTCCTCACTGACGTCCTCCTCCTCCTCCTGGCTGATGTCGTGCCATCACTGATGACTTCGCCGCCGCTCACCCCTGTGCCATCACCGCTGCTGCCTTTCTCCGCCCGCCGCCCGCCGCTGCCGTTCCCATTGCCTGCTGATACCGTCCCTTTGCCGCCACTGCCACAATCCCCTCCCCCTCCTTCTCCTGCCGCCGCATCTCTCATTGTTGTCATCACTAATGCCCGTTCCATCTATCTCGCCGCCCCCCCCTCACACACACATCCACCTCCGTCTTTGTCGTTACCACCGCTGGACGCTCCGTAACTGCTTTCCCCCCCCTCCTCCCACCATCATATTTGTCGCAGCCACCGACGTCCCCATCATCTCCGTCGCGGCCACCGACGTCCCCATCATCTCCGTCGCAGTCACCGACGTCCCCATCATCTCCGTCGCGGTCACCGACGTCCCCATCATCTCCGTCGCAGTCACCGACGTCCCCATCATCTCCGTCGCAGTCACCGACGTCCCCATCATCTCCGTCGCAGTCACCGACGTCCCCATCATCTCCGTCGCGGCCACCGACGTCCCCATCATCTCCGTCGCAGTCACCGACGTCCCCATCGTCTCCATCGCGGCCACCGACGTCCCCATCATCTCCGTCGCAGTCACCGACGTCCCCATCATCTCCGTCGCAGTCACCGACGTCCCCATCATCTGCATCGCAGCCACCGACGTCCCCATCATCTCCGTCGCAGTCACCGACCTCCCCATCATCTCTGGCGCAGCCACTGACGTCCCCATAATCTCCGTATCGCAGCCATCGACGCCTTCCCCCACTCTCTCCTCCCTGCAGAATGGAATGGTTCCTCGCCTGCTCTGGGTCAGCCAGATCTAGAACTTCTCTTTCATGGACTTTTGTCACAATTCCCGGTTACCTCCGGAGTGATTTTTGAAAGGACAAGGCTCCATCTGTGACCTCACCGCCGTAGTCCCTTACAGTGTACGTCCTTGCCTGCCTGGCAGCGTTGACGTCAGGATGAATAATAAAGGGCAATAACGACTAACAAAGAGTAATAAAGCTAACGCGTGTGCCTTGCAATCTCACTCGAAGGGAATGGGGTGGTTGGGATGAGCTGGATGCTGTGGGCGCATGGGGTTGATGGGGTCAGCTTGAGGTTGTGGTGTGTGTGTGTGTGTGTGTGTGTGTACTTCTCACTCATGTCCTGCTATGTTTTATTTACGATTGTCGTAGGACCTCATGCCCAAGGCTGCGCTACTTCCTGCAGCAGTAGCAGGGGAAAAAAACGTAGGTTCCTTTGTGGTTGGGGAATTCAGTGACGAGACTGAACTCTCAAGTGATATACAGCCTCGCCGTAGGTGACTCTTCACTCCCGTTATAACCTCTTGCAGGGGGAGCCCGGTAACACCCACCCTGCTACATAACATCCTGTGTGTATTTACTACACATGTGCTATTGTACGATGATGATGATGATGGTGTGTGTGTGTGTGTGTGTGTGTGTGTGTGTGTGTGTGTGTGTGTAAGGCTTCCCCACCACGCCCGCCGCACTGCCTTGTCTGAGCCTGACCTGTGATGGTGGTTAGGTTACACACACACTCACACACACACACACACACACACACACACACACACACACACACACACACACACACACACTTGAATATGTATGTGTCGAGGAGCGAGACATTTGATATATGTGGGACGATGTGTTGAGAGGAGATTCTGAGCAAAAGCCTTTCTTAGGCTGTAGTGTAAGTAAAAACTTCACTTTTTTCCACAGAAGGAAAAAAAAAAAGAAAGAAAGAGAGATAATTAGCATATGCTTCTTATATAATGAGTCCTTAAGTATAGAGTTACGGTTTTTAACATATGACAGTGGACGAAAGGAAGTATATTCATAGTAGACGAAGGATATGAATACTTGCTTCTTAGATATGATGTTCAGCACATGGTGGCCACACGGGAGTGTACGTCGGGACAGAATTGCACAGAAGGTGGTTGTGCAGGAAAGTGAAACGCTTGGGCGAGGCGGGAGTAGTGAGTTTGGAGGGAGTGTTGATGTCCTGAGGGTGAGGGATTGGTAGGGAGTGTTGATGTCCTGAGGGTGAGGGAGGTGAGGGATTGGTAGGGAGTGTTGACGCCTTCATGGTTCATGAATTGGTAATAGGGAGTGTTGATGTCCTCGTTTAGATGGATTAGTAGGGAGTTTTGACGTCTGTAGGATTAGGGATTAGCAGCGAATGTTGATGTCTGTAGGATGAGGGATTGGGAGGGAGTGTGGAGGAGAGTTCTGACGTCTAATGTGAGAAGACAACAGGTAGAAGAGATGCAGGTGCTGCAAAGACCCAGCTGTGGCGTGGTACACGTCGCTGGAAAGGTGAGGTCTGGAATCAAGGGGGACGACGAGGGAGGTGGCTGGAAGGGAAAGTGACTTTTGAGGCGACTGGAAACAGGACCCACGTGGAACCAGGTACTTTAGCTATGATCTTTAAGGCGTTACTAAGGTACGATGCAAGGCCGTCGTGTTCAAGGGTCGTACCGTCGTGTTCAAGGGTCGTACCTTCATGTTCAAGGGTCGTACCTTCGTGTCCAAGGGTCGTACTCTCGTGTTCACGGGTCGCACGCTCGTGTTCAAGGGTCATACCCTCGTGGTCGCGCTGTCGTGTTCAAGGGTCGTACCGACATGTTCTTCAAGGGTCGCACTCATGTGTTCGAGGGTCGTACCGTCTTGCTCAAGGGTCGTAAGCTCGTGGTCAAGGTCGTACCCTCGTGCTCAAGGGTCGTACCCTCGTCTTCAAGGGTCGAACCCTCGTGCTCAAGGGTCGCACCCTCGTGTTCAAGGGTCGTACTCTCGTGCTCAAGGGTCGTACGTGGTGAAGAGTTTAGAAACGACTTGACGACCCCAAATTTTTTTTAAGACACATATATCCCTTCAACCATCGTCATAACAGGAATACATCGTATACGTTTGAGTCCATAACATACTCCTATATTCCACTAACACTAAAAGGCACTGGATTCTCAGAGGCGATCGTTTGTGTAGGGGGATATAGACGCAAAAATCTCCACCCGTAAAGAGGACGACGTAGAATGGAAATCCTATATTCTGAAGTGATTTTAGAACCATCGTATCCTCCTAAAGTAGCTTAAATGAGACTCACTTATTCTAAAGAATATGAGAATCTCATATTCGAAGTTGACTTGGATGATTTATTCTGAGTGAGAATCGCTTATTTGTAAATAAATGATCAGATCCCATATTCTAAATAAATGATGCACTCCCATATTATATAGATAAATGATAAACTCTCATAGTATAAGTAGATGAAGACCGTTCATTCTAAGTAAGAATCGTGTATTAATGATAAACTCACATAGTATAAGTAGATGAAGACCGTTCATTCTAAGTAAGAATCATGTATTAATGATAAACTCTCATAGTATAAGTAGATGAAGACCGTTCATTCTAAGTAAGAATCGTGTATTAATGATAAACTCTCATAGTATAAGTAGATGAAGACCGTTCATTCTAAGTAAGAATCGTGTATTAATGATAAACTCACATAGTATAAGTAGATGAAGACCGTTCATTCTAAGTAAGAATCATGTATTAATGATAAACTCTCATAGTATAAGTAGATGAAGACCGTTCATTCTAAGTAAGAATCGTGTATTAATGATAAACTCACATAGTATAAGTAGATGAAGACCGTTCATTCTAAGTAAGAATCGTGTATTAATGATAAACTCACATAGTATAAGTAGATGAAGACCGTTCATTCTAAGTAAGAATCGTGTATTAATGATAAACTCTCATAGTATAAGTAGATGAAGACCGTTCATTCTAAGTAAGAATCGTGTATTAATGATAAACTCTCATAGTATAAGTAGATGAAGACCGTTCATTCTAAGTAAGAATCGTGTATTAATGATAAACTCTCATAGTATAAGTAGATGAAGACCGTTCATTCTAAGTAAGAATCATGTATTAATGATAAACTCACATAGTATAAGTAGATGAAGACCGTTCATTCTAAGTAAGAATCATGTATTAATGATAAACTCTCATAGTATAAGTAGATGAAGACCGTTCATTCTAAGTAAGAATCGTGTATCCTAAGTTATTGAGTCATATAAAAGGGAATCATTTTCTATTTTTATTCCAAACGAATGAAAATTGACTTCAGCATTCGAAATTATTATATATATATATATATATATATATATATATATATATATATATATATATATATATATATAATTTTTTGTTTTTTTTCCATACTATTCGCCATTTCCCGCGTTAGCGAGGTAGCGTTAAGAATAGAGGACTGGGCTTTTGAGGGAATATCCTCACCTGGCCCCCTTCTCTGTTCCCTCTTTTGGAAAATCAAAAATATATATATATAATATATTTATGTACATAAATTTTTCTTTTTTCTTTTCCCCTCCGTGTTGAAAAACCTCTGTCCTGGAGCAACGCTTGGGGTTTTGGGGGAAAAGGGGAGGAAAAAATAAAAGAGCTTGGCTGGTTTTCTAATGGGGATTTTAGCACAGGCGGCGCGTGCATAACATTGTTGTTTAGCTCAGAGAATGTGTGAGAGAGAGAGAGAGAGAGAGAGAGAGAGAGAGAGAGAGAGAGAGAGAGAGAGAGAGAGAGAGAGAGAGAGGACGGGCGGGCGAAACATTAGGTGGATCATAACTAGTCCATTAGGTATACGAGCAGTTGTGTCTGGTAATTCTCTTCTCCGTCAGTCACATATTTCGGTGTTCCAGCTCACACACACACACACACACACAGGGTCATAGCTTTGTTCCTGGCTATACACACACACACACACACACACACACCAGGCGAGCGTACCTTCAGCAGCTATACGCTCGACAGCTATACGTTTCGAAAGCTATACGACCCATTTATTTTTTTTTTGAAAGCTATATTGTAAATCTTGTGTTTTAGCTTTGTTTGTGTGTGTGTGTGTATGTGTGTGTCTCGTACGTTCACGATGGTTGATAACGAGGTATGATATCGTATATTATGAAGGTTGATAACGGGAGTATGATATCATATTCTTATCGAGTCTTTCCTTGCTACGATAGTGGTTGTGATGTACTCTGGAGCTCCCTTGAGCGCGACGGTACGACCCTTAAGTACGACGGTACGATCCTTGAGTACGGCTGTACGATCCTTGAGTACGACGGTACGACCCTTGAGCGCGACGATACGACCCTTGAGTACGACGGTACGATCCTTGAGCGCGACGATACGACCCTTGAGTACGACGGTACGATCCTTGAGTACGACGGTACGATCCTTGAGCACGACGTTACGACCCTTGAGCGCGACGATACGACCCTTGAGTACGACGGTACGATTCTTGAGTACGACGGTACGATCCTTGAGTACGACGGTACGATCCTTGAGTACGACGGTACGATCCTTGAGCACGACGGTACGATCCTTGAGTACGACGGTACGATTCTTGAGCACGACGGTACGACCCTTGAGTACGACGGTACGACCCTTGAGTACGACGGTACGATCCTTGAGTACGACGATACGACCCCTCCAAGGGAATGATGGCCGGCCTTTGACCTGACCCTGATCTGCAAAGCAATCATACCGAAGGGTCGTATCGTCGTGCCCAAGGTTCGTACCGTCGTGCCCAAAGGTCGTACCGTCTTGTCCGAGGGGTCGTAGAGTGTGTGTACCGTCACCAGCTGTAGTGGTACCATCTACACACACACACACACACACACACACACACACACACACACACACACACAGACATTGCCCAAATAAATCCGTGTTTAATGGTACAGTTATCACTCGTTGGCCATTAAACCCTTTCCGTCACCACACACCATCCTTCAAACCAATCATCGTTAAAGACAAAAAAAAAAGAAAAAAAAGAAAAATGAAAAAAGATTTAAAAAAGAAAAGTGTAGAAGAAAAATGGTGATATTATGGTTGAACGTGGAAGTCACAAGTGTCACTTTGATGGTTCCATGTCGCTTTGATCTTCTCGTGGCCAGCCAGTCAGTCCGTCCGCCAGTCTGTGGGTGACTTGGTTGATGTAGTCTTCTTTGACAGTTGGGCCGACCGCTCGTGATGGCTCCAGGAGTTGGGCGCCGCCGACGCCGCCCGCCATATATATATATATATATATATATATATATATATATATATATATATATATATATATATGTACGGGTTCGAGCCCTGGCTGTTGGAGGGTTATGTGTTGTAAGAAATTGTGCGTTCATATTCTATGTATTCCTGTGTGTGTGTGTGTGTGTGTGTGTATATATATATATATATATATATATATATATATATATATATATATATATATATATATATATATATATATATATATGGGGAGCCCTCTGTACTGCTTCCAGATACATATGAAAAAGTAGGCAACAGTCAAGCAGTTACAGAGAGCATACATAACGGTAGACGACTTACACAGAGCCAACGGGTAAACAGAAGACTTGTTGCACGAAGGACACAGATAACGGGAGACAGATAACAGAAGACCAATAACAGCGACCAAATAGGCAACGGGAGGCCAATTACAGCGACCAAATAGGCAACAGGAGACCAATTACAGCGACCAAACAGGCAATGGGAGACCAATTACAGCGACCAAATAGGCAACAGGAGACCAATTAACCTGTAACAAAGCTTACGTTGTAAAATAATTGATACCATTTATTTATTTGTTTATTTTTTTTTACCTCCATCCCAAAATCATTTGCGTTGGGTCATGTCGTCGCCCTCTTTCTCTCCGTCTCTCGTCTTGTGAGATGTGAGTTAGCGAGGGGGAGTTAGGGTGTGTCTCTGGAGAGAGAGAGAGAGAGAGAGAGAGAGAGAGAGAGAGAGAGAGAGAGAGAGAGAGTCTGATCATAATCACACACACACACACACACACACACACACACACACACACACACACACACACACACACACGGATCATTTGATTTCGAATATCCACAAATCCTGAATATAACCGTAGGGACAACAAAAAGGGATTTAAATGCATATAAAAGGCTGTACTGTCTTTTTTGTGTGTGTGTGTGTTTGGCGTTTATTATGTAGGGTGTTTTAATTATTTGTTTTTTTTTTTTTGTTATGGTTGTTGGTGGCAATGTGAGTTTAATGTGCACTTAATTTTGGTATTGTTATGTTGTTATGTCGTAAATGGTAGAGCTAGTTTGTGCTGTGTGGCACCCAGATGGTATGGGTTTGTCAGATACATCTGTTGAGAAAGGCTTTGTTAAGAGTGTGTTAAGGTGTCTGAAGGGTTGTGTGTGTGTGTGGGAGGGGAGGAAGATGAATGTGTGTCTGAGCTTTGTTGAAATACGTGTGGTAAAGCTTAAAGTTTTTCTTTCTTAGGGGGTATTTTATTTATTTTTTGTTAGGGGGGGAGGTACAGGTGTTTATGAGGACGGATAGATATAGGTGTGTGTGTGTGTGTGTGTGTGTGTGTGTGCGCTTTGTTAGAGATGTAGAGGTTCAAGCTGTGTTAGGTGCTGGGGTTAGTTTTTTTTAAGGTCTGTTAGATACAGAGGTGTTTTTGCACTTTGTTAGATAATAGGTGTTATAGCTATGTTTGTTATAGGGGTTATATATATATATATATATATATATATATATATATATATATATATATATATATATATATATATATATGTGTGTGTGTGTGTGTGTGTGTGTGTGTGTGTGTGTGTTTAATACTGTTATTTAGATCTTTCTTCTGTACAAATATTAGTTACTTTTGTTAGATACAAGTGTTAGGATCTTGTTAGTTACAAGTGGTTTGAATTTAAAGCCTCCAGTTTAAGCGTTAGAGACGTTTAAACCCATATTGTAAGCTTTGGCAGATGCCAGAGCTTAGAGCCGTGCAATAAAGGTGAGAATCACTTTAAAAAAAAGACGAAAAACGACTCTTTGCCCAGATCTTCATAACCTGTTATGGACCCTTCTGTTAACCCCGCCGACCCCCGTATAATAACAGTAACGCTGGACCGACCGTTTGACGCCCACCGTCGTCCAGACAGAACGCAAGATGGCGTTTAAATTATTTGAAAAAGAGCGTCTCTATGGGGGAGGAGGAGGAGGAGGAGAACTGTAAGCCAATCGATGGCGTTTAAAGAATATGTCAGGAAATGCCTTCTGGTCTATATTTTGCGATGGGGGAGAAAATTAAGTGTTTTTGTGGTAGCCAAAGGAGAGTCATGTTGGGAAATGGCGTGTGTGTGTGTGTGTGGAGTGGAGTGGTAGCCTCCATGATGTGTGTGTGTATGTGGAACGAGGAGTAAGTCCCTTCCACACTTAAGGGCCTCGCCCTTCAGCTCCCCATCACGCCCAGGGGAGGCAGGCAGGACAAGGCTGCCCCATCAGCACACACACACACACACAAACACACACACACACACACACACACACACACACACACACACACACACACACACACACAACCCCCCCCCCCACACACACACACACCCACACACACAAACAACGCCCCCCCCCCCCCCCTCCCCCCCCACACACACACACCGCAAACACACACACACACACACACACACACACACACACACACACACACATTACCTCACTGCAGCGAAATGGAAAATAAATGCATTTTTTCCCCCCCGCCTGCCGTCACCAAACATTCATATATATACATACATACATACATACGTATACGGACGAACGATATAGAGTCATCACAAAAAAAAATGTATATATATATATTTGTATATATATATTGTTTATTCAGGCGCTCGGCAATAAACCGATTCATTGATATAAAAAGACAGTTGACACCGGAGGCCATTTCAATTTCAAATCGTGATACAATAGATTTGCACTTTCCATTTAGTGATTTGAATACCATTAAAAAACGACAGGTATACATTTTCCCCCCCCTTTTTTTTTTTTTGGTACAAGTTTGATGAGTTAGTTTTATACTTGCTTGTTCCATCGTGGCTCTGTGTGTGTGTGTGTGTGTGTGTGTGTGTGTGTGTGTGTCGTCACCTCTGTGCTCTGTGTAGGGGGGGAGGTCTGCACTCTTTGTGGTCCCCCCATCTCTTGATCTTTTCCGATTACGATACAGCTTTTTAAACTTATGCCTGTTATCAGCATTCGCATTATTCATTTACCCACCGTCATTTATTTACCCACCGTTATTCATTTGCCCACCATTATTCATTTACGCACCGTTATTCATTTACCCACCGTCATTTATTTACGCACCGTTATTCATTTACCCACCGTCATTTATTTACCCACCGTTATTCATTTGCCCACCATTATTCATTTACCCACCGTTATTCATTTACCCACCGTCATTTATTTACCCACCGTTATTCATTTGCCCAACGTTATTCATTTACGCACCGTTATTCATTTGCCTACCATTATTCATTTACGCACCGTTATTCATTTGCCTACCATTATTCATTTACGCACCGTTATTTTGCGAGATCACTTCAGCGCCTCGTATGTCATCAGCGTCGTAGTCCCCCACCTTGGTTTTCCCCTCCACCATTTTCCATCGTTTCCTCTGAGCATCGTCACCTCCCAGCTGTTTCGCAGACCTGAAAATGGTATGACGCAAGTCGCTCCTTACTCCTCTGTCTTCCGTGGCGTTACAGGTCGTGGCTCCTCACCTCCCGCTGTCAGTCTGGCCTCTTCGTCCCGGTGCGTTTCATTGCTTTCCTCTTGCATGGACCTCCTCGATGAATCTCTCTCTCTCTCTCTCTCTCTCTCTCTCTCTCTCTCTCTCTCTCTCTCTCTCTCTCTCTCTCTCTCTCTCTCTCTGTGCTTCTACAACAAGTGCGGGGACCAGACAGGAGGAGACGATGCTCTTTAATTGTCTTCTCTTTCGATATACAAGATCGGATCAGTGTGTGCTGATCCTTTCATTTACGTAGGTAGTTGAAGGAGGAGGAGGAGGAGGAGGAGCTTGAAAAAAAAAAAAGCATTTTAGAAACCATGATATACGCAGAGCGACAACAGAAACATTTCAAAGAAAACTTGTTGTATGGTTGTGGGGGTCAGTCCCAGATGATGGCTTCCCCCTACTCGGATGAACACGTGTGTAAGACGCGCTGCAGTAGATAGAGATAGATGGAGAGAGAGAGAGAGAGAGAGAGAGAGAGAGAGAGAGAGAGAGAGAGAGAGAGAGAGAGAGAGAGAGAGAGAGAGAGTCTAATGCAACAAGCGAGACTTGCGGCGGAGCGCTGCTCGCCGTTCCCGCTGCATCCCTGCCCAAAAAGTCTCTCGTCTCTGGCACGCAGGTCGTTAGGGTTAGTTTAGGTAGTTATCTGGTCGTTAGCTTAGGTTAAGGTAGTTAGGTCAAGTACACACACTTAGGTCTCGGGAGCGCCGTTCTCCGCTGAACAGTCAGCCACCAGCGTTCGTAATATAGTCTCAACCATCGTGTTGAACAGTCTTGGTCCCCCGTTAAGTTTACAGTGGAGGTCCCCCGTTAAGTTTACAGACTTGGTCCCCCGTTAAGTTTACAGTGGAGGTCCCCCGTTAAGTTTACAGACTTGGTCCCCCGTTAAGTTTACAGAGGAGGTCCCCCGTTAAGTTTACAGTGGAGGTCACCCGTTAAGTTTTACAGTGGAGGTCCCCCGTTAAGTTTGCAGTCTTCGTCCTCCGTTAAGTTTACAGTGGAGGTTCCCCGTTAAGTTTACAGTGGAGGTCCCCCGTTAAGTTTTACAGTGGAGGTCCCCCGTTAAGTTTACAGTCTTCGTCCCCCGTTAAGTTCACAGTGGAGGTCCCCGTTAAGTTTACAGTGGAGGTCTCCCGTTAAGTTTACAGTGGAGGTCCCCCGTTAAGTTTACAGTGGAGGTCCCCCATTAAGTTTACAGTGGAGGTCCCCCTTTAAGTTTACAGTGGAGGTCCCCCATTAAGTTTACAGTGGAGGTCCCCCGTTAAGTTTACAGTGGAGGTCCCCCGTTAAGTTTACAGTGGAGGTCCCCCGTTAAGTTTACAGTGGAGGTCCCCCTTTAAGTTTACAGTGGAGGTCCCCCGTTAAGTTTACAGTGGAGGTCCCCCGTTAAGTTTACAGTGGAGGTCCCCCGTTAAGTTTACAGTGGAGGTCCCCCATTAAGTTTACAGTGGAGGTCCCCCGTTAAGTTTACAGTGGAGGTCCCCCGTTAAGTTTACAGTGGAGGTCCCCCGTTAAGTTTACAGTGGAGGTCCCCCGTTAAGTTTACAGTGGAGGTCCCCCTTTAAGTTTACAGTGGAGGTCCCCCGTTAAGTTTACAGTGGAGGTCCCCCGTTAAGTTTACAGTGGAGGTCCCCCGTTAAGTTTACAGTGGAGGTCCCCCTTTAAGTTTACAGTGGAGGTCCCCCGTTAAGTTTACAGTGGAGGTCCCCCGTTAAGTTTACAGTGGAGGTCCCCCGTTAAGTTTACAGTGGAGGTCCCCCGTTAAGTTTACAGAGGAGGTCACCCGTTAAGTTTACAGTGGAGGTCCCCCGTTAAGTTTATAGTGGAGGTCTCCCGTTAAGTTTACAGTCTTCGTCCCCCGTCAAGTTTACCGTGGAGGTCCCCCGTTAAGTTTATAGTGGAGGTCTCCCGTTAAGTTTACAGTCTTCGTCCCCCGTCAAGTTTACCGTGGAGACACAAACAGCGGAGCCTCATGATGCATGTTTCATGACGCTAACTCCTCACCCGAAAGATGAAAAAAATGATGAATAAAGAAGGGTAAAGCTGTACGTGTAACATACAAAACAATAAGTGATGAAATATTTTTTTCCCTCTGTATTTCTTAAGGTTACAGAAATGTGGACTTTCCTTCGTTCGTGCTCCTCCGTGTGGCTTTTGCTGGTAGATGACTTACAAGCAGGGCAGCGTGCGGGTCGTCCACCATCATCTCTTTATGTGCGTTATTTTTTTTTTTCCGTGTTGATAAATCACTTATCAGTTATCCTACCCCGGTGTCGCGCCGGTAGGGAACTTACATCACGATGATAATAGGTCGGGGCCTTTTAAAACTATGATGATAATAGGTCGGGGCCTTTTAAAACTATGATGATAATAGGTCGGGGCCTTTTAAAACTATGATGATAATAGGTTGGGGATAATGGTGCCATTTAAAACATTTTTTCTCTTTTTTTTTAAAGGATGCCAATAATGACTTGTCTCATCCCGTCAGCGTTTTTATTTATTTATTTATTTGTTTCTAAAGAAGTATAGCCCTAAAGTGTTCTTAGCCTTCCCTCCTCCCTCTCCCTTCCTCTCCCTCCCTCTCTCTCTCTCCCTCTCCCTCCCTCCCTCCCTCCCTCTCTCCCAGTACCACAGGTTCTCGAAGCTCATGTCAGTGTGGATTGCTGGAATAGGTTCGGCGCTGCCCCTCGAGGCCCCTTTGTACACACACGGGTCGCCTGCCTGACTGTGCGAAGAGTTGGATCCTCTGTGGTGGCGAGTGTGACTGTCTTCAACGCTGCCTGCGTCGCTTGTCGTCACCCGGCTCTCGTCTTGGAAGGGTCCGCGAGGAGAACCAGGGCCGGCCGTGTTGATGGTCTGTTACGTTCCGCTGTGGTGGTGGTGGGATGGTCTGTGTACAGTGGCTTTGGGTTCGGGGGGAATGGGCTTGCGATCTTGGAGGCGCCGAAGATCGTCTGGTTTCACGGGCCAGAGTTGGTTGTGTCTTGCACGGTCTAGGACCACGGGAATTTGATGGTGTTTTGTGATGTTAGTGGTGTGGGGTGGTAAGTGTGTGTGTGTGTGTGTGTGTGTGTGTGTGTGTTTGGCGAGATGTGTGGTGGTGATGGTGGTGTTATTTGGAAAGTTGGTGGTGGAGGAAGTGGTATTGTGGTAGACTGAGGTGTGTGTGTGCGTGTGTGTGTGTGGTAGTAGTGGGAGGTTCTGTGTGTGTGTGTGTGTGTGTGTGTGTGTGTGTGTGTGTGTGTGTGTGTGTTATCAGAAGTGGAGCGGACAGCATCGGCGACTGACCAACCCTTATCTCCCTGGCCCAGCCTCACTCCCGCTGTACCCACGCCTCTCCTCCCTCCCTCTCGGGGATTGTGGTAGGTGGATGGGAGGATGAGGGGGGGAAGGGGGGGGTTAGTTGGGAGATGGGTTAGTGGCAGGGGAAGGGAAGGGGAGGGGAGGGGGTGGTGGGGGAGAGGAGGGGTGGGGGGGCAGGAAGATGTGTCCAGAACATAATTTTGAGGGGGTTGATTTTTAGCTCCGTGTGGCGTACCGGGTTGCCACAGCTAAATAGATGACGACCACGGGAGAAGCTAGAAAAGGATCTCGTAACGTAATTCCCACAGCTACAATATTACCACGGTTGAGCCACAGCTCAAAAGATATCACAATACCTACAGCTAAAATAATACCACGCAAGCACCACAGCTTAAGAAAATACCACACAATTCCCACAGCTAAAATATAACCACGCGAGCACCACAACTTAAAAAATACCACACAATGCCCACAACTGAAATATAACCACGCCAGTACCACCACAGCTCAAAAAGTATCACACAAAACCCACAGCTAAAATATTACCACGCTAGCACCACAGCGTAAGAAAATACCACGCAATTCCCGCAGCTAAAATGTAACCACGCTAGTACCACCACAGCTCAAAAAATATCACAATACCCACAGCTAAAATATTACCACGCTAGTACTACACCACAGCTCAAAAAATATCACAAAACCCACAGCTGAAATATTACCACGCTAGCACCACAGCTAAAAAAATTACCACACAATTCCCGCAGCTAAAGTATAACCACGCCAGTACCACCACAGCTCAAAAAGTATCACACAAAACCCACAGCTAAAATATCACCACGCTAGCACCACAGCTTAAGAAAATACCACACAATTCCCGCAGCTAAAATATAGCCACGCGAGCACCACCACAGCTGGAAATGAATTACTCCGCGGGTACCACAGCTGGAGGAGGAGAGGTCTTACCCCCGTCAGTACGACCAGGGAGAGGAGACACTGGCTGGCGAGCGGGCGGGAGGACCGACGGGCTGGGGGGCAGTGTTAAGTGTAAGGTGTACGATGTGGCGGGAACTTCTCAGAAAAAAGAAAAAGAAAAAAAAGAAAAATTCGCATTGACGTATTAATCCCAGAGTCCGCCTGCCCAGAGACACAGGGGCTTGTGTTGTAAGAGGCGAAAGTCACTCGTTCTCGTCTGCAAGGCGGGGTGGAAGTGGAGGGGGTAGTCTCGTCTCGTCTCGTTTTGCCCCCCTTTTATGGGGGTACTGCTCCTCTGTGGAGGTGTGTGTCCTCCTCCTCCTCCTTCTTCTCTCTCTGTGTCTCTCTCTTGGGTACAGCCAAGTGGTAACAATCCCAGAAGTCTTTGCCCTCTCCAGCCAGCATCACCTCTCTGTCTGATACCTCCCCTTCCTGTCGCTTCCCTCCCTCTCTGCTTTGCAGGTAGGAGCATTTCGACGGCTGTTCTCTCGTTGGGTTGTATGGTCGTGCGTCCCAGGCTGTGGTGCTGAGGCCCTGGACCAGCGTCGCGAAGGCTTGGTTGCTGCTTCCCGTAGTTTTTTTTTTGTGTGTGTGCCGAGACGGGCCACACGAGGATGGACCGTTATGATAACGTGTACCTCCTCCTCCTCTTCCTCTCGGACAGAGAAGCTGCTGGGGGTTCTCTTCCCTCATTCGCCTCGACCTTCCTCTTGTCACCTTCCCTGCGATCACCAGAGGAGCTGATTTGTAATCACGTACCGCCACATCTCCCCAGTGTGTTGTATCAGTAAAACTCTCGACATTTTGCCTTTTTCATCGACTTGGCTTCGATTCCTTTTGCCCTGATGACGTGGGTTATTGTGGATACGAAGCAGGACAGTGTCAGTGTTGCGTGCCCGACGGCAACATCTTCACTACCCAGGCAACCATCCCAGCCGTCAACATCAATCCAACCCCCCCCCCCCCAACGGCAACACCCTAAGTACCCCCCTTCCAACACCCTGTCAACACCCCTTCCACGGCAACAACACCTCCAGTACCCGGTCTTAACACCCCACTCTTCCGCCACCACGGCAACGCCTCCACTACCCCCGGCCCAACACCCCGTCAACAGCGGGATCAAGTTTATTATGAGCGTTCCTTTGCCGTCCACAGAGGCTGACAAACGTGTGTGGGAACCTGCCATCTGCTGACGGCCTCCACCCTAGTCGTCACCACACATTTTATTCCTTCCTCTCCCCCTCCTCCTCCTCCTCCTCCTCCTCCTCGTCATCTCTCTCTCTCTCTCTCTCTCTCTCTCTCTCTCTCTCTCTCTCTCTCTCTCTCTCTCTCTCTCTCTCTCTCTCTCTCACACACACACACACACACACACACTTTTCCACCTTTCACCTCTCGCCTCGTTTTGTGTGTATGTGTGTGTGTGTGTGTGGATCTTGTATTCTCGAGCAGTGTGGTTGGAACCTGCTTCCCTTTAGGTAGCAGCGGAGGCTGTAGTTCACGTCCCTCCGTGTCTGTCTGTAATCTGCCTCAACACACACTCCTAGACACACACACACACACACACACACACACACACACACACACACACACAATGATAAAGGAGGAACATAGAAACTTTGAAGGGAATGTTATGCACAAGGACTGGGGGTAATCAGAAACTTTTCCATAAGTTGATCAGGAATAAATTGTCATTTAAAGAGCAGCTAATCAGGCAGAGAGATTCAGAGGGAAGAGATGTACAGAAGACCTGCGGTGAACTGGAGTGGACGACACAAGTTCCAAAGTGTTTTCACAGTGGAAGACGCACCGTATCAACCCTCCCCCCAGCACCAGCGAGGAGGTCTCGGTCTGGGGAACAGTTATTGGGTAATATTGAAATAGTCAAAGAAGACTTATGAATACTTAGATACTCATGACCTGTTATAAGGCTCGTGGTCCTGATGAAGCACCTCCACTCTGTCCTGGAGCATAATAGGGCGTGCGTCGTACCTATTTTCTAAGAAAGGAGACTTGGAGAGGGCGCTGAACTGGACAGACTTTGTCACCCCGACGAGTGTTGCCTACAAGGTATGACTGGAGAGTCTCAAGGAAGCCAGGAGATGACGACTTCCTCCTGTAGAGGAGACACTGAGAGAGAACACGTTGTCAGGGGCAGGAGGTCATGCATAACGAGAGTGTCAGCTGAGTTTTTAGACAAAAAGAAAACGGGTGTTTTCGCTTGACTGTATCTGGACGACCAGAAAGCATTTGACACCGTCCCACTTATGAAGCTAGATCTTGAGGGATTCTTTCTTCTTCTTCTTCTTCTTCTTCTTCTTCTTCTTCTTCTTCTTCTTCTTCGGTGAGTTGTCTCGTTATGAGGGAACGAAGGAGACATGTCGGCGGATCTTTCTCGTTAAAGTTTGCCGTTAACGGTAGCGTTGCCGCTAAGGGGTCCTCTGTTCCCGGACCATTGCATTTCATGATGTAAA